>NW_028262390.1:0-369393 GCF_047370975.1 Nipponia nippon
CATACCTTTCCTATCGCATGTAATTTGACTGCAAGCCAACCACTTTATCCGATAAATACGACAGCCTCAGTGAGCCGCCTTTGAGCTCTCCCTGCTAGGCAGCGTGGGTGCCTGGCGGTGATCTCCCCTTGCGCTGGGACACCTCTCAAGGTTGCTCCTCGAGGCAGACAGACCTTTTACCAACAACAGATCTTTGGTAAGAGACTGATATCCTGCATAACCGTGTAGCATGGTAACTTTGATTTTGTCTTGGCAACTTTGATTGCATGCTGAATTGACAAATTTTGCCTATATAAGCTCTTAGACATAAATTGTTGTCCAAGTCCGAGACTAAGATTGGACCTAGCCGCACCTAAGCTCCATCAGCAGTTTAGAAAGCAAGGAGGTCTACTCTGAACCTCGTGACTCAACGGGAGGGTCCTCCTTACCCTTTTGTATCCCTGGTCTCTCTGTGAAGCATTTGAACTCGAGTGTAACTCAATTTTCCTTTGTGTGTTTCTTCCATGCAGTAATTAGTAGAGTAAACCTTGTCATCAAACTTATTGAACCTTGAGCAACCACTCTTGAACTTTGTTAAATTCCATCAAATTCATTGAACTCTGTCAAAATTATTATTCTACCTGAATAAAACTTATGCCATAGGAGCCAGTGGGGTTCCCATTTTGAAAGGAGGATGGAGAAACCGGAGAAGGTCCAGAGGAGGTCGGTCATGATGGGCTTTGGGGCCTAAAGCACATGAGCTGTGTGGAGAGGTGGAGGCACCTGGGCCTCTTTAGTCTGCTGAAGGAGAGGCACAGGGCAGTCTAAAAGCAGGTGACACCTACCTGGAGAGGTGGTGGAGCCAAGCTCTTCTGCGGTGTCAGATGGTACGACAGAGGCAACAGCCACCAAGTTCCTCCCGGGAGCTTCACACTGGGCCTTAGGAAACACTGACAAGGCAGGTGGTGCTGCCCTGCAGCAGGACACCCAGAGAGCATCTTTATTTCCATGTTTGGAGGTTTTTCAGGTTTCAGCTCCACAAAGCCACAGCCAGCTTGACCCTGGGGTTGGTGATACCCCACCCTTTGGTGGGAAGCCACCATTGCAGACATGGAGACAAGGCACCTGGCCAGCTCCTTGAACCCAGGAATCGGTATGCCATGCCACCTGGGATTCCTGGGAACAGCTACGCTTTTGTCCACAGAAGCGTGATTCCTCTTCATGTGTCCTGGCCAATCTCCTGACCCATGCGGTGCCTTAGGCTCTGAAGAGAACCAAAACCAACTTGATGACTAGGTTAGTTTCATTTTACATGCTGAAACGCAGGGCAGACGCAGGGAGCTCAGAGCTTCCAGGCTCCCTGCTGCACAGTTAGGACTTCAGAGACTGGAAAGGCAGGTAACAGTGTCGTGGTGGTGTGCTCCACATCAAGGTTGTGCCTTCCTTTGTGCCTTTTCACTAACCTGGGATCTGTCCCTTGGATGCCTTTGGCTAAAACCAAAACAACTCCCCCATTCCACCTCCCCGTCCTGATGGAAACTGTGAGAAACAGATGGAGCAGAGATGATTTAAGGGCAATTCTGCCTAAGAGCTGTAAGCATTAAATAATGACAGAGAGTTAGCAGTGAGAGAAAAAGCATTGTTCTAAGACTTGCATGCCAGAGGCTAATCACGGAGAACTTGTAGCTATTTTGTCAAGTAAAGATGAAATGGAAGAGCTTCAGTTCATCATCAAGAATACGAAGGAGTTCCCTTACAGCACTGTCCTGTTACTGCTGTTAGGGACAGTACCACTAATTCCAAAACATCCTTGAGAGCTTCTTTGTTTTTCCTCGTCTCCAAAGCTCAGGCTGCTCAGACCTGGGAAGTACTCCCTCAAATCTCTGCAAACCCAGTCTCTCCAACATCCTCTCATCCACACTCTTTTACCCCAGGACACTTCTCCCCATCACGTCAGCACACTGCCTGGTCTCTATTTTTTCTCTGGATGAAGCCAGGGTACTGCCTTGGTAAGCCTTCCCTACAGAAGTCGTCTCTCCCTGCTGATCCCACTTGTGTCACCTGGTGCTAGGTACAGCTCCATTTTCCTTCTGCAGAGCTCCATGGCATGGACAGTTTTCCTGTTTCTTCCATGAGAAAAGGTGACAAGCAGGAGAGACTCCGTGCCAGGAAGTCCCAGCCTTGGGTGTTGCTCAGCTGGTTCTTACTGGCATCTCTGTTGGCGTATCTGGTACTTCTCTGTGGCTAATCTTTCTGCACAGAAGATCCTAAAAAGACAAAGATTTCATAACGGATGGTCGTAAAAGCCCTGTTATAGACAACAAAGTTTGCCATGGGCTCTGGAGGGAGCCAGGAAGATAGTTAACAAGCACCAGGAAGATCCAGGAAGCTTAAGGCCACTTCTGAAGAGTGAGTGGCTGTAAGCAACACTGACCGGCTGTGCGTAGGTCTCAGCGAGAGGGTGGAGGGATGTCAGTGAGAAACAAGGAGGTGGCTGATGGCTTTAGCAAATCCTTAAGCATATCTAAGCCCAGAAATGGAAAGCGGTTGATGTGTGTGGATGGGGAAGAGGAGGAGGTTTGTCCTGGGAAGATGTCAGGAGGGAAGACCCCTCTTCTGCAAATCAGGGATGACAGACATTTCCATGTGGTGTGCATCCCCTAGGAGAAAGGGAATGCCCGCTGCTGAGGATGGCTGTGCTCAGTCATGCACCGTGAGCTGACCATGCTCCCTTTACCTCCTTCACTTCCCACACTTGGATGGAGCTCAGGAAACATGGATGAGCGTGGAGGATGCACAGACCTCCTGGGCTGAGGTCCTGTCACTGCAGGGGAAGAGGGAAGGGTTTGTGAGACACATGGTAGTGCAGGGAGAGAGCAGAGCATGTAGGATTCAAGTGAGTCTGGGGCTAGGACATCTTGGGTGCTAGAGGAACGTGAACAGGGCTTTGAAAGAAGCCAGATGGGTTGTGGGGAACTCAGAGACATTGGCAAATCCTCAGAAAACTACACCTTTGTGTTTGAAGAACAGTGAGGACACAGAGTTATCAGTGAACCTTGGGATATCATGGGGTCAGAGTGAGCTGGGGAAGCAGAGGTGGTGGTTAAAATCTGCAGAGAAACGGGCACAGACAGAGGACAGTGTAGGACAGCCTGTGGTGGGGAAAGCCAAGGGCTTTGGTAGGGCTGGGACCCAGAACTGAGGTCCTTGTTCTCTTGGCTAGGGCTGCTGACTCTTGGGCTGAGGCCCATGTGAGGACACCAGTTCCTTGCAACCCCCGTACTTTGTTGCCTCCTCACCCCTGACAGAGCCTGGGGAGGTGTCTTAGCACTGACCTGCACTCGGCATCACAAACCCTCACATCTCTCTGCCCCTAGCAAGAGCCCTGAGACACCCATGAAGGAAAGGATCCCCATTCCTAGGGTCCTGGGGTCAGGGCTTGGCCATCCTCCTTAAGGAAACACGCCAAGGGCTTTCACAGCCCCCTCCACTTGGCTTTCTGCATGTGTCACTCTCACTAGTTACCATGCTGTCACGCACAAGGGTTGCAGGCTGTGAGGAGGGTCCAGTCTGAACATGACGTCATTCACAATTGAACCTGGAACCTAGGATGTTTCAGGCCTAAGAGGCAATAGCACACCACGAGGAGAGGCTGGCTCTGGGGATGCCATGCTTGGGGCTAACCCACATGCAGAGAGGGAATTCATGACTGCAAGAGTCGCGGGAGCTATCATCAGAGACAACAGAATCACCGAACCATTCACGTTGGATGGGACCTTGGGAGGTCTTTAGACTAACCTCCTGCTCACCTTGGGATGAACAATGAATTCCCATTAACTTCCTACGGGCTTCTGTCCAAGAGTGTCCTGAAAATGACTAAGATCTTTGGTGGACTCCTAGGGACCCTCTGAGGAAGCTGAGGGTGCCTTTTGCTGCCTGGTAAGGATGACTACAGGATTCCTTGACTCCAACAAGCTGCTACTAACCTCGAGCATCTTCTAACAAGCACTGGCCCCTGTCCTTGATCAAAAGGTGCAGTCTTGAGAGGCTGCTAAAGTTTTTCCAAACCTTGGACTATTGCCCCGTGCTGCTCTTCCCTGTAGGCACCAATGACACAGCCAAACCTGCAAAGGATTGAGTGTGACTGCATGGCTCTGGGGGTGATGGGCATGGTGGCACGGGCAGTGTTCTCCTCAGTCCTGCTGGGGAGGGGGAGAGGCTTGAGGACTGGACAGATCCTGTGGGTCAGCAATTGGTTGCACAGCTAGTACCAGCAACAGGGGTTTAGTTTCTATGACCAGGAGACCCTCTCTGAGGACCACTGACTGCTGTCAGTGGTGTCTACGCTGCTCCTGAGGGTGTTCGGCAGAGATGAAGCTGATCTCCAGCAAGAACAAGGTGCTGCTGACAGGCACACTGTGAACATTGCTGCTCTGTTCCTTGCCTGTACCATCAAGGGGGTGAGTAAAGGGTGGCGGAGAGGAAAACCAGCAGCTTGAGAGTGTAGGCAGATGAGTGGAGACCCCAGTGCGATGTGCTTCCTATTCCTGCACTGTCCTACATCTACTGGCTAGAGCAGGGACAGACCTTGCTGCAGGGCAGTGGTGGCAATCGGTGGCTTGCACAAAGGCAGTGCTGTCTGGGCTGTGTGTCACACACACGCTTTGAAGGGGGGCAGCTTTCCTGTGCAGGACCAGTGCTGTCCCTGCCAGCTGCATGTAGCTGTCTGTGAAAGCCTTGGCACCTCACATAACACTACAGGTCTTTCTTTGGCCATTAAGTTGAGTAACCGTCCTGAAATCTGTTAGGCAATGTGGGGATGAAACGAGACAACTCTCATGATAGTCAGGAGAGCTCTAGGAAGTACAGCTGATGGAGATCAGAGAGAGAGAGACTGAGCTCTCCCTGTGGTTCATGAGTCCATTTGATCAGCTGAATCCCTGTGCAGGCTGTCCAGAAAATAACAAATAGAGAAAGATTCTCTTGTCCTAAATGTGTGCATCTGCTGTCATCTCAGTTGTTCAAAGGAAATCATCCTCCTGCTCAGAAATGATGCCCCAGATACCACCTTCTCAGAGCGGATACATTAGAACATGTAGTTACCTCCATGTCTCTTGGACCAGCTCTGGCACCTCAAATGTCACCAGGTGTTTGCATCTGAACACCTCACTCCTGGCCTCCATCTCCAGTAATTATCACGGGAGCTGAGACAAGTGGCTCCCAAGCAGCAGGTGCCTGTTTTGTGCCCATCTGAACTAAGGCAAGGGGAACCCCATCACCTGTGCATTTGTGGCAGGCAAGGGAGGGAGCTGCGTCCCCTTCTAACCCCAGGACTACAGACCCAGAATGAGATGCCTCAACTGACTGAGCTGAATCGCTTCCATCAGCAGGAGGGATAAAAGAGATTACACCCTGTCCTTGTCTGTGTGTCCTGCCTAATGCTGGGACAAGAAAATAGGATTCTGAAGCCTCATTGTTCTTCTGATACATGAAATGACAGTGCTGGAAAGAAGTGTCTCTCCCCAGCTGAGAGGGGGAACATGAGTGATTCCTTCAGCCTGTTTCACAGCAGGTTCCCCTGGAGCCCCAGGGACACCTGGAGGGAGCCCAGAGGGGCAGAGAAAGTGCTGCCTTGGGCTGGGCCTCTGCTGCTGAGCTGGGCTGGGCTCCTGGGATGGAGGGAGCTGCTGGCAAGTGGGCAGCCCTGCAAGAGAGACAGCTCTGCCCAGGAGCAGCTCCTCTGCAAAGCGCAGCAGGGCTGAGGGCACTGCCTGCAGGCAGCGAGGGGAGAGGAGCCAGGCAGAGAGAGGGTGAAGGCAGTTGGTGGCAGGAGGACGCTGAGAGTTAACAAAGGGAGAAGTCTTCACAGCCCTTGACACGGTAAGTCTGTGGCAGCAGGGCAAAGAAGCTGCAGTTCCTGGAGAGATCTCCAAAAGCTGCCACATCCCACAGTCTATGGGATGTTTCAGGAGGACTCTCAGTACTTCTCTGGTGTGGAGGAGGAGGACATGCTCCAAAGCAGGGCTTCTGTGCCGCACTGTCAGAGGCACAGGGCATGACAGCTGCCTTCTTCCAGGAATGTCCAAAGGGGTGTGAAGGTGGGTGTGCAGCCAGGGGTGCCCAGGGCCGTCCTTCTGAGCAGGGTCCCTGCACCCCAGGGGCTGTGTGCTGGGACAGGGACTCTGTCACCTGCCAGGGTCAGCACTCACTCTGCCTGGAGACCTCCCCATGTAGCTGCGGGGAGAAGCTGTGGGTGGAGGGAGTGACCCCTGTCAGGGCAGGGTCCTTCTGCTGTCGAGAGGGTGCTGTGTGGGTCAGGTTTGCTCTCAGCTCCAGCTCACCCCAGGTGTTTCTGAGGGAAGTTTTCAAGATGGAGTTCCTGTAAAGGAAGGTGTCTGTCTTTTGAGGTTTCTCCTCTTGGTTGGCTGGGTGGGCTACAGATGGCACCAGCAGCACCTTTCCAGTCTCATCAGGGTTTGTGGGACCTGCTCTTTAGCCCTGCACACATGGAGAGGCTGCAGGGCAGAGCTGGGCACACAGGGGCTGAGATGGGGTCTGTGAGCACTGGCAGGGAAGAGACGTGGGGCCAGAGCAACAGCTCGTGGCAGGGACAGCTGCAGGCAGTAGAGACGGGCAGGAAAGGAAGGACCTGCTGATGGAAGCCCTGTTGCAGGGGAGATCTGGGCACCTCCCGGCCACCCCTGCAATGTAGATGACTTCCCTGAGCAATCCCTTCATCTCTCCTCTCCCACCCAGCACAGCCCTCGGCCCTCACAACCATGGGGTCTCGGGTGGGAGTCACCTCTCTGTCCAGTAGACCAGCAGAAGAAGCAAGGGCATATCCCTCCTGCCACATCCCCATTTCCCACTGACTGGCAATTGGGCTGAGGGCAACTGTCCTGCATTATCACTGTCTGGGACGTGGCGTGCACAGCTGGGTAAGGGTAACGCTGTCCTGAGTGTCCGTCTGCCTCCCCCGTTGCCTCTCTCAGCCAGACCCTCACTGTATTTTTCCTTGTTTCTCCACTTGCCCATTTTAAAGTCATCTTTTTATTGCTGTCAGACTCCCTGGGGATGGGAATTTCAGCTGCAGAGTCACACACTGATCTTGTTTGTCCATTCATGCAGGCATGTCAATGGGAACAAGTGTCCCAGCTTTCCTCTAATCTGTGGGGCTGTGGGCAATGCAGCCTGTGGGGCTGGGGAAGGAGTCAATTTTCTCTTCATGAGATGCCAACATTAAGACAATTGGCTATCATCTCCTTAGGGTGTCCTTCCAAGCTGTGAGCTGCCTTCCAGCATGCAAACCTGTCCCATAGCACCTTTGTGTTCTCTGGAAGCCCCACGGAGAAATGCAGAGACTCTATGGCTGAGGAAATGCTGTTGGGTTGGTGAAAGGAGGCATGCATGTCCTGGGCTAGAAGTGGGGTGCTGAGACCGTGAGAAAGGCTGACATATTTAGTAGTCTGCACTGGATCCCTCTGCTCTCAGCAGTGTCTGGCTGCGTAACATAAGAGTGTGCTTGCCCTCCGTCTCATGAAGGTGCAAGCCCAAGGCAGCTGGGGACAAGACGGAGGGTGTGACCAGATCCCCTCACTGCACTGATCCACAGGCAGTCGTCTTGCCTCGCAGGGCTCACTCTGTTCTCCGTGAGAGCAGCAGAAATGCTGAGGGTTCCTGACATCCCAGGACAATCCTCAGGGGGGATGTGGGGCGCTGTAGAAAACCTCAAACCTCTCAAACTGCCTTCTGTTATCCCAGTTCCTTGGCACTGGCAGTGCAGACGCTGACAGGCCCTTCTGTGTTAGGTGTGGCTTCATCTGACAAAGCTGAAGACCAGGACTGGCCCCTGCCCCCACCATTCCCATGACCCCACTGCTGCAGAGCAGGGCTGACTCCTCAGCAATCAGCGGGCAAGGGCCCTGCTCCTAATGGCACATTCTGCCAGCACCAACCAGAGCTCCAGCCACGGAGCTGAGGAAGGTCTCCTGGAAAATGAAAAGGGGGTGTGTGCAGCAGGAGCAGAGTCTATGGGAAATGGCTTTGATTTTGCTCAGAGAAGTCTCTGCTACCTTACTGTGTTTTCCTCCTTGAACAGGTCCACATGCCTAGAAAGGGAAAATGTCCAACAGCAGCTCCATCACCCAGTTCCTCCTCCTGCCATTCACAGACATGCGGGAGCTGCAGCTCTTGCACTTCTGCCTCTTCCTGGCCATCTACCTGGCTGCCCTCCTGGGCAACGGCCTCATCATCACTGTGGTAGCCTGTGACCACCACCTCCACACCCCCATGTACTTCTTCCTCCTCAACCTCTCCCTCCTTGACCTGGGTTCCATCTCCACCACTGTCCCCAGTTCCATGTCCAATTCCCTGTGGGACACCAGGGCCATCTCCTACTTGGGTTGTACTGCCCAGCTCTTTTTCTTTATCCTCTTGGTCACTGCAGAGTATTCTCTGCTAACCATCATGGCCTATGACCGCTACGTGGCCATCTGCAAACCCCTGCACTACGGGACCCTCCTGGGCAGCAGAGCTTGCGTCCACATGGCAGCAGCTGCCTGGGGCAGTGGGTTTCTCCATGCTCTCCTGCACACTGCCAATATATTTTCACTACCCCTCTGCCGAGGCAATGTCCTGGACCAGTTCTTCTGTGAAATCCCCCAGATCCTCAAGCTCTCCTGCTCACATGCCGACCTCAGAGAGGTACGGCTTCTTGTGGTTAGTGCCTGTTTAGTCTTTGGGTGTTTTGTTTTCCTTGTGGTGTCCTATGTGCAGATCTTCAGGGCCGTGCTGAGGATCCCCTCTGAGCAGGGACGCCACAAAGCCTTTTCCACGTGCCTCCCTCACATGGCTGTGGTCTCCCTGTTTCTCAGCACTGTAATGTTTGCCCACCTCAAGCCCCCCTCCATCTCCTCCCCAGTTCTTGACCTAGCGGTGGCAGTGCTGTACACTGTGGTGCCTGCAGCAGTGAACCCCGTCATCTACAGCATGAGGAACCAGGAGCTCAAGGATGCCCTATGGAAAATGACCCAACGGATGCTGTTTCACCAACAATAACCTGCCTCCCCTTCTTTGCTCATTTCCCCGAGTTTATCTCCGGCCAGGTGTCTGCTTTTTTCTCGTGTCATAATCCTGATTATAGATAGTTTGCTGGGCTTATACTACTTGTCTTGAGGCTTGATCTTATTGTGTCTGACTCTTGCACAACACTTGTGTCAGATGTTGCATGCCCAATAGCAGCTCTTCAATAAAACTGAATCTCCCAGGTCCAGAGACTGAAGGCTGGGCTCTTCTTCCAATGGTGTTTCCAAAAAATTGTCTGAGGAATTGGTGTTTTAAAGAGTCTGCTCTCCTTGTGTTCTCAGTTTTTGGGGTTAAGCTCATGGTCACATTGGTTTCCACAGGACCAAATGTTCTGAATCTAAAAGCTCTCATCTGGGTTTCCAGTATCAGGGGTGATGGTCCATGAGCTCCCCATTCTTTTCTAGGTTTCTTCATACATGACAGGACTGATGGCAAATACCAGACTCCCTGGCAATGAATTTGAGAGGAGAGGAGAGGAGAGGAGAGGAGAGGAGAGGAGAGGAGAGGAGAGGAGAGGAGAGGAGAGGAGAGGAGAGGAGAGGAGAGGAGAGGAGAGGAGAGGATGGGGACTCACCACTTGCCCTGGGGTTGGAATGAATGGAGGCTCAGAAGGTGAAACACCCTCAATGGTGAAGTCCCCCAAAAGCAAAGCACTAAATCATCTTATCCATGAATAAGGACTCTGCACTGCCATGGGAGTCAATGGGGACTCAGAAGCCAGAGGGAAGGGAGACTGGAGAGATTTAGGAGATGCCTGAGGAGGCCCAGGGCCAGGACTGCCATGCTGCCCTGGAGAGTGGGGCTGGTGAGAGCAGAGGAGGGGGCAAATTCAGTCAGGTATGGGCATCACCTACAATAAGAATTCAGGAGAGCCAGAGTCCCTAGCCTCTGTTTCCTCGTGCCCTTGGGGCCAGCACCAGCCCTGGGGCTGATGGGGAGCCTGAACCCCCTCCGCTCTGCCCCCAGGAGATGCTGTGCCCTTCAGAGGGACTGGGGCTGTGGGGTGAGTGCCCAGAGCTCTGCAGCACCCTGCAGTGGGCACTGCCATGGGGCCAGCCCAGACTGGGCTGCTCTGCTGGGCTGGGCAGGGGAGAGGACAGGGGTGATGGGGATTGCTGGGGAGGGACTGGGCTGGGCTGGGAAGTGCCCGGAAGAGGAAAGCACCAGTGTAGAGCTAAGCTGTGTGAGTGTGCAGGGTGGGGGGACCCAGCAGGGTGCTGCCAGTGCAGAGTCAGGCATCATGGTGAAGGAAGCAAGGCACCAAAGGTGCAGAAGAGAGGGGTCAGGTCTGTGCCATGTTCCCTGGACACCCTGGGGAAGCTTCCCTGGGAAAACTGTTCTGGATCAGTCCCGCACACCGGCCATTTCCATCTCTGTTCGTACACCCCAGCCCTGAGCAGGGACTTTTGCTGCATGGTTGTAGTGAGGCAGGGGTTGGTCTCTTCTCCCAAGTAACAAGTGATAGGACAAGAGGAAACAGCCTCAAGTTGCACCAGGGGAGGTTTAGGTTGGATATTAGGAAAAACCTCTTCACTGAAAGAGTAGTCAGGCATTGGAAGAGGCTGCCCAGGGAAGTGGTTGAGTCCCCATCCCTGGAGGTATTTAAAAGACGGGTAGACGTGGTGCTTAGGGACATGGTTTAGTGGTGGACTTGGCAGTGTTAGGTTAACGGTTGGACTTGATGATCTTAAGGGTCTTTTCCAACCTTAACGAGTCTATGATTCTATGGATACCTCTGTCCTCCTCCGGGGCTCTGTGATAAGACCCTCTGTCAGGGTCATTCTTGTGCTGGGAAGCCCCATGCTGGATGCAGCAGTCGTGATGTGGTCCTGTGGTGGGTTAACCTTGGCCAAAAGCTAGACACCAACCCTGCCTGCTCACTCACTCATTCCCGTGACTCAACAGGAGAAAGGGAGAAAATAAACCAGAAACCTCATGGGTCAATGTAAAAAAAAGGAGACCAGTTGCCAATTTCTGTCCCAGGCAAAGACCTGTTCACTTGCTAAGGATCAATTTAATTTATTACCAATCGAAAAAGATTTGGATTGTGAAAAACAATAACAAAACTATTAATGACCGTTCCCCTCACACTTTCGCCCAGGCTCAAATTACTCCATTGATCCCAATTCATCTACTCACCCCAACCCCAAGAGGAGCAGAGGGCATGGTGAAGACAGGGTGGTGAAGAGTCAGTAAAGAACATCTCTGCTGCTCATTCCTCCTCACACTTCTCCCCTGCTCCAGAGTGGGTCCTCTCCATGGGATCCTACCATATTTGCAGTCAAGGCTATGTGCTGTTCATTTCTTTCTGTCTTACTTCTCTCCTTCATACTTACAGAACCATGAAAATGCTGAGACTGGAAAGGACCTCTGGAAATCATCTAGTTCAACCCCCCAGCTGAGGCAGGGTCAGCTAGAGCAGGTTGCTCAGGACCTTATTTAGCTGGGTTGGGAATATCTCCATGGATGGGGACTCCACAAGCTCTCTGGGCAACCTGTTCCAGTGTTTGATCACCCTCACAGTCAAAAAGTGCTTTCTTGGGTTCAGATGGAATTTTATACACATTAGTAAGATCACTCCATGTTTTTTTCTCCAGACTGAACAGTCCCACATCTCTCAGCATTTCCTCCTATGAAAGATGCTGCAGTCCCTTAAACCAGCTTTATGGCCCTTTCCTGGAATTCCTGTAGTAAGTCAACAAGTTTCCTTTACTGGAAGCCCAGCACTGGAGACAGCACTCCAGATGGGGCCTCGCCAGTGCTGAGTGGAGGGCAAGGGTCACCTCCCTCCATCTGCCAGCCATGCTTTTCCTAATGCAGCCCAGGAGGCTGTTGGCCTTTGCCATGGGGGTGCATTGATGGCTCATATTCAGCTGCTTCTCCTCTGGGATGCCAAGGTCCTTCTCTGCAGAGCTGCTTTCTGTCCAGTCGGCCCTCAGCATGATGTCCACAGTGTGGCTGGATCACAGGCTGTCCTCCCCGAGGGACTTTCTCAGCAGCACCTTGTCCTTCTTGCAGATCAGCTCCACCTCTGGCACAGGCCCCACGGTGCTGCAGAGTCACCTGGGACAGCAAAGCCCTCTCCTGCCAGGGCTGCACAGCCCAGGCCTCTTTCTCTCTGCCCTTGGGGACTGCAGCTTTTGCTCTCGGTGTGGGAACCTCATCCATCATTATGGCACCACCTGCCACCCACTCCAGCGTGCCTCTGCTGGGAAGCCAAGCCTTTCCACACACGGGGTCCCATCTCTGGGCACCAGGTTTCCATGTGACAAGTCTGCCCTTGGCCCTGGTGCCACATCTGAGGTGCTGCAGCCCAAACGAGCACCAAAGCCCAGAGCCTGGGGCACAGAGAGCGGGAGCCCCCTGTGCCATCACAGAGCTGTGACATCAGTGGAATAAGAGCTGAGGTGGGGAAGGACAGCTCCCATGGCTTTTGTGGTTGCTGGAGATACAGGGTCTTGAGGAGAGACTGACAGGGGAGATGAGAAGTGGGGGATGCCCCGTGTGATGTGAGGGCAGCTCAGATATATGGAGGTTCTCTATGGGACATGTTACAGGTTAGATGGTGCCTTGTGTGTTGGTCAGCTTCTAAATGGGCCACCCAGTCTTCTGCTCTCCTGGGTCTGGTACTCCCAAAAGAGGAAGAGCTGGTCAGGCATGTGAAGACCTGAAGGCTGTAGTGGCCATGAACTTGTGGTCTCCAGATCCCCAGGGACATAGGGAAGGAGAGGAGCAGAGAGCAGACCCTGCACAGCAGGGAACAAGAATTTGTCCTGTTGAGGGCACTGGCAGGTGGAATCCCATGGGGGCATTGTCAGGGCCCTGAGAGCATCCATAGACCTTCACAGCCCTGACCAGCATTACCTGTGGCTTCCACCCCCACCTCTGTCCATGGGCCCTGGAGACCATTTATGCCCAGTTTCACCCAGCTGGATCTATACTGTAGGTGTACGGGTCTCCAGACACGGCCATAGACACAGCCTTGCCTGTCCATGAACCTTGTTGAGTGAGACTTGCACACTTCCCAGCTTGATTCTTTATGGGGCATACAGGGGAATGACAGCATGGCCCTCCAAGTGCCAGACCCCGGCTAATTCACAGAGGCCTACACTCTTTTTGCTGCCTTTCCTCCCATCACTTGGTCAGGCTTTGGGCAGACAGGAAGGCAAAGTAAGTGAGGTTCCTGGGTGCCAATGCAGATCCCTCACATGTGAAATGATCTAAAGGCTATGCTAGTTGAAAACTGTTATCTTCAGCTCCTTTCTTGGAGGTCTTAAATCTTCTACAGGAACCTGGAAGCTCTTAGATCCCTCCATCTCCCTCTATTTTAGCAATGAAGTTGATAGTACCCAAGTCTCCTGGTTTCAGCTGAGACAGAGTTAACTTTCTTCCTAGTAGCTGGTACATTGCTGTGTTTTGGATTTAGGATGAGAATAATGCTGAGAACACACTGATCGTTTACTTAAGTATTTCTCTTAGTCAAGGACTTTTCAGCTTCCCATCCTCTTCCAGGTGCACAAGAAGCTGGGAGGGAGCACAGCCAGGGGGGCTGACCCAACCTGGCCAAAAGCCTGTTCCATACCATATGACGTCATGCTCAGTAAATAAACTGGAGGGAGTCTGCTGCGGGGCAGCAATTGCTGCTTGGGGATGGGATGGGCAGCAGTCAGCGGGTCGTGAGCAATTGCATTGTGCATCACTTCTTTTGTATATTCTTTTATTTTTTGTATTATTATTATCATCATCATCATTATTACAATTTTATCTTCCTCTGCTCTCCTATTAAACTGTCTTTGTCTCAACCCACAGGTTTAGTTTTTTTTTTTTGTCCAGTTGTCTCCCCTATGTCACTGCAGGGAGGGGAGCGACCAAACGACTATGTGGTGTTTAGCTGCCTGCCCAGTTAAACCACAACAGCCCTTCTTCTGAACCGCTTTAGGTATGTACTTTTGGATTGGGTATCATGCCGTATATTGCAAATACTGATTTAATTGGCATTGCCCAAAGTGGCTACCATGGATACAGACTGCTCCACTGCAGGTATTTCTATTTAGGCAGATTAGTGCTGTTGTTGTTGTTGTTGCAGATACTGGTATTGTTGGGGAAATCACACAAACACTTGAAGGGTAATGGAAGGATTGCCATCTTCGTGGCCCTCCAGTGAAGCGGCTCCTCTTTGCCCATGTCTCACTGTCATTGCACAGGCTCTAAACCTGGGCAAGGATTCTGGACGTGGTGTGAAAAGTGCCGAGCAGAGGGGGAGAATCACTTCTCCTGCCTGTGGCCCTGCTCACACAGCCCAGCATCCTCTGCTGGCTCATGTTTTGCCTAAGGGAACTCAAGGACCACCAGAGCCTTCTCCACAGAGCTGCTGCCCAGCCACGCAGGCCCTGGCCTCTGTCACTGCAGCCTGTAACTCCCCTGCTCAGTCCCTGGGCCTTTTTAGAAGATGTATGCAAGAGTTGCCTTTGGCTTTCTCCAGTCATGATGACCTTCCAGAATGTAGCAGAGCAGCCCTGCTATGACCTCGGCCTGGTCTCTCAACAGCCACAGCCTTGGATTCATCCCATCTGGTCCAAGGGACTATTGAGGGCTGACCTTCCCTAAGTAACCCCTGACTTGATCTCCATCCACTGCTGGATTTCACCTGCGGTTCTGCCTCTTAGGCACACGGAACTGGGAGACCTTGCTGGTGAAGACAAAGGCCAAGAGTGCCTCACACCTATCTACACCTGCCTAATGCAATTCAGCAGTGGCCACACGTTGTCTTCATTTCTTCTTTAACTGTTCCTGAAGTGGTAACATTGTGCCCTTGAACTCCCTTGCAAGTGTCAACTCTACGGGAGCTCTGGCTTTCCTAAAACCAACCATATTTCTGAGTTCCTCCTTTGTTTCAACCCTTGCATCCACCTCTTGTATGCTGCTTTTTTTCTATGGAGCTTCCCCCATGAGTCTGCTGGTTCCCCACGCTTCTCTCCTGATATCTCTGCTTGTTTTCCTGACTCTTGGTCTGCACACTCTCGGACTTGAAAGACACTGTCCTTGCAGACCAGCTGTACTGGGCTCTGCTGTTCTTCTGTGCTGCTCATAGGGGATCCCCCACTTAAAGTCGCAAGACCAGGCCAAAGTCTGCTGCTTTGAGGGCTATCATCTGCACTCTTCTGTTCTCCTTCCCCCTGGGAGGTGACACCCCACTGTTTCATGGTCATGACAGCCAAGGCTGACACTGGTTTTCACATCCATGGCCAGCTCTGCCTTCTGTGAGAGTAACAGATGCAGGTGAGTGTCACCATTTTTGGCCAATCTGGCAGCAGTGCTATGAAGTCCTGTGTCCCAAGCTGTGTCCCAAACCCCACCAGAAACCTCCAGGTCTGTTTGCATGCTGTTGTGGTCTCTCTCCAGTGAATACCAGGGTAATGAAAGTCCACAGGGGGACTTCCATGGGTTCTTTGTCTCCCACCACAATGTCACCCTTACCAGCCTCTCCTCTGACCCTCATCCACAAGGGCTCACCCACTTTGTTCATCCCATAGAGGAGCTTCACACGTCTAAGCAGCTCCTTCACACTGGGGACACCTCCCTCCTCATCTTTCTGGCCTGTCTCTCCTGATGATCCTGTACCCACCCATCACAGCACCCCAGTCATGTCAGCTGTCCCAACACACCTCAGCTGTTATTCCCTCAAAGTGGGATGAAGAGATTGCATGCAGAGCTCCAGCTCCTCCTGCCTGTGCCCCAGGCTGAGGGCATGGGTGCATGTCTGGGCTGCAGCCCCTCAGCTGTGGCACCTTTGGGCTGAGAGCAGACTTGCAAGAGGGAAACCTGCTACCAAGTGCCCAAGGCCTCAAGTGTGCAAAGGCTTTGCTTCACAGCAGAGACATGCTGGAGTAAATGCAAAGAAGAAATGAGGTGCCCACAAATGTGGCAAACCCTGCTCTCTCCAAGGCCAAAGCGAAACAGAGGTGGGCTGTGCAGTCTGAGCAGGAGAGGGGTTTGCTGTCTGTGGTGTCTCTGCAGCCTCTGTCGTGGTGGTGAATCTTATCTCAGGAAGAAAGAGATGATGTTGAGAGTGCCCTTGGGTGTGGACATCCTGTGATACAGGCAAAATGAAAATCACCAGCCTGATCCATGATTGTAACATGGAGGGGATGGTTAAACGTCGAGTTGAACCAGCAGAGTTTGAGAGGGAATGCACACGAGTGGAGACCCTGGTGTGATGTGCTTGGTATTCATGCACTGCCCAGCACCTGCTAGAGAGAGAAGGGACAGACCTCACGTCAGTGCAGTGGTGGGATTCAGTCATGGGCCCAAAGGCACCAAATCTGTCTGAGATGCCCTGGGTGGTGCCTGCAAACCAATTAGTCTGAATGGGGAGGGGGTTCCTGTATAGGCCCTGTGCTGTCCATGTCAGCTGCATGCAGTTGGGCTGGAGAGCCCTGGCATCTCATGTAGCTCTGCAGGCCTGTATTTGGGTATTAAATTAAGATTCAGGTGTCCTGAATTAGGTTAGGCAATGGAGGGATGCACATGAGACCACTGCCAAAGGAGATGTAGATAATAGAACTGATGGAGAAGAGAAAGAGAGACTTAGCTCTCCTTGGGCCACATGACCGCATTTGGTCAGCTGAAGACCTCTATAGGCTGCCCTGGACATAAGCAACTGTTACGGGTTCAGTTGTCCTACATGTGGGCATCTGCTGTCAATTTACCTGGACAATGGAATTTCCCACCAGCCTCCAAGGTGATGCCCCCAGATGCTGCCCTGTCTCTATGGGCTGCTGCATTACAGCTGACAGTGACCAGCATGCATCTTTGGTCACCTCTGGCACCTCAAATGTCACCAGGTGTTTGTGTCTGAACAGCTCACTCCTGGTCTCCATCTCCAGTAATTACTATGGGAGCTGAGACAAGAAGCTCACATGCAGGTGCCTGTTTTGTGCACACCTGAACTATGCAAGAGGAATCCCAGCTCCTGGGGGTTGTGGTCTGCATGGGAGGGAGCTGAGACCCCTTCCAGCCCCAGAACTACAGACCCAGGATGAGATGCCTCAGTTGACTCTGCTGAATCCCTTCCCTCAGCAGGGGTAAAAGAGATCCCTCCCTGTCACTGTCTGGGTGTCCTCCCAAATGATGGGACAAGAAAAAGTGATTATAGGACCTAGCTCTGTCTCTGGTAAGAGAAATTACACTGCTGGGAGTAAGTGTCCCTCCCCAGCTGTGGGAGGGAACATCAGTGGTTGCTTCAGCCTGTTTCACAGCAGGTTCCCCTGGAGCCCCAGGGACACCTGGAGGGAGCCCAGAGGGGCAGAGAAAGCGCTGCCTTGGGCTGGGCCTCTGCTGCTGAGCTGGGCTGGGCTCCTGGGATGGAGGGAGCTCACAGCAAGGAGCAGCTCCTCTGCAAAGCACAGCAGGGGGAGGGCACAGCCTGCAAGTGCACGGGGACAGGAGAGACGTGCGAGAGATGTTACAGGCACTGTGTAGTGGGAGAATGCTGAGAGTTCACTGGTGGAGAAATCTACACAGTCCTTGACACAGTAAGTCTCTGGCTTCAGGGTGATACACAAGTGTCCTGGAGGGGCCTCCTAGAGCTGGCACATCTTGCTGCAGCTAGGATCTGGCAGGATGGCGCTCAGGGTTTCTTTATTGTGGAGAAGGACATGCTCCAGAGCAGGGCTTCCCTGCAGCACCATAAGGAACAGGGCATGAAAGCTCCCTTCTCCCGGGGATGTCTGCAAGGGTGGGAAGCTGGGTGTGCACTGAGGGGTGCCCAGGGCTGTCCTTCAGAGCAGGGTCCCTGCACCCCAGGGGCTGCGTGCTGGGGCAGGGGCTCTGTCGCCTGCCAGGGTCAGCACTCAGCCTGCCCAGGGAGCTGCCCACAATGCTACAAGGAGAAGCTGTGGGTGGAAGGTGTGATAGGTGGCAGGGCAGGGTCCTTCTGCAGTGGAGAGGGTGCTGCATGGGTCAGAGCTGCTCACAGCTCCCGATCAGTCCAGGGCATTTGCAGAGGGTCCTTTTGAAGAAGGACATCGAGGCAGTATTTACCTGAAAGCGAAGGAGTCTGTGCTTTGAGTTTTCCACTCTTTGTTGGCTGGGGGGCAGTGGCAGATGGGAATTTACTTCTTCGCTCTGGCAAAGGCACAAAGACCCCAGTTCTCATGAAGACTTCTCTGAGCTGCTCCTGAGCCCCTGCACACACAGAGATGCCCCTGGGCAGTGCCCTGCTGCCAGGAGGGGTCTGCAGGGCAGAGCTGAGCATGCAGTGGGCAGGCTGGGGTCTGTGAGCACCAAAAGGGAGGAGATGTGGGGACAGAGAAACATCTGCCGGCAGGGAGAGCTCCAGGCAGCAGAGCCATGGGCAGGGAGTGAGAGGGAGCTGCTGCCAGAAATGCTGTGGGAGGGGGGGGTAATACACCCGCGTGCCATGACCTGCACTGCAGATGCCTTCCCCGGAGCAAGCCCCCGACCTCTTCTGCCACCCAGCAGAGCCTTCACCGCGAAGGCCATGTGGTCCACGGCATGAGTTAGCTCCTTGACAGATGGACCCCTGACGAACCTCCTGAGTACCCATCTGTTTGTCCCTGTACTGCCTCCATGAACAGGAGGATTGGGGAAGTTCTCCATTTTTCCTCTCCTCTTCATGTTGCCTTTGTTCCCAGCTAAGGTGGGGGCTCCGGGCAATGCTGGTTGCAGGGCTGAGTGAGCCAACTCTCCATTCAGGTCACAGGATCCTTAGGACATTCAATTATTTCCCGGGGGGGTCCTGCTGGGCTGCAGGCTGCCTTCCAGAAGGGCACAGCTCTCCCATGCCATCTCTGTGTTACCTGGCAGCCCCTCAGTACTAAGGCCATGGAAATGCTGCTGGAAGGCTGTATGCAAGCAGCTGTAATGAGCCCTCTGTGGCCCTGGCTGCGAGGGGAGAGCTGAGATATTCCTCAGGTAGGATGAGACAGTAGGAGCAGTTTGGAGACCTGCACTTGGGAGCTGGATTCACCTGCTCTCACCATTGTCCACTTTCTTCTCAGGGGAACATCTAGGTATAATTGTCCTCCAGCTCAAAGAAATGGCAGCCTAGGGCAGCTGAGACCAGGCTGATGGACAGACTGGCTGCCTCACTCTGCATGAAGGGATAGTCCTTTGGCTTCACAGAACCCACAAGGTTTCTCTTGGAGACAAGCAGAAATGCCAACGATTTCTGCCTTAAAAATACCACTCACTGTGATGGGGCAACTAGAAGCAGATAAACAAAACAAAATCCCCACAGCTCTTCTCTGCAGTTCAGTGAATTGGGAGTGACAATGCTGAAAAGCTCTTTAAGACCACGAGTGGATTAACATCACTCCCAGTTCCTATTTATCTCTTGTTGTAGGGCAGAACTGACTCCTCCAGAGCCCACAGCAGAGCCCCCTGCTTTGTGGGGCATCCTCAGCCAGCACCCACCAGTGTTCACAAAAGGGACCAGCCAAAGGTTTTCTGAAAGGGGAGAGGCAATTTGGGGGGTTTCCATGAGAACTGGAATAAGTTTTCCTGTGAGATGTCTACCCCAACTTGTCACTGCCTTTTCCTCCTGGAACAGGTCCCAGTGCCCAGAGGAATCAAATGTCCAACAGCAGCTCCATCAGTCAGTTCCTCCTCTTGGCATTCGCAGACACACAGGGGCTGCAGCTCTTGACCTTCTGCCTCTTCGTGGGCATCTACCTGGCTGCCCTCCTGGGCAACGGCCTCATCATCACTGCCGTAGCCTGTGACCACCGCCTCCACACCCCCATGTACTTCTTCCTCCTCAACCTCTCCCTCCTCGACCTGGCCTCCATCTCCACCACTCTCCCCAAAGCCATGGCCAATTCCCTGTGGGACACCAGGGCCATCTCCTACCTGGGATGTGCTGCACAGGTCTTTTTTTTCTTTTTCTGTGTTACAGCAGAGTTTTCTCTCCTCGCTGTCATGGCCTATGACCGCTACGTGGCCATCTGCAAACCCTGCACTACGGGACCCTCCTGGGCAGCAGAGCTTGTGTCCACATGGCAGCAGCTGCCTGGGGCACTGGGTTTCTCTATGCTGTGCTGCACACTGCCAATACATTTTCACTACCCCTCTGCCAAGGCAATGTCCTGGACCAGTTCTTCTGTGAAATCTCCCAGATCCTCAAGCTGTCCTGCTCAGATGCCGACCTCAGGGAAGTGGGGCTTCTTGTGGTTAGTGCCTGTTTAGCCTTTGGGTGTTTTGTTTTTATTGTGGTGTCCTATGTGCAGATCCTCAGGGCCGTGCTGAGGATCCCCTCTGAGCAGGGTCAGCGCAAAGCCTTTTCCACGTGCCTGCCTCACCTGGCTGTGGTCTCCCTGTTTGTCAGCACTGCCATGTTTGCCTACCTCAAGCCCCCTGCCACCTCCTCCCCATTCCTGGCTGTGGTGGTGGCAGTCCTGTACTCTGTGGTGCCTCCAGCAGTGAACCCCCTCATCTACAGCATGAGGAACCAGGAGCTCAAGGATGCAGTGTGGAAACTGATGACTGGATTATTTTCAAAAGCATTAAACTGTTTGTCTTCTTCTGCAAATCACTTAATGTAATTCGTTACAGGCCCAGCCTGCCTTCTGTAATTTTTTTCGGTGTTGGTTTTGAGTTTTGGGTTTTTTTTGCTTTGTTTTACTTTTGGTAATCTTGTCCACAAAGAAATGTCATGATTTTTGCTCTTTCTCATGATGTACATCTATCCAGATTCTGTGTGACCCACAGACTGTGTACATGAGGAGCCGTGCTCTCTGTGTGTTTAATGAAAATAAAGGACCTTCCAGTGACTTGTTACTCTGAGATCCTGCCTCCAAGACTTCTCTGGAGCTGCAGGGGCAGTGCCTGTGTGCAGAGGTGGAGGCAAAAGGAGTCCTGGCACAGCAGCACTGCCAGGGAGCACCAGTGCTTGGTCTTCCCAGAGCTGCTCACTTTCCACTTCAGCACTGTCCTTCTTAGCTCTTGTGTTGGTGTAAGGCCTGAGTGCTCTTGAGGCTTGCTCACAGTCCTGCTGGGTGGCCATCCTGTGACTGCAGGCAGGGACAGGCAATGGGCACCTCTGTGACAGAGCTGGCCTCCATAACAGCATTTCCATCATACAAGGTGATCTCCTCAGGGCAGTGCCTGAAGCTTCGGTCTTCTTTCCAAGTGTCTCTCAAGAACATGCCCAGGAAAATGCCCAGAAAACACCAGTGAATAGCTAAAATGTGTGAGTGTGCAGGGTGGGGGCAAACAGCAGTGTCCTCGCACCACCAGGCTCCTGGGAGAGCCATGAAGAAGCAGCAGAGCAGGCTCTGATCTATTCCCGTGTGCGCTGGACACCCCAGGGAAGCTGCCCCAGGACAATCATCACAGACCGGCCAATAAAAACCACCGCTTCCAGCACTGGCCTCTCAGCCCACCTCCAAGAGGTCCTGTATCCCTCTATGGAGGGACACCAAATGACTTGTTCAGAAGTCCATGTTTGCATTGTAAAGAGGAGGCCTAAGCATCCACATCGTATGCATGTGGTGAGATGAACCCGAGTGAGCACAAACACAGTCATCTGTTCCTGGGGGTGCTGCGAAGGCCTGTGGGACAGCCAGTGTCTTGAGGTCGCTTCACGTTGGGAGTAACATTCCCTGGGAAACCACCTGAATGCAGCACTGGGATGTCCTTCCTTGAACCGAGGTCCCTGTGTCCGTTCCTCATGCTGTGGGGCATCTCAGATGAGTGCAGAGCCGCGCAACACACTGCAGGGCTGAGGTGCCTGCCACCCTCTGGGAGTGGCAACAGGAGGCCAGAAAGACACTGTGACTGCTGCAATGCACTGCCTCTGCGTGTGCAAGGGAAGGACTTGCATCTGAACACCCCTGTGAGTATGCAGAGTGCATGAGGCAAGCTCGAATATGGACACCTCACAGAGCCCCGACACTTCTGAGTGTGACTCCAGGAACAGCCCCCACTGTCCCCATGACGTTTCTCTCACCTGCCTTGGAAAGGCTCATTGCAAATGCCTCTGTCTGCTCTATCACTCTTCCTTGGCTTTCTGGCTTGTGCCTTCAAATGTACAGTAGGAAAGAAGCACACCTGCGGAGCATCTCAACCCTGCAGTCAGAAGGGGTTCTGCAAGCACGAGCGACACTGCCCTTTGGAAGGCGGCATTTCTCACCTTTCAGAAGGCACAGAGCCCATCTAGAGAGTATGAATGCACTCAGAGGCACCTTCCTGTTTCACCTCTCTGAACTGCCTTCACAATTTCTTTAAGCAATTAACAAAGAAACAAATGTTTTTCCATGTAGGTATCACCTCTGCTCACAGCAGCGTTAGTACTATTTTTGGCACCTTTTGCAGGTACTGAGTGCTTCCTGCTGGTGGCCACATCCTACAATCAGTGCTGGGCTCTGTGCCACTGGCTTCTCTCTGCAAGGCTCCTGAACTGGAAGGTCTGTCTCGAGTAGGCAGCTGCACCTTGGCTCGGGGTATTTATGCCATCTACAGGAATCATTTCATTCTTGTCCCAGATACAGGTCTGTGGTCCCAGTGGAGCAGACCACCTCTTCCGTGATTTCACTGGAGCTCTCCTGCAGTGCCACCGTGACATTCATGCTGTGTGCTTTCATAACCTGCTTTTTAGAGCCAGTCCTCCCCTTCCTGTTCACACGGGCATCCTGTGTGGGCATCAGAGCTGCCAACCTGGAGCAGCTCTCCCGCCCAGCATGGGCAGACAGAAGGTCTTCTCCACCTGCTCCTCTCACCTCACTAGTGCCACTGTTTCCTATGACACCCTCGTCATTGTCTGTGTGATGCCCAGAAGAGCCCTCCTGAGATCATTTGACAAACCCCTTTTTCTACACCATCCTCAGGCCCCTGCTCAATACGTTCATCTTCAGCCTGTGGACCAGAAAGGTTTGGGCGGAGGGGGACACTAAGGAAAATGCTCAGAAAAGCTGTCAGCTGCACCTTGGAGTTGTGGGCCTGCAGGAAGAACCTGGGCATTCCTCTGGAAGTGGATACAGAGAGGGCTTTGGGTGTGGGAAGGGGCAGAGAGGTGCTGGTGGAGCTGGCCGGCATTATCATGACACCTCTCTCAAACATCTTGGAAAGGCTAGAGCAATCAGGGAGGTTTCAAGGTCCTCAGAAAAGGCAAATATCAAACCCATCTTCAAGGAGGTCTGGGAGAATCACAGGCTGGTCAGCTTCACCTCAGTCCCTGGGAAGGTGATGGGGCAAGTCCTCCTGCAGCCATCTCCAGGTACTTGAAGGCAAAGAAAAAGATTGCAGAACATGTATGGGAGGGGAAAGTTGGCAATGTTGCGTACCTGGACTTTAACAAGGCCTTAGACATGGTCTGCCGTGATCTCTTCATAGCCAGACGATTAGGCCCCGATGTCATCAGTGGTACGGAGTCCTCCTGGCAGCCCGTCACTTTTGGCATTCCTCTGTGACCAGCACTTGGGCCAACACTGCTGAATTATCTTTATTATCTCCCTGTGTGGTGGGATGGAGCGCACCTTCAGCTCCTTTGTAGATGAGGGCAAGCGGAAGGAGAGCCTTTGAAATGCTTCATCTAGGTCACCCTGTGTCCAGCAGAAGAGCTGGATAAGACAATGTTCAGGTCTCTTCCAACATGAGTTATTCTATGGTGCAAGGAATCGTTCTGTTGAAGAGCTCATTGAAGACAGAATAGGCAGAGGAAGGAGAAAAGACAGAGGGGCAGAATTAGAGAGACAAGATAACCCAATATAAATATAGTTCTTCTGAGCAATGTTTGAACCATCGATAAGAACATTTATTTTGATAAGGGGCTGCAGAAGACTATTCATGTAGTGAAAGAGAGCATCATCAGTTTGCTAGTAAATACCCTTGGTGCTGTTTAAAAAAAAAAAAAACCATTGAAAAAAATAATGAAAATTCATTTAAAAACCTAGCAATGCTGGAAATGGAGACTTTTTCAGCTCTTCCAAAGAGTTCTTTTCTGCAGAGGTTTCAAGTTTGTCCTAAAATCTACATTCAGGCCTTGCTTCAGTTATCCACACAGAGGTGGTCACTGCCTCCAGGATGCCCTGGGGAAGCTGAAGCAGCCGTGTGGGAAATGCATCCCAGGAGATATGGGAGCCCTTCTGGAGCATGAGCTGGGATGCAGGCAGAGTACCTCAGGGGTGGGGGAGGGCATCACCTGCCGCCAGCACTGCTGGGGTGGCTGAGCAGGGACCTCTCCAGCACAGCAGCACACTGTGTCCCCTTGGCTGCTGGCTCTGAGGGCAATTCTGACTGGCCAGCAGTAGGCACACAGACATGTGGAGGTCTTGAAAGCCCTTACATTACTGTCCCCAACAAGATGAAAGATTTGGGGAAGTCAGGGGTAGCTGGGACTGGAAGATGGGAGATTTGGGGGAGGGAAGAGGGGCTTGGCCAAAAGAAATGAAAGATTTTGAAGAGGTAAGATCCATTCAGGTGATTTTGATGCCTCTGCAACACTGACTGTGAAAACATTCATGTTAGGCCTTTACCCTATTTCTAACCAGCAACCTTAAGTCCTAAGCCTGCCCCTAAATGCTACCCCTCACCCTGCAAGGAATCCACTGCTCTAATCCCTCATCTCAAAGTTTACCTCTAAACCAAAGTCCAAACACAGAACCCCTTACCCGTACTCTTACACTATTGATCCCATAATCCCTTGCCCATACCTCCAGCATTAAAATGTTGGCCTTATCCCTCGCCCTCACCCCAGGCCCAAACAAAAACCTCATCCACAAAGGTAGCCCCTACCCTAAACATCAACCAGACACGCTCAGCAGAACACCAATCCTACCCTATAAACCTTTGCCTAATCCCTAACCATGCAAGGTGAGCTGTAGTCCCTAAACCCTAACCTCAACACCTAAGCTCCAAAGCCATTATTTCCCGTGCTCTAATCCCCTCACCTTCAACCCTTTCCTAACCCTAACTTAAGCTGTTTGGCCCCTTGGGGCAGGAGGAGGATCGTGAGGTCCCAGAACAGTTGCATGGCACTGGAAGAGGAATGTGAGGTGACCTGTATCTGATCAGCTCATAGGCCACAAGGAGGAGATGGGTGGGAATGCTATGGTGAGGTCAGCTGTGCCTCAGGATCTCCTGGGCCAGCAGGAGGCACAAGGCCTTGAAGGTGGCTGTGAGGTCACTTCTGTCTCTGGAGTTGATAGGCCAGTAGCAGGAACATGGCTGGGAAAGTGACTGTCAGCCCTTGAATCATGGCTGGGGTACGTGCTTTTAGGCTCACATCTGCCAGTGTCTCTGACAGACCAGCAGAAGGCACGGGGTTGGCAAGTTGATTGTGGGAATCCCTAAGTACCTGGTAGGCCCATGCAGGAAGAGGGCTTGGATAGGGGTTGTCCTGTCCTTTCCATCTGAGTATCCGATGGGACAGCAGTGCGCACATGATTTGCTTGTGTCTACTGCACAAGCTGAAAGGCCAGCAGCAGGCACGTGGCTTGGATGATCACGGTGAGGTTACTTCTGTCCAGTCAGCTGGTGCAGCAAGTCTTGCAGATCCCGTCTGTAGAAGGGTTATCCCATTTTGCTTCTGTGATCACTTTCAGTGTTTTCTTAGAAGAAAAAAATTCAAGTCATCCTTTCAGTAGAAAGCCCCAAAAGAGGGGGTTCACATGTGAATTCCTTGTTGCAGTTTTAGATAAAAGGAAGGACAAGCAGGTGGCCTAATCACCGGTACCAGGTGGGAGCTTCCTGCAGACTTCTCATTACAGTCAAGTTTATCCTGCAACCCAGCAATATGCTCAGCACAACACGGCCTGAAGGCCAAGCTGTACGCGGAGCACAGCACAGGCTTGGGTCTCCTCAGATTTACCATTACATGGATGACTAACTCCTTGATGTGCAGTGGTCTTTTAGTAAGGATCCCTGAACTGCCCGAGGAAGGACAGGAAGAGGACGAGGCATCCTCTAGGCAGCTGGGGGAAGGGACACAAATTTTGGTAGTCACTGGGGACTTTGAAGACCATGGACCTCTGCTAGAAGGCCTTGTTTAGAGGGAAGGTGGAAGGTGATCCCTGATGTGACATGGGGGGATGCTCTCCTGGACTTGTTTTTCACAAGAAGACAAGGCAGGACTGGTGGAAGATGTGGAGGGCAGCTTTGGCTGAATTGTGAGTGAGGTGGTAGGGTAGCAAATGCTGAGGGAAGTCAGCAAGACAAATTGTAGCAGTGCTGAGCAGAGAGGAAGGATCACCTCCACCAACCCTTTGGCAGTGCTCTTCCTAACGCAGCCCAAGATGCCTGTGTCCTACAAAGGTGCAAAGCCAGGAGAAGAGAAAGCTTTGGGGAGACCTAATAACAGCCTTCCCACATCTTCTTGGGTATCAGCAAGAAAATGGAGCCAGGCTCTTCACTGTTGTGCATGATGGGAGGATGAGGGCCACTGGGCATCAGCTGAAACAAGGGAGGAAAATCCTTCTCCCCATCAAGACACTCGAAGCACTGAAGCAGATTGCCCAGAGAGCTTGTGTCATCTCCATCCTTGCAGCTTTTCAAGCCCCAAATGAATAAGCTCCTGAGCAACCTGCTCTGAGCCCATCGCTGACCCTGCTGAGAGCAGGAGGTTGACCTAGAGATCTCTTGAGGTCCCTTCCAGCATGAATGATTCTGTGCTTCCATCCACAACAGGTCTTTCATTTAAGATGGGAGGGAAAGCACTCAAGTTCCCAGTGACCACTGAATTCAGCCAGAAAGAGGCTTGGTCAGATGATCTGTGGCTTTCTTGTCCCACTCCAGGCATTGTTGCCCAGATGCAGGGTTGCTTGGCAGCTACCCCTCCAAGACCCTCATTATTTCCTTTGCTTCAACTTTTCTTTCCTTTTCCCCTCTTTTCCCACTCACAATTTCTTCCCCTTCACCATCCCAGTACCCTCCCATGTAAACAGCACATCTCTGTATTCCCTTTCCTCCCTGGCCCTGCTTTGGTTTCCTATGTACCCTCGTTTGGTGATTCTGAGCTTGTCATCATGGGAATTCCTGCCTTGGTCAGCAATTCCATTAAACCAGTACCTCCTTCTATTAGCTGCAGTGTCCTGCAGTTCCTCATGCTGTTTTCTTGTCAGAGGCACCACTAAGCTGGTGGGCCGTCTGTACATACACAGCAACAGCTGTGCCAACAGAGCTTCACTCCAGAGGCACCTTGAGAAACTCTGGGATCTGGCAACAGAAACCTCAGGAAGTTTTACAAAGAGAAGCTGCACGTGCTTTTTTGGGGGTAGAATAAGCCCAAACATGGGGGCAGGCTGGGACCTGAACAGCTGCGGAGTGACCCTGAGAAGAAGGGCGTGGGCACTAAGAGGAACGCCATAGGAGCCAGTGGTACCTGCTCACCATGAAGAAAGCCAGCTGCATAGAGGGCTGCCTTGGTTGGAGCATGGGCACCCAGAGAAGGGAGTTATCATCCCCTTTGTCTCAGCACTGGTGTGGCCACATCTGGACTAGTGTGTCTGGGTGTGGGGCTCCCCGGTCTGGAGGAATGGGGAGGAACTGGAGGGGTTCTAGAGGAGATGTGGCAGGATGGGGTTTGGGGCCTGTGTGGAGAGGCTGAGGGACCTGGGCTTCTTTAGCGTGGTGAAGTGGAGGCTCAGGGCACTATAGTAGTAGCGTGCAACTGCTTGAAGGGTGTTTTCAGAGATGATGGAGCTTTTGCTTGGTAGTGGGAAGAGAAGGAAGCCTCCACAAAGTGCAGCTTGGAAGGTTCAGAGTGGATGTGAGAAAAAAGAAATGTCACTGAAAGTGTAGTCTTGCGGTGCAAGAGGTGACCCAGAGGGAGTCTGGATCAGCCCATGGCTTTGTGTTTCAAGGAATGGCCTGTGAGAGTAAAGAGCCATCAGTGAAGGTCTAGAAATGCTGGGGTGAGAGGTAGGTGGGAAAGCAAGAAGGATGTCAGCAGCCTGAAGGGAAAGAGGTGCAGGCATGGGACATTGTAGGACCATGCAGTAGATCTGGCCAAGGGCTCTAGTGAGGCTGAGAGGACCAACAGGACTGGGGTCTTTGTTGTCTTGCCTATAGCAGTTGCCTCTGCCACGAAGGCTGGTGAGATGGAACTTTAATTTGAGGGTCTCAGGATCTGCCTTCCCAGGGCCTGGGGGTCAGGGTTTGGCCTTTCTGCTTCATGAAACAAACCAAAGGGTTGGCTCAGCGTTACAGGCACCTGCACAGTGCCTTTACCTACCTGCAATCATGGCCTCCAATTATCTGCTCTAACGAGTCCCTGGGGAGGCTTTGTCAGTAATGGTCCTCAGTGGGGCCCATTAATACTTCAAGGTACTTTGGGTTTAGCTTCTGACTTGGACTTCTTGAGCAGTTTGTTCAGTCTTCTCTCAGTATCTGAGGTTCATGGAATGAGCCCCAAATGCCCTAACGAGCTCTTTATCTTTCTGTAATTTTCTTCAAGTCTTCAAGACTTGTATCGCTAATTGGAGCTGTTTCATAGTGTAGTTAAGGAGGAAGATTTCAAAGTGCACCTAATACAAATTATTTTCTATTTTAAAAGGAATGCTTTATTACTGTTTAAGTTTAGAGAAGAGGTTATAGCAGCATTCTCCAAGTGATAACAATCCAGAGTGTCCACTCGGGAGGTCTGGACAGGTAGGAGAATCAGTTCCTTAAGTTCTGACACTGTATGGACAACTTTGCTCCTTCCCTCCCAAAGCTCAACATTTCTGACATTGGCCCCCTGGGACTTGCATCGCTGTTCCTTACATCAGACTTCTGCCCTGAAGTCTGCAGCTGGATGCTACAGGTCCTCTGCACCATCTCCCACCTGCTCTCCTTCGAGAACTGGCTGCACATAGGCACAGAAGAATTTTTCCTCTTTGCAATTAAAGAAAAGAAAAGCATGATTGGGTTTCATAAACAGTAAAACACACTCTGCAACCATATGCTGAATTCAAGCTCTCTCTAATGAGGTTGCCTTTCTACAAGGGATAATCTTATGAGAAATGTTTTAGATAGGTAGATACAAAAAGATAGATAGAACTAAAAGGTTGGCTAAAGAGATGATTAGACTACTGAAAGACAGGCCAAATTTACTCCCTGAAGCTCAAAGCAGCAGCACAGGGTGGGTAGGTGGATACAAAAAGATAGACAAAAAGACAATTAAAGAGCTGGCTAAGGAGACAATTGGACTGTTGGTAAGCTTTTAAGAAGGAAGCTTTTACTCCCTGAAGCTCAAAGCAGCTGCATAGGTGAGAGGTATCTGAATGAACAAAGAACAAGGGGAGGAGAAAATTGGAGAAAAATGGGAAGGGCCTTTGCCCAGGCAGTCTGCATCTGCAAAGATGACTTCAGAAATGGCCATTGTATCAGGACAGGTGCAAATATATGAAAGATTAGAGAAACTGAACAGACTGTGTAACAGGCAAAATGGTGGTAACGAAGTCACAGGGGAAGATCGATGTTTCTTTTGAATCTCCCTTTTGACTTGGGATGGGCAGAGGTCTCTTGTGAGTGAGGACAAGGCAATGTTGCACCCATCTTTGAAAGGGGCCCAAGGTGTGACCCTGGGAACCCCAGGCTGTACAAGCTCACTTTGGTGAGGAGTCTGCCATCAATTAGAGTCCTCTTGGGTGACTTCTCTGGGCACCTAAAAGAGACAAGTGCGTCCAAAAGCAGTCAGCATGGACTTACCAACGGTAAATCCTACTTCAGTAAGGCAGTGGTGACAGTAAGGAAAGCTCTCAGGTTTCCTGTGACCATGGAAGAAAGTCACATGTCAGTACAGTCAGAGCAGCTGCAGCTTTCTTGTCCTGCTCCTGGCTGTGTTGCTTCAGATGCAGGGCTACTTGACAGGTATCCCCAAACAGCCCTGATCATTTCCTTTGCTTCACCTGCTTTCATTTCCTTTTCATTAATTTCCCACCTCTCAAGTGCTACTCTTGAACCAGCCTTAGCCCCTCCCCTGCAAAAAGTCCACCCCTTTTCACCATTTCCCCACTGGCGCTGCCTTTCCTCATTTTTACCCACCTTTGCTGTTTCTGAGGTGGTTATCACAGTGCTTTCTACCTTGATTAGCAACTCCATTGCACTAGTACTCTTTTCTTATCAGCAGTGTCCTGCAGCTGCTTAAGTTACGGTCTTGTTAAAGGCACCATGACTCAGCATGGACATCAGCACATGTACTTTCAGTGCTTGACTGCTGGAGGTTCAGTCCAGAGGGACCTTGACACATCTGGGGATTTGGCCAACAGAAACCTGAAGGTTTAGAAGGAAAAGCTGGAGAACAACTCCATGCAGCAGCATGGGCAGTGACCACACCAGGTAAGGAGTGTCCTGAGGAGAAGGGCCTGCGAGTCATGATGGCTGCCGTAGGAGCCCGTGGGCTTTGCATTTCAAAAGGAAAATGGAGAGACTGGAGAGGGTCCAGAGGAGGTCTGCCAAGATGGAGTGAGGAGCATAAAGCAGGAGGTGTGAGGAGAGTCTGAGGGAACTGGGCCTCTCTAGCCTGCTGAAGTGGAGGCATGGGGCAACCTAGTAAGAGCTTACACCCACCTGGAGAGGTGACAGATCCAAGCTCTCTTTTTGCAGTGGCCAATGAAAGATGCAACAGCCACAAACTGCCTCTTGGCAGGAAAATAGGAAAAATAAAATGGACTAGGATGAGCATTTCTGTGATCTCCACCTTTGGAATTCTTCTTTGCTCCACAAAGTCACAGCCAGACTGAAGACTGAAATAGAGTCCCCCTGCAGTCTCTTTCCCACCAACCCTTCCAGGAACCTGGGCATTGACCATGTGCCCCAGGAGAAAAGATTAAGGTGGAGGTGAGGGTCTCTACATCATGAGCTCACAGGACAATTCAGGGTGGAAGGGAGCTCAGGTGGTCTGTAGTCCAATGCCCAGCTCCAAGCAGGGCCAGCTCTGAGGTCAGCCCAGGTTCCTCAGTAAATGTCAGCATCCAGAGGGAAGGTTTACACATGAAGCTGACATCTAGGCCACCATTACAGAAATGGAGACGAGATCTTTGGCCAGCTCACTGAACACAGCTGTCAGTACACCATGCCTCCTGAGATTCCTGGGAACATCCACCTTCTTGTCCAGAGGAGTGGCTTCCTTAGGCAAGTTTCCTGGCATATCCCCAGACCTTGGGGTGCTTTAGGCTGGAAACAGAACTGAAAGCCTCTGACTTGGGTACTATCAACTTCATTGCTAAAGGAGAGGGAGATGGAGGGATCTCAGCATTTCCAGCTTCCTGCAGATTTAAGGCCTCAGCCAAAGGAGGTGAAGAGAACAGTTTTGAACTAGCATAGCCTCTAGATCATTTCACTTGTGAAGGCTCTGCTTCAGTCATTGGCACCCAGAAACCTCACCTGCTTTTCATTTCTCTCCTACCAAAATCTGACCAAAGGACAGGAGGAAAGGCAGCAGAAAGGCCCTTAGGCCTCTGTGAATCAGCTGGGGTCTGGCACTTGGAGGGCTACGGTGCCATTCCATTGCACATCCCATAGAGAATCAAGCTGGGAAGTAAGTCTGCAATTCTGTATCGGTAAGGTCCATGGACAGGCAAGGCTGTGTCTATGGCTGTAGCTGGAGACCTGTACACCTCCAGCATAGATCCAGCTGTGGCTGAAACTCAGGCCTGGCTTCAGTGGTCTCCTGGGCCCATGGACAGAGATGCAGGTAGAGGCCCCAGGTGAGGCTGGTCATGGCCATGAAGGCCTATGGATGCTTTCAGGGCCCTGACATGGGATCCCATGGGATCCCACCTGCCAGTGCCCTCAACAGAACAAATTCTCAGTCCCTGATGTGCAGGGTCTGCTCTCTGCTACTCTCCTTCTCCATTTCCCTGGGGATCTAGGAGACAACCATTTCTTGGTCACTACAGCCAAGGCTGACGCTGCTCTTCACATCCCTGATGAGCCCTTCCTCTTTTGGGAGTATCAGGTCGAGGTGAGCATCAGACTGGATGGCTCAGTTAGAAGCAAGAGAGGGGTTTGCAAGAAGGACAAGGTGCTGCTGAGAAAGTCCCTGGGGGAGGACAGCCTGTGACCCAGCCACACTGTGGACATCATGCTGGTGGCGGACCAGCAAGATACCAGCTCTGCAGAGAAGGACTTTGAGATCCTGGAGGACAACAAGCTGACCATGAGCTTGCACTGCACCCTCGCAGCAAAGGCCAACAGCCTCCTGGGCTGCATTAGGAAAAGCATTGCTGGCAGATGGAGGGAGGTGAGCCTTTCCATGTACTCAGCACTGGCGAGGCCCCATCTGGAGTGCTGTGTCCAGTGCTGGGCTCCTCACTACAATAAAGTTGTTGACCTACAACAGCAAGTCCAGCAAAGGGCCATAAAGCTGTTTTAAGGGACTGCAGCAGCTGTCATAGGAGGAAATGCTGAGAGATGTGGGACTGTTCAGTCTGGAGAAGAAAAGCCTTGGAGGGATCTTGTTAATGTGTCCAAATACCTGATGGGAGGGCATGAAGACCAGGGAGCCAAACACTTCTCAGTAGTTCCCAGTGACAAGACAAGGGGTGATGGACGTTTTCCGTCTGAAATCAAGAAAGCACTTTTAGACTGTGAGGGTGGTCAACCACTGGAACAGGCTGTGGAGTCTCCATCCATGGAGATATCCCAACCCAGCTAGAGAAGGTGCTGAGCAACCTGCTTTAGCTCACCCTGCCCCAGTTGAATGGTTGGACTAGATGATCTCCAGGGGTCCCTTCCCACCTCAACTGTTCTGTAAGTATAAAGGAGAAAAGTAAGACAGAAAGAAAGGAACAACAGGCCTTGGAATCCTGTGGAGAGGACCCACGCTGAGAAGGGGAAAACTGTCATCAGGAAGGAGCAGCAGAGATGAACCATTATGTACTGGCTGTAACCCCCATTTCCCATCCCACTTGTGCCTCTCAGTGCTGGAGTGAGTAGAAGAATTGGGAATGAAGCAGCAATGAATTGGGAATGAAGCAGTAATTTGAGCCTGGTGTCATGGTTTAACCCCAGCCAGCAACTAAGCACAACACAGCCACTCGCTCACTCCCGCCCCAGTGGGACTGGGGAGAGAATCAGAAGAGTAAAAGTGAGAAAACTCATGGGTTGAGATAAAGACAGTTTAATAATTGAAATAAAATAAAATAAAAAATAAAATAAAATAAATAAAATAAAATAAAATAAAATAAAATAAAATAGTAGTAGTACTAGTAATAACAATAACAATAACAATAACAATAACAATAACAATAACAATAACAATAACAATAACAATAACAATAACAATAACAATAATAATATACAGAGCATGTGTTGCATGATGCAATTGCTCCCCACCTGCCAACCGATGCCCATCCTGTCCCTGAGCAGTGGTCCCCCACTCCTGGCCAATTTCCCCAGCTTCTGTACTGAGCATGACGTCATATGGTATGGAACAGGCTTTTGGCCAGTCTGGGTCAGCCCCCCTGGCTGTGCCCCCTCCCAGCTTCTTGTGCACCTGGCAGAGCATGGGAAGCTGAAAAGTCCTTGACTGCTGTAAGCAAAACTTAGCAACAGCTAAAGCATCAGTGTGTTATCGACATTGTTCTCATCCTAAACCCAAACCACAGCACTCTACCAGCTACTAAGAAGAAAATTAACCCTATCCCAGCCAAAACGAGGACACTGGGAAAAAAGAAGTTGGGTAGGGAATGGTCTTCAATGTTTTTATCATAGTTTCTCACTATCCAAATTTATTTTGACAATAAATTGGAACCTGGTAAGTGATCTCTCTGTCTTTATCTTGACCCATGACCATTTTAATCTTATTTTCCCATGTGCCTCCGCCCCATCATTTTGAAGAGGGTGGGTGAGTGAGTAGTTGGGTGGGTGTCTGGCTGCTGGCCAAGGTTAACCCACCACAGGACCGCATCAGGAATGCTGTGTCCAGTATGGGGCTCTCCAGCACAAGAAAGAAGCTGAGAGACTGGAGTGAGTCCTGCAGAAGCCAGAAGTGTGGTTGGGGCCTGAAGCCCGTTCTGGACAAGGAGAAGCTGAGAGAGCTGGGAATTTTTGAGAAATCCCTCCAAGTCAAACACTGGAGCAAGGACCCAGGCCAGCTGGTCAATGGAGATTTCAACATTTGCTGAGACAAGGCCATGAGCACCTGAACTAGCTGGAGCTGTTTGAGAAACGGCTTGGCTGAGAGACCAGTTGTGGCAAGAGCCCTGGGACTTGTGTGTAATAAGTGTCAGTAGGAAACTGCTTCCCTTTTTATTAATAAAGGTGGTGGAGTTGGGTAACCACAGAGCCCCGGAGGAGGACAGAGGTGACCATGAAGCAAAGGTCCCTTCTCAGGATTGAGGTGTATGGCCAGCAATGGAAATGGCCGGTGTGTGAGAGGATTTCCATGAGACAGCTTCCCTGAGCTGTCCAGGGACCATGGCAGAGACCAAGCCCCTCTTCTGCACCTTCGGTGCCTTGCTTCCTTCACCGTGACGCCTGACTCTGCACTGTGAGCACCCTGCTGGGTGCCCCCACCCTGCACACTCACACAGCTTAGCTCTCCACTGGTGCTTTCCTCTCCCGGGCACTTCCCAGCCCAGCCCAGCCCCTCCCCAGCTCTCCAGAACCTCCCCTGCCCTCTCCCCAGCCCAGCCCAGTCTGGGCTGACCCCACAGCAGCATCCACCACAGGGTGCTGCAGAGCTCTTGAACTCACACCACAGCCACCCCCCTCTGAAGGGCACAGCAGGTCCTGGGGGGTCAGAGAGGGTTCTCAGCCTTCCCCATTAGCCCCAGGGCTGAGGACCAGCCATAGCCTGAGGAGACAGAGGCCACTGTCTCCTATTGTCTCCAAGAGAACCTTATTGCCAACTGACAGAAGCCCATCTAAGACAGCCCCTCTCCTCCTCAGGCTGCTCCTGCTGCCCCAGTGACAGTGCAGCCTGCCCCGAGTTGGTGCATGCAGAAATCGGTCTCTCTGCCATTTATCCCCCCCTGGAAGCACGGAGTTGCTCCTTTGCTCTTCCATAGGGACGTCCCTGCACCCAGAGTGCCTTATCCCAGGGAACTGTGCCCATGGAGAACCCAAGCACAGCAGCACGACCTCGTGAATAATCTCTTCAGCCTCTTCTTGACCTCAGGTTTCGAAGAAGAGCCCAACTTCCAGATATCTGCACTGTGGAAATTCCCTTTTATTACAGAGATGTGACACAGGAGGCCACCTGTACAATACTGCTAGATGCTTGTACAAAGGCCTCGAGGTCAGACAGGCTGGTGTCATGTCTCTGGAGAAGTGGAGTGGCTGCAGACATTCTTGGACAAACATGGTTATCACAGATAAAATGCCCAAAGCACAGGAGGATCCTGATATGAATTGGAAATCTCTTGTGAAGAGACATGGGTAGCTATTGCTGCTGCAAGACTACTGATGGAATCATCTTCTTCAGTGCATCCCTGAGCTCCTGGTTCCTCATGCTGTAGATGAGGGGGTTCACTGCTGGAGGCACCACAGAGTACAGAACTGCCACCACCACATCCAGGAATGGGGAGGAGGTGGCAGGGGGCTTGAGGTAGGCAAACATGGCAGTGCTGACAAACAGGGAGACCACAGCCAGGTGAGGCAGGCACGTGGAAAAGGCTTTGTGCCGTCCCTGCTCAGAGGGGATCCTCAGCACGGCCCTGAAGATCTGCACATAGGACACCACAAGGAAAACAAAACACCCAAAGACTAAACAGGCACTAACCACAATTAGCCCCACTTCCCTGAGGTCGGCATCTGAGCAGGAGAGCTTGAGGATGTGGGGGATTTCACAGAAGAACTGGTCCAGGACATTGCCTTGGCAGAGGGGTAGGGAAAATGTATTGGCCGTGTGCAGGAGAGCATTGAGAAACCCAGTGCCCCAGGCAGCTGTTGCCATGTGGACACAAGCTCTGCTGCCCAGCAGGGTCCTGTAGTGCAGCGGTTTGCAGATGGCCACGTAGCGGTCATAGGCCATGACAGCGAGGAGAGAAAACTCTGCTGCAATCAAGAAGGCGAGCATAAAGATCTGGGCAGCACACCCTTGGTAGGAAATGGCCTTGGTGTCCCACAGGGCATTGGCCATGGCTTTGGGGACAGTGGTGGAGATGGAGGCCAGGTCGATGAGGGAGAGGTTGAGGAGGAAGAAGTACATGGGGGTGTGGAGGTGGTGGTCACAGGCTACAGCAGTGATGATGAGGCCGTTGCCCAGGAGGGCAGCCAGGTAGATGGCCAGGAAGAGCCAGAAGGTCAAGAGCTGCAGCCCCTGTGTGTCTGCGAATGCCAGGAGGAGGAACTGAGTGATGGAGCTGCCGTTGGACATTTGCTTCCTCTGGGCATGAGGAAAAAGACAGAGAGTAGTTAGGGAATTCTTCTCTGAGCAAAATCAAAGCCATTTATCCTAGACCCTTCTCTGTTACACAAACACAGTTTTCGTTTTCTAGGAGACCTTCCTTCAGCTCTGTGGCTGGACCTCTGGCTGGTGCTGGCCAAGAATGCTGTGATGAGCAGGGCCGCTGCCTGCTGGCTGGTGAGGAGTCAGCTCTGCTCTGCAGCAGTGGGTTCATGGGAACAGTGAGGGCAGGAGCCAGTCCTGGTGTTTGGCTTTGTCAAATGAGACCTCTCCGAATGCAGACCTTGTCAGCACCTGCCCTCTCAGTGCTAAAGAACCAAGATGGCAGAAATCAGTTTGAGAGGTTTGGGTGTTTTGACAGCTCCCCCCATCTCACCTGGGGATTGTCCTTGGGTGTCAGAAACCCTCAGCATTTCTGCAGCACTCAGGGAGAACAGAGGGAGTCCTGCACAGCAAGAAGGTTGCCTGTGGCTTAGTGCAGAGAGGAGAGCTGGTCTGTCCCTCCGTGTTGTTCCCAGCTGCCCTGGGCTTGAACCTTTCAGAGGTGAAGGGCCATCGCATGCCCATGTTCTCCTGAAAAGCCACCAGACACTGCTGAGAGCAGAGGGATCCAGCGCAGACCACAAAATGTCTCACCCTTTCTATAGGTCTTAGAAGCCCACTTTTAGCCAAGGACACATGTCCCTCATTGCACCAACCCAACAGCATTGCCTCAGCTGGAGAGTCTTTGTGTTCTCCATGGGGTTTTCTGATAAAACAGGTGCTATGGGACAGGTTTGCATCCTGCAGGGCAGCTGGCAGCTTGGACGGTCACTCTGAGGAGACAGCCGAGTGTCCTAATGATGGCATCACTGTAAGGGAAAATCAGCTCATTTCCCAGCCCCACAGACTGTATGGATGAGATCTCCACAGGTGAGAAGAAAGCTGGGACACCTGTTCCCATGGACACACCTGCATGGGATGACACACAAGATCAGTGTGCGACTCTGCAGCTGAAACTCCCATCCCCTGGGGAGCCTGACAGCAAGAATGAAATAAAATAACAATTAGACAGACAAGTGGAGAAACGAGGAAAAATACAGTGAGGGTCTGGCTGAGAGAGGCAAGGGGAGAGGCAGCCGGGCACTCAGGACAGCGGTACCCTTACTCAGATGTGCCGGGCAGCTGCTCTCAGCCCCTGTGCTCTGCAGAGGGAAATGGGCCCATGGCTGAGAGAGGCACCAGGGCTCTGCTGGAGCTCTGGCTGCAGAGGAGGTGGTTTACGCCCTGAGGGCAGAGGCTTTGCTGGGTGGCAGACGAGGCAAGGGGGCTTGCTCAGAGGAAAGGGTCTGAATTGGAGGGGATGCTATGGAGTTTTCTGAATTCTCCCTCCCGCAGCATTTTAGCTTTTCATTTCCTCTCATTCCCTGGTCATTCTCCTGCTGCCGGGAGATTTTCCTCCTGGAAGGTGTTTCCCTGTGCCAGGTCTTTCCCTGTCAGGGCTCAGAGACCCCATCCCAGCATTTGTGCACGCACCTTGGCCCTACAGAAACCTGTCTGTCTGCAGGGCTCTCACTGGACGCATGTTCCTGTTTGCAGGTGCAAAAGGACAGGTCAGAACAACCCTGATGGGTCCAGCAAAGCTGATGCTGGTGCTGTCTATAGGCAGAGGAGTGGCTGAAGGCACTTTATCAGGCTTCTATCAGGCTTACTGATACGTCAAAGTTACAGCTCGGGAGTCTCAGTGACTTGTTCAAGCAAGAGAGCTCCTATTGCATTTCTCCCCCCATACTCCCCAAGAGTAGGAAACTGAAAACACAGATGCAGAAAAGCTCTGTATCTTTACAGTAATCCCTGCCTTGACCTTCCCCTTGAAAAGTCCCCCAGGAAATGTCCTGGGGTCATCTGGAGCTGTGAGCAGCCCTGACCCACGCAGCACCCCCTTGACAGAAGAAGGTCCTTCTCCTGCAGGAGTTGCTTCTTCCACCCACAGCTTCTCCCTGCACTGCTGTTGGGAGCTCCCCAGGCAGGCTGAGTGCCAACACTGGCAAGAGACAAAGTCCCTGCCGCGGCACACAGCCCCCTGGGTTGCAGGGTCCCTGCTCTGAAGGACGGCCCTGGGCACCCCTGCCTGCACACCCAGCTTCACACCCTCCAGCCATCCACGGGTGAATGCAGCCGTCATGCCCTGTCCCTCTGACTGTGCACCAGGGAAGCCCTGCAACAAAGCACGTCCTTTTTCTGTACACTGGAGAAACTGTGAGAGTCCTCCTGGCAGATCCCATAGGCTGTGGTTATGTGACAGCTTTAGGCGGTCATTCCAGGAACCAGAGCTGCATTGCCCTGCAGCCAGAGACTTACCCTCTTCAGGGCTGTGAAGATTTTTCTCCAAGTGGGCTCTCCTCTGTCCTCCCACCCCACACTGCCTTTAACCTCTGTCACTTCCCTCGTCTCCCCTCGGTGCCTGCAGGCAGTGCCCTCAGCCCTGCTGCGCTTTGCAGAGGAGCTGCTCCTGGGCAGAGCTGTCTCTCTGCAGGGCTGCCCACTTGCCAGGAGCTCCCTCCAGCCCAGGAGCCCAGCCCAGCTCAGCAGCAGAGGCCCAGCCCAAGGCAGCACTTTCTCTGCCCCTCTGGGCTCCCTCCAGGTGTCCCTGGGGCTCCAGGGGAACCTGCTGTGAAACAGAATGAAGGAATCGCTGATGTTCCCTCCTGCAGCTGGGGAGAGACACTTCTTTCCAGAAGTGTAATTTCTCCTCTCAGAGTCAGTGTTACATCTAAATATCCCCTTTTTTGGTGTTATTATTAGACAGGGCACCCAGGCAGTGACAGGCAGGGATCTCCTTTACCCCCGCTGAGGGAAGGGATTCAGCTGAGTCAATGGAGGCATCTCATGCTGGATTTCTATTCCCAGCATTTGAAGGAGACTCAGCTCCCTCCCATGCTTGCCACAAACCCACAGGAGGTGGGATTCCTCTTGCCTCTGTTCAGGTGTGCAGTTCATAGAGACAGGGCAACATCTCAGGGATCATCTATGGGCCTGGTGGGAAATTCCTTTGACCAAGTGAAATGACAGCTGATGCCCAAATACAGACCAAAGGAACCTTTTCCTACTCATCTTCATGGCAGTTTTTAGAGGTATTCCTAGGAAGGAGAGAGCTAGGTCTCTCTCTTTTCCATCAGCTGGATTTACTAGATCTCCACTGACTATAATGGCATTTGTCCCACATTCATCCCCACGTTGCCTAACAGCATTCAGGGAATCTACTCACTTTCATGTTCCAATCCAGGCCCGCAGAGCTCCATGAGGTGCCGGGCTGGCAGGGACCACACAGGACCTACAGGAAAGCAATTCCCATTCAGGGTGGGTGTGTCCCAGCTGCCCCAGACGGCATTGCAGAGAATGGGATTTGGTGCCTGTGTGCAGTCGACTGATACAATCAGAGGCATCAATCATCAGATGCAATCAGAGAGGCAGGGTCTGTCCCTTCTCTACCCAGCAGCTGCAGGGATTGCACAGACATGAAGCACACCACACGGAGATCTTTACGCACTCCCTTGATGATACAATGAATGAAAAGATCAATAATTTTCACAGTGTGCTTGGATACATCTTGTCTTCTAGGAGAACATCCTCCAAGCCCAGCAATGGTCTATATCAAAATGCAATTGAAACGCGAAAAGGGATTCAAGGGCACCAAGATGAGCTTTTGGTACTTCAGGAACAGTTAAAGAAGAAACAGAGCGAATGTAGGACCATCAGAGTAGGTGTAGATAGATCTGAGATACTCTCTGTCTTTGCCTCAGTTACCACCAGCAAGGTCTCCCAGGCCTTTGTGCTCTGAGGCAGGGCTCTGGAGGAGAACAACCAGCGGTGGATGGTGATGGAGCCAGGGCTTACTTGAGCAAACTACACCCTTAGCAGTGGATGAGACCATAAGGGCTGCATCCAAGGGTGCTGAGAGAGTGTTTTTCACCAAGAGGTGCCAGTTCATCATAATTCCAGTAAGAAAGGCACTTGGACTCGGTGAGGTATCTTTTAAGATGCTGTTTGTTAGAGCTAACGCAGTAAGGAGAGAATCCTGCAGATAATCTTAGGTCGTTTTAGATGATGGGAACCCCGGGTGGTGTAGCATTGAAGAGTCCTCTGACCCCCACACAGCATACCATGCCCACCCCACCCATAGAAGAGATTCCCCTGTTTCAGGAAACATCCATGAGGCTGGAGAATGCATGAACCTATTGGAGTGAGGTCCCGTTACTGCAGGGGAAGTGGGAAGGTTCTGTGAGACACGGAGGAGTGCGGGGAGAGAGCAGGATGGGTGTGGCAAAGAGTGTGTTACAGGCCAGAAGAGGACCTGAAAGAGCAAGGCGTGGTCATGCTAATGTGGAATAGTTCATGTTTTTATTTTAGGGCAGCAGAAGGAGGATGTGTAGTGCAGAGCTGGGATGTGGATCCAAATTGGGGACGCCAGCCAGTCTGGGACTGGGACATCTTAGATGATTGAGGACCATTAGCTGAGCTACTGGGGCCCCCAATGTCTTGAGGAAACTTGAGGTTTTCCTCGTCTTTCCACTTCTTTAGAGTCCTGCTCATTCTTTCAGGAACTTGGCACCCAAGGGCTCATTAACATGCAAAACACCCTAACAAGCCAAGTGTTGGTGCATGATTTTCCTCAAGTCCTCAAGTCTTCTGTGACTAATTTGAGATATTTCAGGAGTGCGCACAAGCAGAGAAGACTTCAAATAATAAATAACAACAAATTGGGATTTCTTCTTTTTCCAGTTGTCTTTATTTCTCTGCTTACAGACCAAGCAATACCAGCTTTCCCCAATTGGTACTGACCCATAGCATCTCCTGATGAAGCCTGACTATGTAGGAAAGGTTAGATCATTTCTGTCAGACACCATACAGGCCATCTTTGCCCCGTGTCCCGTCATCATTGTCAGTCCCCCTCACCCCCGCCTCCACCGGCCATTTCTCTCAGTGGCCACCTGGGATTTGCATCATGATTTCTCAAATCTTAGCTTTTTCCACTAAAGTCTGTAGCTGAACAATTCAGCTCATTTGCATTGACTCCCACCTGCTCTATCCACCCATGCAGACCATAACAGCCTACCGCTGAATATTGTGGGGGAGGATGCTGAAAGCCTTGCTGACCTCCAGGTAGAAGACAATCACTGCTCTCTCCCCTGTCCAGAAATCCTGTCCTTTCGTCAGAAAAAGTAAAAAGGATGGGCAGGCAGAAGCTGCCCTGGTGTCCTGGTTTCAGCTGGCATAGAGTTAATTTTCTTCTTAGTAGCTGGCAGAGTGCTGTGGTTTGGGTTTAGGATGAGAACAATGTCGATAACACACTGATGTTTTGGTTCTTGCTAAGTAGTTGCTAAGTAGTGCTTACACCGCTCAAGGACTTTTCAGCTTCCCCTGCTCTGCCAGGTGCGCAAGAAGCTGGGAGGGGGCACAGCCAGGGGGGCTGACCCAGACTGGCCAAAAGCCTGTTCCATACCATATGATGTCATGCTCAGTATATAAGCTGGGGGAAGAAGAAGGAAGTGGGGGATGTTCGGTGCGATGGTGTGTGTCTTCCCAAGTAACTGTTATGTGTGATGGAGCCCTGCTTTCCTGGGGATGGCTGAACACCTGCTGGCTGATGGGAAGGAGTGAATGAATTCCTTGCTTAGCTTTGTTTGTGTGCGCAGCTTTTGCTTTACCTATTTAACTGTCCTATTTTATTTTACTTCAGTTACTGAACTGTTCTTATCTCAACGCCCGAGTTTTCTCCCTTTTACCCTTCTGATTCTTTCCCCCATCCCACTGGTGGAGGGGAGTGAGCAACCGGCTGCGTGGTGCTTAGTTGCTGTCTGGGAGTAAACCATGACACCTGGGCAAATCCAGTCACCTTTCTTTCAGACACCCAGAAAGGGGATCTGAGTGGACACGCTCTGGGGCACAGCCTTCTGTTACCCTGCTCATCCTTTCGGCTTTTTTGCAAGGTGCATGCAATGTTTAGGTGCTGCCAGTCATCAGGGAGTCCCCCCAGCCTCCACGACCTTTCAAAGATGATGGAGAGTGGCTTCACGGTGACATTGACCTGCTCACTCAGCTCCCTGGGATGCCACCCCTCCTGTCCCATAGACTGGTAAGGACTGCGTTTGCTCAAGCGACCCCTGACTTGATCCACATCCTCTGCTGGTTGTTTTCCTCCAGCATCCTGCCTCAAGGCGCAAAGGCCTGAGAGACCTTGCTGGGGAAGACTAAGGCAAGGGGGATAGAGTATCTCGGATCTGTCTACACCTGCTTTTATTAAACTCTGCAGTAGCCACACATGATCTTTGTTTTTTTCTTTAACTGTTCTAGAAGTAGTAACAGATCCTCTTGATGCCCTTGAATCTCTTGCGAGGGTCACACTAGGGAAGCTTTGGCTTCTCTAAAGCAATCCCTATTTCTAAGTTCCTCCCTGAGTCCCTGCATCCACCTCCTGAATGCTTCTTTTTTTCTATGGAGCTTCTTCATGAGTTTGCTCTTTAGCCAAGCTGCTCTCCTGAAATGGCTGGTTGTTCTCCTGCTTATCCGTCTATACAATACTTGTACTTGGAAGATGCTTTTCTGAAAGACCAGTTCTACTGAGCTCTGCTGCCCTTGAGTACTGCTGCCCATGGGGCTACCACTAAAAGTCCCCCGAAGAGGCTAAAATCTCCTCCCACTATTTCATGGTCACTACAGCCAAGGCTGACACTGGTTTTCAGATCCCTGATCAGCACTCCTTTTGCAAGGACCAGATTCAGGTGAGCATCGCCTTTGTTGGCCTAGCACCTGTGCAAAGAAGTTGTCCCAAGAGACCCCAGACACCTGCTGGGCAGTATGCATCCTGCTGTGCTGCCCTTCCAATGAGTGTCAGGGTCCTTGAAGTCCCCAATAAGACCTGGGGTCACTGATCTGGAGATTTCCTTGGGTTGCTTAAATAGGTCTTTTTCCACTTCCATACCCCAATTCCGGGTTCTCTGTCTCCCACCAGGATGTCACACTAACAGGCCTCTCCTCTGACCCTCACCCGCAAGGGCTCACCCAACCTGTTGCACGTCCCATAGAGGAGCTCCATACATACGATAAGCTCCTGCAGACGGAGGGCATCTCCGTCCTCGTCTTCCTGGCCCATCTCTCCTGAAAAGTCCCTATGCACCATTGCGGCACCACTAGCAGCGTGAGCTGTCCCACCACACCTCGTCACTTATTCCATCAATACCCAAAATCTACAGTGGCACATGGGACGCCAGCTCCTCCTGTCTGTGCCCCAGGCTGAGGGCATTGACGCACGTTTGGGCTGCAGCACCTCAGCTGTAGCACTGGGGCCAAGCTCAGACTTGTCACAGGCAAACCCAGTACCAAGTGCCCAAGACCCAACGTGTGCAAATGCTGTGCTTGAGACCAGAGGTGTGCTGGAGGGGATGGCAGATGGCAAGGTGAAGGCACAGAACAAGGAAACGCTTCTCTCCCGAAGGCCAGAGAAAAGTTGGGCTGGGCTCTGCTGTCCTGGCAGAAGCGGGCTTTTCTGTTTGTGGTGTCTCTGCAGCCCCTGGAGGGCCTGTGGTGGAGCTGAAGCTGATCTGAAGGAAGGACAGATGCTGCTGAAAATGTCTTTGGGTGTGGACATCCTGTGATCCAAGAACACTGTGAAGATCCTTAGACAGTTCCTTGGTTGGTTCATCAAGTGGGTGAATAAAGGATGGCTTTAAGGAGAACCAGCAGAATTTAGGAGTGGGCAAATGCGTGGAGATCCCGGTGTGATGTGCTTCCTGTTCATGAACCGCCCTTCACTGACTGGCTGGAGGTGGGCCAGACCCAGCCTCATGGCAGCGGTGGGATTCAGTCTCTGGCCAACAGAAACTGATTCTATCACACATGCATCTGGAGTGTCTGTCTCGCACCCACTCTGAACGCGGGTGCCTTTCCCATAGGTCCTGTGCTGTCCCCGCCAGCCACATGCAGTTGTGCTGGAGAGCCCTGGCATCTCGCATAGCCCTACAGGCCTGTGTTTGGCCGTTGAGTCGCTGCCCTGAATTAGGTTAGGCAATGTAGGGATGTCCATGAGACATCTGCCATTACAGTCACTGGCGCTCTAGTGTACACAGCTGACACAGAAGATGGCTGATGGCTATGGCAACAACTACATCTGGTCCCCTGACTACCTCAATAGGCTGCCCTGGATCTAAGGAGTAGGGAAAAGTGCAGTTGTCCTAAATGTGGGCATCTGCTCTTGGCCAAAGGAATTCCCCACTAAGCTCGAAGACGATGCTTCCAGATACTGCCCTGTCTCTGTGAACTGCTCCACAAGAGCTTGCAGTTAACTGCACGTATCTTGGACCACCTCTGACAGCTCAGATGTCACCAGGTGTTTGAGTCTGAACAGCTCACTGCTGGCCTCCATCTCCCGTAATTACCATGGGAGCTGAGACAAGCAGCAGCCAGGCAGCAGGTGCCTGTTTTGTGCCCACCTGAACTGAGACAAGAGGAATCCCACCTCCTGGGGGTTTGTGGCAGGCATGGGTGAGAGCTGAGTCCCCTTCCAGGCCCAGGACCACAGACCCAGGATGAGACGCCTCCATTGACTCACCTGACTCCCTTCCCTCAGCAGGGGTAAAGGAGCCCCCTCCCTGTCCCTGCCTGGGTGTCCTGTCTAATGGTGAGACAAGGAAAGGTGATTCTTATGCCCAACTCTTTCTTTATGAGGAGAAATGACTGCTGGAAAGAAGTGTTTCTCCCCAGCCGGGGGATGGAACATCAGTGATTCCTTCATTCCGTTTCACAGCAGGTTCTCCTGGAGCCCCAGGGACACCTGGAGGGAGCCCAGAGGGGCAGAGAAAGTGCTGCCTTGGGCTGGGCCTCTGCTGCTGAGCTGGGCTGGGCTCCTGGGGTGGAGGGAGCTCCTGGCAAGTGGGCAGCCCTGCAGAGAGACAGCTCTGCCCAGGAGCAGCTCCTCTGCAAAGCGCAGCAGGGCTGAGGGCACTGCCTGCAGGCACTGAGGACAGACAAGAGGAGTGAGAGAGGTTAAAGGCAGCCTGGGGTGAGAGGACAAGTGAGAGCTCACTAAGGGTGAAATCTTCACAGCCCTTGACATGGTAAGCCTTAGGCTGCAGGGCAATGCAGATGAGTTCCTGGAAGTGTCTCCTAGATCTGGCACATGCCACAGCTGATAGGACCTGTCGGGGTGGCTCTCCTGGCTTTTCTGGTGTGGAGGAGGAGGACGTGCTCCAGAGCAGGGATTGCCTGCTGCACAGTCAGAGGGACAGGGCATGATGGCTTCCTCCTCCCAGGGATGGCTGCAGGGGTGCCAAGCTGGGTGTGCATGCAGGGGTGTCCCGGGCTCCAAGCAGGGTCCCTGCACCCCAGGGGGTTGTGTGCCATGACAAGGACTCTGCTGCCTGCCAGGGTCAGCACTCAGCCTGCCTGGGCATCTCCCCACAGTTCTGTGGGGAGAAGCTCTGGGTGGAAGGAGTGACCCCTGGGAGGGCAGAGCAGGGCCCTTCTGCTCTCAAGAGGGTGCTGCATGGCTCAGCAGCTCCTCACAGCTCCAGATCACCCCCAGGGCATTTCCAAGGGGATGTTTCAAGAGGAAGGTGCAGGCAGGGGCTACCTGGAAAGGAAGGTGCTTCCCTTAGTCTTCAGTTTCATGCTGTGGGGGTGTAAAGGGAAAAGGAGCTGCCACTTTTGAGAAGCAGCTGGGATTCTTGACCCATTACACGGCATGATCAGAAGGTCTGCCAGGAACCTCATAAACTGCCTTCCCTTACCCCTCAGCCTACAGGCAGCACCACCATCACCTTTGCTGGCAACATCACGGTTTGTCTGACCGGCTCTTTGTCAGAAGTGCCTAGACAGTGCCCTCCCATGAGGAGTTTTGTGTGGGGCAGAACCGAGCACACAAATGGTGGGATGGGGTCTCTCAGAATTTGCTGTGAGGAAAACAATGTGGGGCAGGGAAGCAGGTGGAAAAGGCCAAGGAAGCAGAGGGGTGGGCAGGGCAGAAGACCAAACTAAAAATGGCAATTTCATGGGAAGGAGAATTGGGAAAAGTCCCTGTCACCCCTTCCAGTGCAGACACCTTCCTCTAAGCAAGCCGCCTTGCATCCTCTCTGACCCAGCAAAGTCTCTGCCCTCGTGGCCGTGGGGCACAAGGCATCAGCCACCCCCTCTGCAGCCAGAGCTCCAGCAGAGGAGAGGTGCCTCTCTCCAGCCACGCACCCATTTCCCTCTGCAGAGCACAGGGACTGAGTCTCACAGCCTTGCACATTGCTGTCTGGGAGGCTGCGTGCAGGGCTGGTTAAGGTGATGACTTTCTCAAGTGCCTTTGTCTCTCTTCTTGCCTCTCTTGGCAGAAGGATTGCAGTGCTGCTCCTTCATTTCCCACTTGCACCTGTGCTGCTCCTGCTCCCACTCTTGGGCTCGGTGGGGTTGGGGGAGTCTCCAACACGACCTTTCAAGCCTTGCTAGGCAGGGGTCTGCATGGGAGTGAGATGCCCCAGGTCCCTTCTGTCCTGTGGGACTCCAGGAAAGGTGGGCTGTGGGCTTGGGAATCGAATGGCTCTCCCCAAAGGAGATCCTCTCTGTAGGACACTTGACCATTTGCCTGCAGTGTCCTGCCCAGCTGTGAGCTTGCCACCAGGCACAGCTGTCTCAGCATCTTTGTGATATCTTTGTCTTACCCATAAAGAAGCCCCAGAGGTGCTAAGACTATAGAAATGGTGTTGAGCAGCTCTGTGTGGGCAGCTGAAAGATGCCCAGTGTGTCCTTGCCTAGAAGGGGAGTGTGGAGGCCACCCTCAGGAAAAGAGGGAGAAGTTTAGAAGTCTGAGCTTTGAGTCCAGACTCCTCTACTCTCAGGAGGGTGTGGTTTCTTTTAAGGGGAACAGATGACTATGATCATCCTCCAACTCAAGCTCATGCGAGTGCAGGGCAGCTGGGAACAAGACTGATAGACAGACCAGCTCCCCTCAGCCCGCACTAAGCGTCAGGGAATGCTTCTGCCATTCAGGTCTCACGATAAATATGTTGAGGATTTCTGCCTTTGAGGAAGACTCCCCAGGTAGGACAGGAGTATCTAAAAGAAAATAAACAAAGTGAAAACCTTGTAAGCAACTCCCGTTCATCTGAATTGGGAGAGAAGATGGTGTAACACCCTTATGCATGAGAGTGGATTTCATCTGACGGAAACTGTGAATATCAGAGCTGGTCACCCCCATAGGCCCGTACCCACCACTGTAGAGCACGACCGACTCTTTGGGAGCCCATGGGAGAGGCCTCTGCTCCTCATGGCCCACCTGGGGGTTTGTGAGAGAAATGAAAATTTCAGTTTTCTGCCTTGAAAAGTCTCTCCTAAATTCTCACTGTCTTGTCCTTCTTCAGCAGTCCCTCATGCCCAGAGGCAGCAGATGTCCAGCAGCAGCTCCATCACCCAGTTCCTCCTCCTGCTTTCGCACACAGGCAGGAGCTGCAGCTCCTGACTTTCTGGCTCTTCCTGGCCATCTACCTGGCTGCCCTCCTGGGCAACGGCCTCATCATCACTGCCATAGCCTGTGACCACCACCTCCACACCCCCATGTACTTCTTCCTCCTCAACCTCTCCCTCCTTGACCTGGGCTCCATCTCCACCACTCTCCCCAAATCCATAGCCAATGCCCTGTGGGACACCAGGGCCATCTCTTACGCAGGGTGCATTGCACAGGTCTTTCTGTTTGTTGCCTTCATCGTGGCAGAGGTTTCTCTTCTCACCATCATGGTCTATGACCTCTACATTGCCATGTGCAAACCCCTGCAGTACGGGACCCTCCTGGGCAGCAGAGCTTGTGTCCACATGGCAGCAGCTGCCTGGGGCACTGGGTTTCTTAATGCTGTCCTGCACACTGCCAACACATTTTCGCTACCCCTCTGCCAAGGCAATGTCCTGGACCAGTTCTTCTGTGAAATCCCCCACATCCTCAAGCTCTCCTGCTCAGATGCCTACCTCAGGGAAGTGGGGCTAATTGTGGTTAGTGTCTGTTTCGCATTTGGGTGTTTTGTTTTCATTCTTTTCTCCTATGTGCAGATCTTCAGGGCTGTGCTGAGGATCCTCTCTGAGCAGGGATGGCACAAAGCCTTTCCCATGTGCCTCCCTCACCTGGCCGTGGTCTCTCTGTTTATCATCACTGCCATGTTTGCCTACCTGAAGCCCCCCTCCATCTCCTCCCCATCCCTGGATCTAGTGGTGGCAGTCCTGTACTCGGTGGTGCCTCCAGCAGTGAACCCCCTCATCTACAGCCTGAGGAACCAGGAGCTCAAGGAGTCCATTAGGAAAGTGATTTCATGGCTGTTTCTCAATAGTGAGAAACTTCCCAGCACTCCCCACACATGAATCCCAGGCTATCTTGTTCCAGGCCTGTACTTTGTGGTGTTGGGTTTTTTTAATTATCATGATCATGATTAGCATGATCTTGTCAGAGCTGACTCTCTTATATCATCTCTGTAATAAGATCGGATCTCCCTGGTCCACTGCCTGAAGGCTGGGCTTTTGTTCCAAAGCTGGCGAATGGTACCTGAGGTACATACCCAAGGCTGTCCCGCACATGAACTGGTCGATGATGTCTTTACAGAGGGGCGTCTGGACCTGAGTGCAGTAACAGCGACACTGGCTCAAGGTGCAGAGCCAGACGTTCTTGCTGTCCTGGTGCTCCATCAGGCCTGGAAGATGGCTGAAGAAGGACTGGTGCCTCACACTCTCTTAATGCTGTCATCTCACCTGAAGAGTGGCATGGAGAGGGAGGCTGGGACCCTGTGTCAGAGCTTGCACTGAAGGAAGCATGACCCAGAAGCCATGTCGGGTCACTGCTGCCCTGTGGCCAGCACATGTCCATCAGACAGCCTCCCCTACCCTCTGCGTTGGCACACATTCCCAAAGCACCCCCACTCCTGGACTTTTGTACCTCTCCTTTCCAGACCTGGCCATTCACCATGGTCCAGGTTTGGGCTCATATTTGAAATGCAACCATACGGGGGGACCACCAAGCCTTTCCCAGGCTCACACATGCCCAGAGCCTGGCAGACCCCAGAGCAGAGCTGTCTGTGAACCTCTGTGTGGGACACAGTCGAGCCTGGGTAGGGGCTGGGTGCTGGGGAGGCTGCCAAAGCAGGAGGGGGGCAGGGAGATGGGGTATTGAGGTCTGTTGTGCAGACCATGCCAGGGAAATGCTTCCCCACCCTGAATGCACCTTGCCCTGTGTGGTGCCTGCACAGTTGGGCTGTGCGGCTGCACGGGGGGCAGTGGGGCTGGTGCAAGGATGGGAATGTGAACAGGAGACATGATGCTCCTTGAAGCTCCTGCACTGCTAGGACATTAAAATGACTGCCAACCCATAGCCAGGCAGGGCTGTTGCCTCGGTCACTGCGATGACTCTGGGAATGCAGGAGACCACAAGGGTGGGAGATCTGGGGTGGACATTTCCAGCCCCAGCTCTGGCAGCAGCCCCTCTGAAGACAGAGCAGCTCCCCACAGCCATGACAGGACTCGCTGCTGCTCATGGGCTCAGGGGTGTCTTGGAGGCTGCAGCCACTGGCACCACCTGTCAGGAGCCCCAAGGCAGACGGCAAGTGTTGGTTCCCTGCGCTGCAGCTCACGGTGCCTCCCCTCCTGTGCCACCGTCCTCTCTCAAGAGCACCACCAGCTGCATTACTGCCTGCCTGGGTGTGAAGGGGAGCTGCTGGAGGTCTTCTCTGCTGACCCCCATGTCCCATGGCTCTGTCCCAGCAATAGCTCACAATCACGACCACGGTCCTTCTGCAGTTCCATGTCTCTGCTTGGAGCTGGACACCACAGCCTGCCTGCATGGTCCCAAAAGATCCCAGTGAGGCTGAGCTTAGACAGGAGGTTGTGACTGTCCTTGGTCTGGGTAGTTGTGATGATCTGGGTGGGCACCATGAAGGGAAAGAAGGGACAAGAGACAACAAGGACAAGAAGCAGGAGGGGAAATTTCAGATTAAGACAAAGAAAGAAAAGAAGAAAAAAAATCTATCTATCTATCTATCTACCTATGTATCAGTCTATCTCAGGCCAGGATCCTGGTGGCCACCTTTGCTGCAGGGGCACATGGAGGGCTCCTGTTCAGCTTGTTTCCACTGGAAAACCAGGGTCCTTCTCTGAAAAGCTGATTTCTAGCCGGTTGGCCCTCAGCATGTCATGGTGGACAGTGTTTCCCCTGCCTGGGCATTTCCCTTTGTTGAAGTTTCATGAGGTTCCTCTCTACCCATTCCTCCAGCTTACCGATGTCCCTCCGAATGTGTCGCGAATGAGTAACTTAGAACACATAAGGAATCACCATCAAGGTGTCAGCAAAAGTGGTTTTAATATGATGTTGTAAAAGTGCGACTTTAGAAAGTTTGATGGCGAGATTCACTCTATTAATCACTGTGTGGAAGAATCATTCAAAGGGATATTGAGTTTCCCTTTTGTAAAAGTGAGTACAGTGGGTGAGCAATGATAGAAAATCCAAGTACATGTTTCCTCCAGTATGCTAACGTACCCATAAGTTGTTGTAATTCTTTACTAGATTGGGGCATCTGCAATTGTTCTGTTTTACTTAGGGTGTGTGATGGAATTGCTGCACTATCTGCAATCCACCAAGCACCGAAAAATTTTACTTCTCTACTTGGACCCTGACATTTTTCAAGGGGAATGTCAACTTCTGCTTTATCTAGTGCTTGCCACACTGCTGCTGCCACTTCCCCCACTTTTTCAGAGAAAGCTCCTTCAGTCAGAATATCATCTATATATCGGCACAGTTTCACATCTTGAGGGAGTGAGACTGTTTGTAACAGTTCAGCAAGTGCAGCATGAGCAATTGTGGGTGAATGTCTATACCCCTGTGGGATTCTGTTAAAGGTTTATTGCATACCTTCCCAAGTAAAAGCAAATTTTTCTTTACCTTCCTCCTGCAAGGGGACCATAAAGAACATCTTTCACATCTAGCACTGCCATCCATGGGTGTGCAGCTGCTTGTAGCGTGGCTGTTAAAGTTGCAGTATTAGGTACTGCAGCCGTTAGCAGAGCTGTGTTAGCATTTAGGCACCGATAGTCAATTGTCAGATGCCATCTCCCATCCAGCTTTCGGACTGGCCAGACTGGTGAATTGTATGGGGAGTGGGTTCTGGAAATAATGTGCCATTTTTCGAAGTCTGCTATTACTTCAGAAATCCGGGTTTGTGCCACAGCAGCAATCGGGTGTAGCAGTACATTAGGAACCTACGAATCAGGGAGTGCAGGGGCAGCATGGAGTACACGCACTGTAGTCTCCCCATTTTTATCAAGGTTAGGATTAATATTTGAACCAAAGGACCGCACACTGCCATCCCGCAGGTGCCAGGTTCGGCCATTCAAAACATCGAAACCCAAAATATTTTCATTGTGATCTTTGGTTGCAAAGTGAGTAGGTAGCATGCGCGTCTCACCTGGGAGCCATAAATTCACTTTCACGGTTTGGCAAATAGGACTTGCTCCGTTCACTCCAGTAATTTTATCTCTTTGCCATCCAGGTTGTACGCCCAGCATCTCGGCATCCGGTTGTGCTAATGTTGAAATTTGTGCTCCTGTATCTGTTAGAAATTTCACCAGTCGTCATCGAGGACTAACTGGAATCAAAATATATGGCCCATTATTATTATTTATCCATTGATAGGATTCCACTTGCCAGACAGGAGGCCCAGTTGCTGTCCTGGCATTACTTGGTTTTTGGCCTCATGTTTTGCTATTCATCCCTAAGGGGGATGAAAGGGTTATCGCTCTTTCTTGGAGCGTGTAATGGCGCCGGAGTACTCGGAGGATGCTCTTTCATTTCGCCATCATCACATTTCTGAAATGCTTGAATTAGACTCAGGATAAAATATAGAAAAGTGCGACTTAAAAAAGTGTGATGGCAAGGTCCACTCCATTAATTACTGCATGGAAGAATCATTCAAAGGGAAACTGAGTTAAACTCGAGTTAAACTGATTCACAGAGAAACCAGAGATGCAAAGAGTAAGAAAGACCCTCCCAATGAGTCACAAGGTTGAGAGTAGACCCCCTTCCTTTCTAAACTCCTGATGGAGCCTAGGTGCAGCTAGGTCCAATCTTAGTCTCAGACTTGGACAACGGTTTATGTCTAAGGGAAACAAACCAGACCCTGCTCTGCTGGTCCTTCACGTCTCTCCCAGGAGGCCTGGCTGTGCGAGGAGACATTCTTGGGTGCCAAGGACTGAAGTCTCCCATGAGCGTCCATGACACTGCTGTGTGCCCCAAAGCTGCACACTCACACACTTGAGCTGTTCACAAGGGTTTTCCTCTCCTGGGCACTTCTCTGGGCATGTTCTCTCGAGCCACTTTGAAAGAAGACCTAAGCCTTCAGGCACTGCCCTCAGAAGATCCTTTTTCATAGAATCATAGAAGTGTTCAGGTTAGAAAGGACCTCAGAGATCGTAGAGTCCAACCTCTTAACCTAACTGCCTGGTCCACCTCTAAGCCATGTCCTTAAGCACCATATCCATATCCACAGGTTTTTTGAATACTTCCAAGGACTGTGATTGTACCACTTCCCTGGGCAGTCTGCTCCAATGCCTAACCATTCTCTCCGTGAAGAAATTTTTCCTAAGAGCTAATCAGAAATGCTATTATGGAGGCCAGCTCTGTCACAGAGGTGCCCATTGCCTGTCCGTGCCTGCGGTCACAGGACTGCCGAACCACAGGACTGTGACCAAGCTGCCAGAGCACTCCGACCGTGCAGCAACACAAAGGCTGAGAAGGAGAGTGTGGAAGTGGAAAGAGAGCAGCTTGGGAAAGACCAAGAACTGGTGCTCCCTGGCAGTGCTGCTGTGCCAGGGCTGTTTTACCTCTCCACCTCTGCACCAAGGTACTCCACCTGCAGCTTTACAAAGGTTTCAGGGGAAGGATCGTGGACAAAAAAGTCACCGCACAGACCTATATTTTGTTTAAACAGACAGAGAGCACGGCTCCTCATGTACACAGTCCATGGATCACAAAAAAAAGGCGGATACTGAAATAGAAGCATGATGAAGGACACTTCCTTGTGGACAGCGTTAGTACAACTAAGCAAAACTAAGCACAAAGTACCAAAGCAATTCTCAGCCTAGAATGAGTTACAGTATGAGTGCAATGAGACTTGCAGAAGAAGCTGGGCAGTTCATTGCTGCTTAGAAACATCCAGTCAGAAGTTTCTTCAGGGAACCCTTGAGCTCCTGGTTCCTCATGCTGTAGACGAGGGGGTTCACTGCTGGAGGCACCACCGAGTACAGAAGTGATACCACCAGATTTAAAACTGGGGAAGAGATGGAGGGGGGCTTCAGGTAGGCAACCATGCCACTGCTGACATACAGGGAGACCACGGCCACGTGAGGGAGGCACGTTAGAAAGGCTTTGTGCCGTCCCTGCTCAGAGGGGAACCTCAGCACGGCCCTGAGGATCTGCACGTAGGACACCACAAGGAAAACAAAACACCCAAAGGCTAAACAGGCACTAACCACAATTAGCCCCACTTCCCTGAGGTAGGCATCTGAGCAGGAGAGCTTGAGGATGTGGGGGATTTCACAGAAGAACTGGTCCAGGACATTGCCTTGGCAGAGGGGTAGGGAAAATGTATTGGCCGTGTGCAGGAGAGCATGGAGAAACCCAGTGCCCCAGGCAGCTGCTGCCATGTGGACACAAGCTCTGCTGCCCAGCAGGGTCCCGTAGTGCAGGGGTTTGCAGATGGCAATGTAGCGGTCATAGGCCATGACAGTGAGAAGATACAATTCTGCTATGATAAAAAAGGTTATCAGAAAGAGCTGGGCAGCACATCCTGAGAAAGAGATGGCCCTGGTGTCCCACAGGGAGTTCTCTAGGGCTTTGGGGAGAGTGGTGGAGATGGAGCCCAGGTCGAGGAGGGAGAGGTTGAGGAGGAAGAAGTACATGGGGGTGTGGAGGCGGTGGTCACAGGCTATGGTGGTGATGATGAGGCCGTTGCCCAGGAGGGCAGCCAGGTAGATGGCCAGGAAGAGCCAGAAAGTCAGGAGCTGCAGCTCCCGTGTGTCTGTGAATGCCAGGAGGAGGAACTGGGTGATGGAGCTGCCGTTGCACATCTGGTCCTGCTGGGCATCAGCACTGTCCATGAAGGAAAAGACAGTCAAAGGTTGACATTAGACTACTCTGAACAAAATGTATGACACTGTTCCTAGTGCTCTGCTGTGTGGGCGAGGAGACCAGGGTCTTGCTCCGGAGAACATGTCTGGCATGTCAGGGGATGGCAGGGAGGTGCCTGAATCCTCTTTCCCACAGCATTTCTGGGAGCAGCTCCCCTCTCACTCCCTGCCCATATCTGCTGCCTGGAGCTGTCAGTGCTAGGAGCTGTTTCTCTATCCCCACGTCTCCTCCCTGTCAGTGCTCACAGACTCCATCCAACCCGCTGTGTGCTCAGCTCTGCCCTGCAGACCCCTCTTGGCAGCAAGGCACTGCCCAGGGGCATCTCTGTGTGTGCAGGGGCTCAGCGGCAGCTCAGAGAAGCCCTAACCAGAACCGGGGTCTCAGTGCCTTCTCCAGAGTGGAGAAATAAATTCCCATCTCCCACTGCCCACCCAGACCACCAAGAGTGGAAAACTGAAAGCACAGATTCCTTCCCTTTCAGGGAAATGTGGCTTTGATGTCATCCTTGAAAGTCTCCTCAGAAATGCCTTAGAAATGATCTGGAGCTGTGAGCAGCCCTGACCCACACAGCACCCTCTCAACAGCAGAAGGACCCTGCCCTGCCAGGGGTCACTCCTCCCACCCACAGCTTCTCCCCACAGCGCCATGGGCAGCTCCCTGGGCAGGCTGAGTGCTGACCCTGCCAGGCGGCAGAGTCCCTGTCCCAGCACACAGACCCTGGGGTGCAGGGACCCTGCTCTGAAGGACGGCCCTGGGCACCCCTTGGCTGCACACCCACCTTCACACTTCGGAAGCCGTCGCCAGGAGAAGGGAAACGCCATGCCCTGTCCCGCTGATGGTGCAGCAGGGAAGCCCTGCTCTGGAACACATCCTCCTCCTCTATGCTAGAGGACCACTGAGAGCCCTCTTGACAGATTGCATAAGCTGGGGTTATGTGCCAGCTTTAGGAGATCTTTCCAGGAACCACAGCTGTGTTGCCCTGCAGCCAGAGACTTACCATGTCAAGGGCTGTGAAGATTTCTCCCACAGTGAACACTCAGCTCTCCTCCCACTCCAGATTGCCTTCTCTCTCTGCCTCGCTCCTCTCCCCTCGGTGCCTGCAGGCAGTGCCCTCAGCCCTGCTGCGCTTTGCAGAGGAGCTGCTCCTGGGCAGAGCTGTCTCTCTGCAGGGCTGCCCACTTGCCAGGAGCTCCCTCCACCCCAGGAGCCCAGCCCAGCTCAGCAGCAGAGGCCCAGCCCAAGGCAGCGCTTTCTCTGCCCCTCTGGGCTCCCTCCAGGTGTCCCTGGGGCTCCAGGGGAACCTGCTGTGAAACAGAATGAAGGAATCACTTACTCCCAGCAGTGTAATTTCTCTTAACAGAGACAGAGTTCGGTCCTATAATAACGTTTTCTTGTCCCATCATTAGGCAGGACACCCAGAGAGTGACGGGGAGGGGTCTCTCTTACCCCTGCTGAGGGAAGGGAGTCAGCAGAGTCAAGTGAGGCATCTCATCCTGAGTCTGTAGTTCTGGGTTCCATTGGTTCAGGTGGTTCCTGCTATGGTAATTCCTATAACATGCAACTCAAATCCCGGGTCACAACAATTTAAAGGTATTTCCATTACAGTCTCCACCCCTGGCCCCTTTGGGCCAGGTTATAGGGTTTAACACTGCAATGGAGTCCTCCCCTTGCCCCTGCTCCGGCGTGGGGTCCCTCCCACGGCACAGTCTTCCATGAACTTCTCTAACGTGAGTCCTTCCCACGGGCTGCAGTTCTTCACGAACTGCTCCAGCGTGGATCCCCCCCAGGGTCACAAGCCCTGCCAGCAAACCTGCTCCAGCGTGGGCTCTTCTCTCCACGGGTCCACAGGTCCTTCCAGGAGCCTGCTCCAGCGCAGGCTTCCCATGGAGTCACAGCCTCCTTCGGGCATCCACCTGCTCCAGCATGGGGTCCTCCATGGGCTGCAGGTCGATCTCTGCTCCACTCTTAACTTCCATGGGCTGCTCTGACATGGGATTATCCACGTCCACAGACACTTTGGGGTGTCGTGCTCCCGCAGGGACTCGTCCACAGGTCACAGTCCCTTCGACTCAAGTTCACACTGGAGTTCCAGCCTGTCCAGTACAGCAGCACAGAAAAACAGCAGCCATGCGCTGGCCATCTGCCAGCCCAGGCACGTGGCCATTGCTGTTATCAAAATATTCCCAAGCGCAGCAGAGTAAGATGATAAGCAGGACAGCAGTACAGCAAACAGCAAAAGCAAAAAGCAGGCACTAACAAGCACTAGACTCCAACATACAGGAAGGCAAGCAAGCCCCGTGGCAAGCACAGAAGCCTGCCGATTAACAGCTAAACAGCAATAACAGCTAGAAATTCGATCTAGCGCATTCCAATTAAATCTGTTGTTCTCTCGAAACCTTCGAGCCCCACATTGGGCGCCAAAAAGGACCGTCGTGGTTTAACCCCAGCCAGCAACTAAGCACCACACAGCTGCTCGCTCACTCCCCACCAGTGGGATGGGGAGAGAATCAGAAGGGTAAAAGGGAGAAAACTCATGGGTTGAGATAAGAACAGTTTAATAATTGAAGTAAAATAAATTAGAACAGTTAAATAGGCAAAGCAAAAACGGTGAACGCAAACAAAGCAAAACAAGGAATTCATTCACTACTTCCCATGGGCAAATTAACTCTATCCCAGTTGAAACCAGGAAACCAAGTGATGGGAGGAAAGGCAGCAAAAAGAGTGTAGGCCTCTGTGAATTAGCTGGGGTCTGGCACTTGGAGGGCCATGGTGTCATTCCATCGTACGCCCCATAAAGAATCAAGCTGGGAAGTGAGTCTGCAAGTCTGACTCAACAAGGTCCATGGACAGGCAAGGCTGTGTCTATGGCCGTGTCTGGAGACCCGCACACCTACAGTATAGATCCAGCTGGGTGAAACTGGGCATAAATGGTCTCCAGGGTCCATGGACAGAGGTGGGGGTAGAAGCCGCAGGTAAATGCTGGTCAGGGCTGTGAAGGTCTATGGATGCTCTCAGGGCCCTGACAATGCCCCCATGGGATCCCACCTGCCAGTGCCCTCAGTAGACCAAATTCTCATTCCCTGATGTGCAGGGTCTGCTCTCTGCTACTCTCCTTCCCCATGTCCCTGGGGATCTGGAGACCACAATTTCATGGCCACTACAGCCTTCAGGTCTTCACATGCCTGACCAGCTCTTCCTCTTTTGGGAGTACCAGATCCATGTGAGCAGAAGACTGGGTGGCCCATTTAGAAGCTGACCAACACACAAGGCACCATCTAACCTGTAATATGTCCCATAGAGACCCTCCATATATCTGAGCTGCCCTGACATCACACAGGGCATCCCCCACTTCTCATCTCCCCTGTCAGTCTCTCCTCAAGACCCTGTATCTCCAGCAACCACAAAAGCCATGGGAGCTGTCCTTCCCCACCTCAGCTCTTATTCCACTGATGTCACAGCTCTGTGATGGCACACGGGGCTCCTGCTCTCTGTGCCCCAGGCTGTGCGTTTTGGTGCCCATTTGGGCTGCAGCACCTCAGACGTGGCACCAGGGCCAAGGGCAGACTTGTCACATGGAAACCTGGTGCCCAGAGATGGGACCCCGTGTGTGGAAAGGCTTGGCTTCCCAGCAGAGGCACGCTGGAGTGGGTGGCAGGTGGTGCCATAATAATGGATGAGGTTCCCACACCAAGAGCAAAAGCTGCAGTCCCCAAGGGCAGAGAGAAAGAGGCCTGGGCTGTGCAGCCCTGGCAGGAGAGGGCTTTGCTGTCCCAGGTGACTCTGCAGCAGCGTGGGGCCTGTGCCAGAGGTGGAGCTGATCTGCAAGAAGGACAAGGTGCTGCTGAGAAAGTCCCTGGGGGAGGGCAGCCTGTGATCCAGCCACACTATGGATGTCATGATGAGGGCTCACTGGTGACTGGTGACTGGTGACTGGAGGTGACCCTTCCCCTCCACTCAGCACTGGGGACGCCCCATCTGGAGTGCTGTGTCCAGGGCTCCTCACTACAATAAAGTTGTTGACCTACGAATGCAAGTCCAGCAAAGGGCCATAAAGCTGGTTTAAGGGACTGCAGCATCTTTCATAGGAGGAAATGCTGAGAGATGTGGGACTGTTCAGTCTGGAGAAGAAAAGGCTCGGAGGGATCTTGTTAATGTGTATAAATACCTGATGGGAGGGCATGAAGACCAGGGAGCCAAACTCTTCTCAGTAGTTCCCAGTGACAAAACAAGGGGTGATGGACACAGCTAAAAACACATGAAATGCCATCTGAATCCAAAAAAATACGTTTTGACTGTGAGGGTGGTCAACCAGTGGAACAAGTTGCCCAGAGAGGCTGTGGAGTCTCCATCCATGGAGGTATTCCCAACCCAGCTAGACAAGGTGCTCAGCAACCTGCTCTAGCTGGCGCTGCCTCAGTTGGAGGGTTGAACTACAGGATCTCGAGAGGTCCTTTCCAATCTCAACATTTCCATGATTCTGTGAGTATAAAGGAGAAAAGTAAGAGAGAAAGAAAGGAACAACACAGCCTTGACTGCAAATACGGTGGGATCCCATGGAGAGGACCCAAGCTGGAGCAGGGGAGAAGTGTGAGGAGGAAGGAGTGGGAGAGATGCTCTGTAATGACTGTTAACCACCTCTTCACCATCCCCCCTACTCCTCGTCGTGTTGGGATAGGTAGAAGAACTGGGAACAATAGAGTAATGTGAGCCTGGGCGAAAGTGTGAGGGGAATGGTCTTTAATATTTTTCTCATTGTTTCTCACAATGTGCATCTTTTTATAATTGGCAACAAATGAATTTGATCTTCCCTAAGTCAACGGGTCTTTGCCCTTGATGGTAATCGGTAACTGATCTCCTTTACTTTATCTTGACCCATGAGTTATTCCATCTTATTTTCTCCCTTTGTCCTGCTGAGGCAGGGGATTGAGTGAGCAGCTGGGTGGGTGTCTGGCTGCTGTCCAAGGCTAACCCACTACAGAAGCACCACATCAGGACTGCTGCATGCAGCATGGGGCTTCCCAGCAGAAGAAAGACCCTGACAGACTGGAGCAAGTCCCGCAGAGGCCAGAAGGGTGTCTGGGAGCTGGAGCACATTATGGACAAGGAGCGGCTGAGAGAGAGGGATTCTTTAGAAATCATTTAAAACAAAACACAGGAGCAAGAACCCAGGCCAGTTGGTGGGATCTCAATCAATGGAGATATTCAGTATTTGTTGAGACAAGGCCATGAGCACCTGTTCAAGCTGGATCTGCCTGAGAACTGGCTTGGCTGAGAGACCAGCTGTGGCAAGAGCTATGGAGCTTGTGTGCAATAAATGTCAGTAGGAAACTGCTTCCCTTTTTCTTAATACTGGTGGTGGAGTTGGGTATCACAGAGCCCCAGAGGAGGATAGAAATGACCATCAAGCAAAATTCCCTTCTCAAGGCTGGGGTGTATGAACAGAGATGGAAATGGCCAGTGTGTGGCACTGTTCTGGGACAGTTTTCCCAGGGCTCCTTCCGCGGGGTGTCCAGGGAACATGGCACAGACCTGGCCCCTCTCTTCTGCACCTTCGGTGCCTTGCTTCCTTCACCGTGATGCCTGACTCTGCACTGGCAGCACCCTGCTGGCTGCCCCCACCCTGCACACTCACACAGCTTAGCTCTACACTGGTGCTTTCCTCTCCTGGGCACTTCCCAGACCAGCCCAGCCCCTCCCCAGCTCTCCCCCCCTCCCCTGCCCTCTCCCCAGCCCAGCCCAGCAGCCCAGCCTGGGCTGGCCCCATGGCAGTGCCCACCGCAGGGTGCTGCAGAGCTCTGGGCATTCACCCCACAGCCCCAGCCCCTCTGAAGGGCACAGCAGCTGCTGGGGAGAAGAGAGGGGGGGTTCAGGCTCCGCATCAGCCCTAGGGATGGTGCTAGCCCCAAGGGCACAAGGAAAGAGAGGTTAGGCACTCTCTGGCTCTCCTGAATTCATATTGTATGTGACGCCCAACGCTGACTGAATTTTCCCCCTCCTCTGCTCCCACCAGCCCCACTGCCCAGGACGGCATGAGAGTCCTGGCGCTTCTCAGGCAGCTCCTGCATCTCTCCACTCTCCCTGCCCTCTGCCTGCTGGGCTCCTACTGACTCCCATGGCAGAGTCCTTGTTTTGCATACCACAGTTTAATCATAGAATCATAGGATTGTTAAGGTTGGAAAGGACCCCAGAGATCATCGAGTCCAACCTCTTAACCTCACTGCCTGGTCCACCTCTAAGCCATGTCCCTAAGCACCACATCCACATGTTTTTTGAATACTTCCAGGGACTGTGATTGTACCACTTCCCTGGGCAGTCTTTTCCAATGCCTACCCACTCTCTCTGGGAAGATATTTTCTCCTAATATCTAATCTAAATCTCCCCTGGCACAACTTGAGCCCATTTCCTCTTATCCTATGACTTGTTACTTGGGAGAAGAGACCGAGCCCCATCTCAGTACAACCTCCTTTCAGGCAGTTGTAGAGAGCCATAAGGTCTCCCCTCAGCCTCCTCTTCTCCAAACTAAACAACCCCTACTCCCTCAGCTGCTCCTCGTAAGACTTGTGCTCTAGACACTTCAACAGCTTCAATAGCTTCATGTTTTGCTTTTGGGGGGGGGGGTCAAATCTGAGGGCCTTTCACCTTCTGAGCCTCCATTCATTTCAACTCCAGGGCACGTGGTGGGTCCCCATCCTCTCCTCTCCTCACCCCTCCAAATTCATTTCCAGGGAGTCTGGTATATGCCATCACTCCTGTCATACATGAAGAAACCTGAGGAGAGAATGGGAGCTCATGGACCATCTCCCCTGCCCCTGGACACCAAGAAGAGAGCTTTTAAATCCAGAACATTTGGTCCAGTGGAACGCAATAGTACCATGAGCTTAACTCCCAAAACACTGAGGACACAAGGAGATCAGACTCTTCAAAAAAACACTTCCTTGGACATTTTCTTGGCAGCAGCTTTGGAGGAAGAGCCCAGCCTTCAGGCACTGGACCTGGGAGATTCTGTTTTATTGAAGAGCTGCTATTGGGCATGCCACATAGCACACAGTGTTGTGCAACAGTCAGACACAATAAGATCAAGCCTCAAGACAAGTAGTATAAGCCCAGCAAATTATCTATAAGCAGGATTATTGCAAGAGAAGAAAACAGACTCCTGGCCTAAGAAAGACTCTGGGAAATGTGATGAGAAGGGAAGGCAGGTTATTCTCGATGAAACAGCGGCCATTGGGTCATTTTCCATAGGGCATCCTTGAGCTCCTGGTTCCTCATGCTGTAGATGAGGGGGTTCACTGCTGGAGGGACCACACTGTACAGCACTGCCACCACTAAGTCAAGAACTGGGGAGGAGATGAAGGAGGACTTCAAGTAGGCAAACATGGCAGTGCTGAGGAACAGGGAGACCACGGCCAGGTGAGGGAGACACGTGGAAAAGGCTTTGTGCCGTCCCTGCTCAGAGGGGATCCTCAGCACGGCCCTGAAGATCTGCACATAGGACACCACAAGGAAAACAAAACACCCAAAGGCTAAACAGGCACTAACCACAAGAAGCCCCACTTCCCTGAGGTAGGCTTCTGAGCAGGAGAGCTTGAGGATGTGGGGAATTTCACAGAAGAACTGGTCCAGGACATTGCCTTGGCAGAGGCGTAGTGAAAATGTATTGGCAGTGTGCAGGAGAGAGTTGAGAAACCCAGTGCCCCAGGCAGCTGCTGCCATGTGGACACAAGCTCTGCTGCCCAGCAGGGTCCCGCAGTGCAGGGGTTTGCAGATGGCCACGTAGCAGTCATAGGCCATGACAGTGAGAAGAAAATACTCTCCTCCAAAGAAGAAGAGAAAGAAAAAGAGCTGAGCAGCACATCCCAGGTAGGAGATGGCCCTGGTGTCCCACAGGGCATTGGCCATGGACTTGGGGAGAGTGGTGGAGATGGAGCCCAGGTCGAGAATGGAGAGGTTGAGGAGGAAGAAGTACATGGGGGTGTGGAGGCGGTGGTCGCAGGCTATGGCGGTGATGATGAGGCCGTTGCCCAGGAGGGCAGCCAGGTAGATGGCCAGGAAGAAGCAGAAGTGCAAGAGCTGCAGCTCCCATGTGTCTGCAAATGCCAGGAGGAGGAACTCGTTCGTGGAGCTGCCATTGGACATCTGCTGCTTCTGGGCATGGAAACTGCCAAAGGAGAGAAAAGAGGAAAATTCAGAGAAGCTTCTCTGAGCCAAATTTCTTTCATTCATTGTGCAATACCTAAGGGTGCTTTTCTTTCCTGGGGGCTGTTACACATCTCCGAGGCTTCAGCTCTGGTTTGTGCTGGCTGAGTGTGCTGTGCAGAGCCGTGCCCTCTCCCCGGGGACTCCGGAAGGGTCAGCCGTCTTTTCCAGCAAGGACCCATGGAGGCAGCAACAGCCCAGGGTGTTTGGAGGGAGGCTTCCTGGGGAGGAGTTCCCTGTGCTGCACTAGAGCGGAGGGCAAAAAGCCCAGAAGGACGCTTTCTTCCCCAGAGGAAGGTGGGAGATGAAGTGCAGCAAATATGTTGCGTTATACTGTGTTTTAGTATTCAGACACCCCCATCCCACTTGGGAAATGGTCTTGGAAAGGCTGGAATTCCCCCATGGCCCCATTGCTCTCAGTGCAAACCTCCGTCAGTGCTCCCAAAAGATACAAAAAGATAGACATAAACACAATTAAAGTGTTGGCTGAGGAAACAATTAGACTGTTGAAAGAGAAGTAAGCTTTTACTCCCTGAAGCTCAAAGCAGCTGCAGAGGTGAGAGGTATCTGAATGAACAAAGAACAAGGGGAGGAGAAAACGGGAGAAAAATGGGAAGGGCCTTTGCCCAGGCAGTCTGCATCTGCAAAGGTGACTTTAGTCATTGTATCCTGGACAGGTGCAAATAGATGAAAGATTAGAGAAATTAAGTATGTGATATAGCAGGCAGAAGAGTGGTAATGGAGTTACAGGGGAAGATCGGTATTTCTTTGGATTATCTCTTTTGAAAGGTCATGGGATTGGCAGAGGGCTCATGTAAGAAAAAACAAGCCAATGTTGCACCCATCTTTGCAAAAGGCCAAAAGTGCAACCCAGGGAACCCCAGCCTGCACCAGCTCACATCGGTGAGGAGTGTGCCAGCAGTTGGAGTCCTCTTGGGTGACATTTGTGGGCACCTCAAAGAGAGTAACTGTCAACACGGACTTCCCAAGGGTAAATCATGCCTCGCCAAACTGATAGCCTGCAGTTGAGCATGAGGAGATAAAAAGTGGATATCATTTGCCTCAGCTTCAGCAGAACTCTTGGCATGGTCTCCCTCAATATTCTTCTACCCAAGTTAGGCCATAACAGTCTGGATGGACAGACAAAGAGATGGGCAAAACACCAGTTGGATGCGGAGGCTGAGAGTGCAGTGGTGAAGGGGTCACACCCTACCTGGAGGCCAGTGGGACATACTGGGGCATTGTGGAGCAGCACAGGGGACTCTCCTGAGCCCTGTGCAGTTTAACACTGGACCCATGACCCAGAGGAGGCACCTCCCACCACATTTGTCGATGACACTAAATTGGGAAGCCATTCCTGTGCCTTGGGATTCCATTCAGGGGAAACCTGTGTCGCCAATGACTGGAATGCACCTCCCTCAAAAGAGAGAAGCAGCAATATGTTTTATTGAGGCAAAATAATAATTTGGCAGAGTTCAGTGAATACAATGGAATTTAGCAAAGTTTAACAGGGGTTTGCCAAGGTTCAGTAAGTTTGATGGCAAGGTGCATTCTATTCATTTCTACATGGAAGAATCATACAAAGGAAAAGTGAGTTGCAGGGAGAGCTCAAAGAAGGCTCACTTGGGCTGTCATTATCTATGGGATAAAGTGATTGGTTTGTAGTCAGATTACATGCCCTAGAGAAGGTGTGCAGGAGACTCCTTGTACCCACAACTTTCTCTGTTCCTCGATAAATGAGTCTTGGAAAAGCCACCCATTGTTATCCATGTGTTAATCGCACGACTGGTGTTCCAAGCTCATGTGCATCAATGCTCGCTGTCACTCTGCTCCTTTGTGGGTTTTCAGAGAGCAGATTGAAGCTAGAGGAGTTCACGGCCTGTCTACGGCTCAGGTCTTTTCCTCCTCCGGAGCCTGCACCAGACCACCGCCAGTCTGGTCAAGGGGTCAAGTGCATCTGTCGCACTCCATCCCGTGACTACACTCAATCCACTTTATCGACTCATAGAGTGGTAGTACAGTTCCCTCCTGCCTCTATGTTATAAATATGTGGCGTGTTATAGATCAGCTCTAAGAGTCCAATTATCTGAATTTGAAGTGTTCTAATTAATGTTGGTTATATACAGGTTACAGACAGAATGAGTTGATCGTATATATTTTACCTGCTGGATTGATGTCATTTGTTTCATTTTTTGCCAAACTGTGATCTACAGAATGATTATAAGCAATAAACACAATAAGGTTAAACCCAACAAAACTACAATTGGATGCAGCATCCAATTCAAAATTCCCGTTGCTGTTGGGGACCGTTCAAAAAGAGTTTCCCACCAGTGATGTTTTCCATCTTTCTTCACTCTTTCCAGGACATGGTGTATCTCCTCTGCATCGTGATGGACCATAATTAGGGGATTTTTGCCTGTTGCTCCGAATTTGTTTTAGCAATTGACTCAGGTCATCATGTTGCAAGAGTGTTCTCACCAATGTGAGTCATTCCAATGGGGGTAGGCAGTAAAACTTGATATGAGGTATAGTTAGATAGTCGCAATTGGTGGGTTGTGACAGGAGCTGAATAGTTAAAGTCACATCCTATGATTTTGGCAAAATTACAGATATTTGAGTGATTGCATATATCTACAGTGGTATTGTCTATAAATACAGAATCACAAAGGGTTCTCATACAAACACATCCATTTCTGATGTATGCAAGTACAGTTCCAGGGGTTTCATCAGGAGGTATTGCAAAATGACAAAGATTTTGTTCAGTGTCAAGGCAAATGTCTTGGGCCTTAATGGTATTACTTTCACAAATAAATCCCTGTTGTTCCCATAGAACACAAGCATCAACATCGATAGATTGCCCTTGGTTCCCATTTTGGTGGGCCCATACTCTATGTTCTAACAGAGGACAGAGGAGGTTCAATTGTGATTTAATCCTAGCGCAATGATTGGGTATATGGTGTGGACCAAAGCACTGCGTATTGCTAGAATAAGAGCTGTGGCTTTACTGTTGGTAGGTTTCTAGGTAAAATTGACTGGATGCCACCAGGATTGGAATTCCCTTTCACGTTGAGTCACATGATCCCAAATTACCTTTGGAATTTCAGTGGGCAAGGTGCCCTCTTCACCTTCTCTTGTAATTGCTGCTACAGTAGATTGCACCCACAACAGAGAAATGTGTATGGTGCAGAGTGTACTATAGTTACCATATTGATTAGCATCAATAGAAGAAGTGAGGGTCTCCACCCCGTTCATTGGGCTTGTTGGCGTATCAGCCAAATTCGGTCCATGCTGACGATGATTGCTCCAGAGAGAGCAATAAGCAATCCTTTGATGGTTACCCTATCTCCAAGGGGAGGTGTGCTGGTGTCATGCCTGGTATCGTTTCTAGAAAGGGAAAACAGCACAAGTCTCGGTGGGGTTTTTCCTGATGGGTTACCCCTTAGTGGCTCAATTTGTTTAACTGCTCAGACTAAAGACAAAAGTCCCTTTTCCCACTCAGAATATCTCTGTTCTGGCTCTTTACATGCAGTTGAGTTAGACATTAAAGGTCTTTGTGGCCTGCTTGGCCTGGTATGTGATAGATTGCAATAAGGACCATGTGCTGCAAAACCCCATTGTGCAGGGTCGTGGGGGTGTACTGGTCCCAGTGCCTGATCTGTCTTTAATTCCTCTGTTAGAGTTTTGACTGCCTCTTCATGTTCTGGGTTCCATTTCCACGGTTTTCCCTTTCGTAAAAGTGAGTACAGTGGGTGAGCAATGCTAGAAAATGCAGGTACAGGTTTCCTCCAGTACTCTAAAGTACCCATAGGCTGGTGTAACTCTTTCCTGGAGTGGGGCATCTACAATTGTTCTAGTTTACTTAAGGTGTCCGGTGGAATTGCACCCGTCACAAGCTGACAGGCAGAAGGCCGGTCCTGTCAGGAACTTCATGAAATAGAAGAAGGACAAAGGCCAAGCCTTGCATCTGGGATAGACGAACACCTTGCAGTGGCAGGGGAAGAGGATTGCCTGGCTGGAGAGCAGCTCTGTGGAAACAGCCCTGGTGGTGTTGGGGAACTGAAGGCAAAACATGATCTGGCAGTGATCTACATGAGCCAGTGTGACCTAGTAGCAAAGAAGGCCAGCAGTGTCCTGGAGTGTTTAAAGAGGAGCCTCGCCAAAAGAGCGAGGGAAGTGACTGTCTCCACCTGCTCGTCACTTGTCAGACGAGCTGTGCACTCCTGTGTCCCTTTCTGGGCCCCCAGTTCAAGTGTACTGGGTCTGGCTGGGATGGAGTTGACTTCACTCGTAGCAGCCCCTATGGCGCTGTTTTGCATTTGCGCCTGAAACAGTGTTGATGACACACCAGTGTTTTGGCTATTGCTAAGCAGTGCTTGCACAGCGTCAAGGCCTTCTCTCTTTCCCACTCTGCTCCCTGCAAGCGAGTAGGCTTGGGGTGGACAAGAGGTTGGCGGGGGGGGACAAGGGACACAGCTGACCCCAACTGACCAGAGGGATATTCCATACAATATGATGTCATGCTCAGAAATACAAGCTGGGGCAGAGGAAGAAGGAGGTGGAGGTTTCAGTCATTCAAAGTGACGGTTGCTGGGAGACTGGCTGAGCATCAGTCTGCTTGTGGGAGGTGGTAAGTGATTGCCTTTGCCTTGCCTGTTGGGTTTAGTTTATGTTTGTTCTCATCTTTTTTCTTTCACCTTTTACCCTATTTTTAGCTCAGCCCACAAGCTGCACACTGCCACCACGCAGCAGCATGGGTAGTGACCATACCAGCTGAGCAGTGCCCTGAGGAGAAGGGCCTGGGAACCATGCCGAAGCCATACGAGCCAGCGGGCCTCACATTTCGAAAGGCAAGTGGAGAAACTGGAGAGGGTCCAGAGAAGGTCTGCTGTGTTGGAGTGAGGGGCCTAAGCACAAGCTGTGAGGAGAGTCTGAGGGAACTGGGCCTCTCTAGCCTGCTGAAGGAGGCATGGGGCAACCTAGTAAGAGCCTAAACCTACCTGGAGAGATGATGGAGCCAAGCTCTCTTCTGCAGTGGCTGATGGTATGAGAGAGGCAACAGCCACAAACTGCCTCTTGGCAGCTTTAGGCTGAGCCTTAGGAAAGATAACATGGACTAGGAGGAGTGTTGCTGTGATCTCCACCTTTGGAGCTCTCCTTTGCTCCACAAAGTCACAGCCAGCCTGGAGACTGGACTAGACACCCCCAGCAGTCTTTTTCCCACCAGCCCTTCCAGGAGCCTGTGCCTATCCACACATCATACAAGAAGAGATAAAGCTGGAGGCGAGGGTCTCTACATCATGTGCTCCTAGGACAGGTCAGGGGGGAAGGGAGCTCAGGTGGTCTGTACTCCAATGCCCAGCTCCAAGCAGGGCCAGCTCTGAGGTCAGCCCAGGTTGCTCAGTAAATGTCCGCATCCAGAGAGAGAGTTTACACATGAAGCTGGCATCTAGGCCACCATTACAGAAATGGAGACGAGATCTTTGGCCAGCTCCCTGAACAGCTCCCATCAGTATGCCATGCCTCCTGAGATTCCTGGGAACATCCACCTTCTTGTCCAGAGGAGTGGCTTCCTTAGGCAAGTGTCCTGGCATATCCCCAGAGCATGGGGTGCTTTAGGCTGGAAACAGAATTGAAAGCCTCTGACTTGGGTACTATCAACTTCATTGCTAAAGGAGAGGGAGATGGAGGGATCTCAGAGCTTCCAGGTTCCTGCTGAAGATTGAAAGCCTCCAAGAAAGGAGGTGAAGATAACACTTTTGAACTAGCATAGCCTTTAGATCATTTCCTATAGGAAGGCTCTGCTTCCCATTCAAACTCTGTCTCCCCATTTCAAACATTGGAACCCAGAAATCTCACCTGCTTTTCATTTCTCTTCTCCCAAAATCTGACCAAATGACAGGAGGAAAGGCAGCAGAAAGGCCCTTAGGCCTCTGTGAATCAGCTGGGGTCTGGCGCTTGGAGGGCTACGGTGCCATTCCATTGTACATCTCATAGAGAATCAAGCTGGAAACTGAGTCTGCAAGTCTGAATCAGTAAGGTCCATGGCCAGGCAAGGCTTTGTCTATGGCTGTATCTATGGCTGTGTCTGGAGACCCGTACACCTCCAGCATAGATCAAGCTGGGGCTGAAACTCAGGCCTGGATTCAACGGTCTCCTGGGTCCATGGACAAAGATGCAGGTGGAGGCTCCCTGTGAGGCTGGTCAGGGCCATGAAGGCCTATGGCTGCTCTCAGGGCCCTCACATGGGACCCCACCTGCCACTGCTCTCAACAGACCACATTATCACTCCCTGATGTATGGTGTTTGTGCTCTCTCCTTCCCCATTTCCCTGGGGATCTGGGAGACAGCCGTTTCTGGGTCACTACAGCCAAAGCTGACACTGGTCTTCACATGCCTGATGAGCCCTTCCTCTTTTGGGAGTATCAGGTCCAGGAGACCATCACACTGGGTGGTTCAGTTAGAAGCTGTCCAACACAAAAGCTGCTGTCTAACCTGTAACATGTCCCATAGAGAACCTCCATATATCTGAGCTGCCCTGACATCACACAAGGCATCCCCCACTTCTCATCTCCCCTGTCAGTCTCTCCTCAGGACACTGTATCTCCAGCAACCACAAAAGCCATGGGAGCTGTCCTTCCCCACCTCAGCTCTTATTCCACTGCAGCATCTTTCATAGGAGCCTGCTCTGCTGGTCCTTCACATCTCTCCCAGGAGGCCTGGCTGTGCGAGGAGACATTCTTGGGTGCCAAGGACTGAAGTCTCCCATGAGCGTCCATGACACTGCTGTATGCCCCAAAGCTGCACACTCACACACTTGAGCTGTTCACAAGGGTTTTCCTCTCCTGGGCACTTCTCTGGGCATGTTCTCTAGAGCCACTTTGAAAGAAGACCTAAGCCTTCAGGCACTGCCCTCAGAAGATCCTTTTTCATAGAATCATAGAATCGTTCAGGTTGGAAAGGACCTCTGAGATCATCGAGTCCAACCTCTTAACCTCACTGCCTGGTCCACCTCTAAGCCATGTCCCTAAGCACCACATCCACATGTTTTTTGAATACTTCCAGGGAAATGTGATTGTACCACTTCCCTGGGCAGTCTGTTCCAATGCCTACCCACTCTCTCTGGGAAGATATTTTTTCCTAATACCTAATCTAAATCTCCCCTGGCACAACTCGAACCAATTTCCTCTTCTCTTATCACTTGTTACCTGGAGAAGAGACTGTCCCCCACCTCACTAAAACCTCCTTTCAGGTAGTTGTGGAGAGCAATAAGGTCTCCCCTGGTTCCTCATGCTGTAGATGAGGGGGTTCACTGCTGGAGGCACCACAGTGTACAGCACTGCCACCACCACATCCAGGAATGGGGAGGAGGTGGCAGGGGGCTTCAGGTAGGCAAAAAATGAGGTGCTGATAAACAGGGAGACTACAGCCAGGTGAGGGAGGCACGTGGAAAAGGCTTTGTGCTGACCCTGCTCAGAGGGGATCCTCAGCACAGCCCTGAAGATCTGCACATAGGACACCACAAGGAAAACAAAACACCCAAAGGCTAAACAGACACTGACCACAAGGACCCCAGCTTCCCTGAGGTCGGCATCTGAGCAGGAGAGCTTGAGGATGTGGGGGATTTCACAGAAGAAAAGGTCCACAGAATTGCCTTGGCAGAGGGATTCCCCTTGCTTTAGTCATGGTGTCTGTTACAAATAGGCACCTGCACTCCTTTCCTACAGTCCCATGGTCATCCCCCTGTCACTCCAGAAATCCAGATGGGTTCTGCCCCTTTATAGCTTGATGGCATTAGGGTACACTGTGTACCGATGTCCACTAGAACCTTATACTCCTGCGGGTCACTGTCTCCCGCAGCATTCTGGAGAAGCTGGGTGCACACGGCTTGGATGGGTGCACTCTACGCTGGGTTAAAAACTGGCTGGACGGCCGAGCCCAGAGAGTGGTGGTAAATGGAGCCAAATCCACCTGGTGGCCAGTCACGAGTGGTGTTCCCCAGGGCTCAGTACTGGGGCTCGTCCTGTTCAATATCTTCACTGATGAGCTGGATGAGGGGATCGAGTGCACCCTCAGTACGTTTGCAGATGACACCAAGTTGGGTGGAAGTGTCGATCTGCTGGAGGGTAGGAAGGCCCTACAGAGGGACCTGGACAGGCTGGACTGCTGGGCCGGGGCCAACTGTATGAGGTTCAACATGGCTAAGTGCCAAGTCCTGCACTTCGGTCACAACAACCCCATGCAACGCTACAGGCTGGGGGAGGAGTGGCTGGAGAGCTGTGTGGCAGAAAAGGACCTGGGGGTGTTGGTTGACAGCTGCTTGAACATGAGCCAGCCGTGTGTGCAGGTGGCCAAGAGGGCCAATGGCATCCTGGCTTGTATCAGGAATAGTGTGACCAGCAGGACCAGGGAGGTGACAGTGCCCCTGTACTCGGCATTGGTGAGGCCACACCTCGAGTACTGTGTTCACTTTTGGGCCCCTCGCTACAAGAAGGACATCGAGGTGCTGGAGCGTGTCCAGAGGAGGGCAACGAAGTTGGTGAAGTGTCTAGAGCAGTCTTACGAGGAGACTTAGAGAAGTCTTACGAGGAGCGGCTGAGGGAGCTGGGGTTGTTTAGTCTGGAGAAGAGGAGGCTGAGGGGAGACCTTATTGCTCTCTACAACTACCTGAAAGGAGGTTGTAGCGAGGTGGGGGTCGGTCTCTTCTCCCTAGTAACGAGTGATAGGACGAGAGGAAACGGCCTCAAGCTGCGCCAGGGGAGCTTTAGGTTAGATATTAGGAAAAACTTCTTCACCGAGAGGGTGGTCAGGCATTGGAACAGGCTACCCAGGGAAGTGGTTGAGTCTCCATCCCTAGAGGTATTTAAAGAACAGATAGATGTGGTGCTCGAGGACATGGTATAGATGGACTTGGCAGTGTTAGGTTAACGGTTGGACTCGATGATCTTAAGGGTCTTTTCCAACCTTGACGAGTCCAAGATTCTATGATTCTATGATTCTGCTGTGCAAGGCCATTGAATCCACACAGTCAAGTAAATCCGGTTGTCCCTTTCCTCCACCTGGCTCGAGGCAGGGACCCCTCTAGTCTTGGTCATAGTATTCATAGTATTCATGACCTTTAGTGGTCATCTAGCCCAACCCCTCTGCAATGAGCAGGGACATCTTCAACTAGATCAAGTTGCTCACAGCCCCATCCTGCCTGTCCTTGAATGTTTCCAAGGATGGAGCATCTACCACCACTCTGGGCAACCCATTTCAGTGTTTCACCACCCTCATCGTGATTTTTTTTTTCCTTTGTTCAGTCTAAATCTACCCTCCTTTACTTTAAAACCATTACCCCTTATCCTGTCTCCCTTTCCTCTGCCTCCTGGGTTCCCACTGACTCCCATGGCAGAGTCCTTGTTTGTGCCTACCTCAATTTAGTGTTTTGGTTTTGGGGGACTTCACCACAGAGGGTGTTTCACCTTCTGAGCCTCCATTCATTCCAACCCCAGGGCACGTGGTGAGTCCCCATCCTCTCCTCTCCTCACCCCTCCAAATTCATTTCCAGGGAGTCTGGTATATGCCATCACTCCTGTCATACATGAAGAAACCTAAGGAGATAATGGGGAGCTCACAGACCATCTGCCCTGACAGTGGACACCAAGAAGAGAGTTTTTAAACCCAGAGCATTTGGTCCAGTGGAACCCAATTGTAAAGGACCGATAGAGAAACGTGGTTTTTGTCTCGACATTGCCGCCGTAGCGCCATCCAGCGTCGCGCTTCGAAATGACCACCTTCTCCACAGCTTTAAGAAAAACAACCTCGTACGCCTGCGCACAGACTAAAGGCGCGAAAAGAGACGAGGCGGGGACAAAAAGGCGCGAAAAGAGCAGAGGCGGGGACAGCACATCCGTGGTGAGCTGCACGTACGCATTTGTGATCCGCGCATGCGTGAGCCCCTATATAAGGAGCACACGTGCCCCTCGGGCGGGGCAGCAGCGGCGGCGCATGAGAGACCACTCCTTCTGTTCCTGCACCCTCAAGCCTCCCCCCCCCCACTTCGGTCCTCGACGACGCCCGAGGCCACCGGAGACCCAGCAGAAGATCGTCAGGTCTGGAGGTGGTGGCGATAAACTCCTCCTTTTCTTTCTTTCTCTTTCTCTTTCTCTCTCCCCTATTCTTTTCCCCTCCTCCCTTGCCCTCCCTCCTCCCTCCGTTCTCTTCTCCCCTCAAATAAAAGTGAAAGGTTGTATGACATCTGACCGATTCCAGTGTCTTAATCTCGTCCTTGGGATCGTATCAAAACCTCCCCCGACATTGGATCGGGACATTTAATTGGTGTCACGGACAGGATCCCTTGAGATGAGAGTGTCATACAACCTTATGGTGTGCTGAGCGATTGTGTGTGAACGAGACGTACAAATAAGTACGAAGCGAGTGCACAGTTCTGATCCGCGGTTCTGCTCTCCCGCAAGGGAAGCAGCCGGAGACGAACGAAGCGTAAGGAAGGAGTGGGTGTTGAGACCTTTGCACTGAAGCGCGCGTACTACTTTGTGATTTGAGCTCCTGAGGGAGGATAGGGGAAACTTGAATTTTATGTTGTGACTCCCTCAGGATGATATCCCCTTTGTAGGCTCTTCTCTGTCTCATAGTAGCTGATGGTCTGGCCTCTTGGGGGAGTATAGGGGAAGCTTGAATTTTATGGTGTGACCCCCTCAGGACGATATCCCCTTTGTAGGCTTGTCTTTGTCTCGTAATAGTGTGCGGATTGGCCTCCTGGGAGCGTATAGGGGAAACTTGGTCTTTTTCAGGTTTGACCCTTCCGGGATGAATTCCCCTTTGTAGGACATGGCCACCCAAAAGGCAGGCGATTTTTGTGAAGAGACGGAGAGATTATATGAGTTTTTAGAAACGTACCGCTCTCACCCCTCACCCCCAGGACAAGATCGGGCTCGGGACCACTGGTTCCAACTGCAAAGTGTTATGGACCGAATAGCGGTCTTACATAGAGAAGCTAGAGTAAAGAAAGGGAAAGGGAAAGCCATCGTATGTGCTGTGTTAGGAGCGTGTCTGGCAGCGGCGGTGGAGAATAAGAAATGAGCGTCCTGTCCATCGGAGGCTCTGGCCGCTTCGTTGCAAGCAGCAATAACACCGCTGCGAGAGCAACTACTAGAGACCAAGCGGGCGCTAGAGGAGGAGAAACGCCAGAATATGATTCTGAAGGAGGAGCTGAGGGTTCAGCTCCTGAGGGAGGCAGACACCCCCGCTGAGGCGGAGGTGATGCTGGAAGAGAAAGGGGTACGCCAAATTTACCCCCAGAAAGATCTAAAGCGATTAAGGGAGACTGTGGATAACCGCCCCCATATGTGCCCGCTGGTAAAGACAGAATACATATACGAGGACGATAGTGACAGCCGTCTCCAAGTTGTAACGAAAGAAATCCCTTTTACCACCACCGAATTGGCTAAGCTCCGAAAGGACTTTGCTAGAACAGCAAGGGAGTCCGAAACCGAATACGTGTGGAGGGTATCCCTGTCGGGGGGGACGGGATCATGCTATCGGAAAAGGAAGCAGAGGGGTATTGGGGCCCCGGCGTCTTTCTCACAACGGGCGATCGCCGAGCCCCATGGTCTCTGACCCAGAGGGCTGCATATTGGGCGGGGGGGCTGAACCCGTTGGAGAGGGGGGATCCCCTAGCTATAACTGGCTCGGTCGAGCAACTACTAGAAAACGTACAAAAGGCGGGTTGCCTACAAATGATGTACGACCAGGAGCTGAAACCAAATCTAAGCTCTCCAATGTTGCTACCTGTAGACCCCGAGCGGCTGACACCACTAATAAGAGGACTCCCTGACTCGCTAAAACCTATCGGGATCCAGTTACAGGGGAGAATCCAAAATGTGCCTTGGGAGGAGCGAATCGCAGCTGCCCTGGAGGGAACGGTAACCCCCGAACAGTGGCAGTGGGGGAGAAAGGTGTGGACCTGGGGGGAGATAGCCCAGGAACTGATACACTATGGGAGAAAATATGGGCCAGTAGGCAGAACTTACAATAAAGTGGAAACGAGGGCTGTGCGGACAGCGGAGCCGGCAAACAAACTGCTGGCTCCTTCAGGGGGAAGCCCTGACCTAACAAAAAGGGAAAAACCCCTCCTCCGACAAGAATTGTGGCAGAAGGGACTGCAAAAGGGTGTGCCCCGAGACCTAATGGACGGGCTCCCAACCAAAAAGTTAAAGCTCCTGGTGCGGAGGTGGTCTGGGCAAGGACCCCCTCCCAAACTGAACCCACCTTCTGTGCCAGCGTTGGACAGGGAGGAAGGGTTTAAGAAGGACAAAAAGAGCGGCGGGAAACTAAAACCTCCGCCCTGTCAGGGTGAGGGGGGAGGCGGAGGGTGGATGTTCATTAGACAACTCACCTGCAACAATAAAGGGGACCTCCTCATTACCGTCGCAGTAGGGCCGAGGAAGAGGCCCATGACCTTTTTAATTGATACAGGGGCCCAAATTACAGCAATAAAACAGAGCGAGGCAGAACGGTGCGGCATTTCAACCCCTTCGAAGCACCTGATAGTATTAAATGCCCTAGGGAAAACCCAATCTGTGCCCATGACCCCGGTAACCTTATGGCTACCAGGAGATGAGAGTCCGGTGAAGACCATGGCAGCTGTAGGACCTTTTCAAATGAATCTCCTGGGAATAGATGTTTTAAAAGAGAAACAGTGGTGGGACACCCAAGGGAACTCGTGGTCCTTCGGTGTTCCCCAGGTCAGAAGATTAGCCAGGAGCCCTAGTGCAAAAATGCGCCTGTTGCAAGCAGCGCCTCCCCTTCCTCCTTCCCGGCTGACCAATGTGAAACCTTACCCGTTACCCTTGGGGGCAAGGGAAGGCATCACCCCTGTACTAGAGGACCTGAAACGGCAAGGGGTCGTAATTCCCATACAATCCCCCTTTAACTCTCCTGTGTGGCCTGTTAGAAAACCCAATGGTAAATGGAGATTAACCGTAGATTACCGGCACCTCAATAGCAATACCGGCCCTTTAACAGCTGCCGTGCCAAATATTGCTGAATTAATTGCAACCATTCAGGAACAAGCCCATCCAGTGATGGCTACCATTGATGTCAAAGACATGTTTTTTATGGTCCCGCTGCAGCCTGGGGACCAGGAGCGCTTTGCCTTCACGTGGGAGGGACAGCAATATACATTCACTCCACTGCCCCAAGGATACAAACACTCCCCTACGTTGGCCCACCATGCACTGGCACAAGAACTTGAAATTATCCCTATACAAGCAGGAGTCAAAATTTATCAATATATAGATGATGTGCTTATAGGAGGAACCCAGGTAGAGGACGTTGGAAAAACACAACGTGATCTTGTCACCCACCTGGAACGGATAGGATTGACAATCCCACCCGAAAAGGTCCAAACTCCCTCCAGTGAGGTAAAATTTCTAGGAATCTGGTGGAGGGGGGGAATGGCCTGTGTTCCTCCAGATACCCTATCCTCGTTAGACTCCCTCAAAATGCCCGGATCCAAAAAAGACTTGCAACACGTTCTAGGGCTACTTGTATTTTGGAGAAAACATATTCCTGACTTTTCGATTATTGCTAGGCCACTATACGACCTACTAAGGAAAAAGGCTCAGTGGGAGTGGACCCCAATCCACGAGGAAGCCTTGCAGTTACTAATTTTTGAGGCAAACGCCCATCAAGCCCTAGGGCCAATTCACCCCACCGATCCGGTTCAGATCGAATGGGGATTTGCCCGTACTGGGCTCTCCATCCACCTGTGGCAAAAGGGACCCAAAGGGCCCACCCGGCCCATCGGTTCTATTCACGCAGCTTCAAGGATGCTGAAAAGCGATACACTACTTGGGAGAAGGGGTTGTTTGTAGTTAGCCTAGCTTTACGGGAGGCCGAACGAACTATTCGGAAACAGCCGATAGTCCTTCGGGGCCCGTTTAAGGTGACTAAGGCAGTCTTGGCAGGGACCCCACCCCCCGACGGCGTGGCTCAGCGAGCGTCCGTGAGGAAATGGTATGCTCAGATAGAACACTATTGTGAGGTCTTCTCCGTTACCGAAGGGGCTGCTAAAATGCTAACTATACAAGACGAGGCAGACTTAAATAAAGAAAACCCTCCACTGCCCCCCGTGGTCAAAGTAGCTCCCCCGTTTTCAGAGCAGGTCCTAAACGCATGGTTCACTGACGCTTCCTCGAAGCGGGAAGGGAAGGTTTGGAGATACCGGGCTGTAGCCCTTCAAGTAACAACTAAGGAGAAAATAATTACGGAGGGAGAAGGCAGTGCACAGGTAGGGGAGCTGGTCGCAGTGTGGAGCGTTTTTCAATGCGAAAGCCAGACCACCTCCCCTGTGCACATTTATACAGACTCCTACGCCGTATTCAAGGGCTGCACGGAGTGGCTCCCGTTTTGGGAGCAGAATGGCTGGGAAGTCAACAGACTACCAATCTGGCAGAAAGAGAAGTGGCAGGATATTCTCGAAATTGCAAAACGGGGGACATTTGCGGTGGCGTGGGTAGCTTCCCACCAACAAACTGATACCCCAGCGGGCCGGTGGAATGCAGAGGCAGACGAGTTGGCCCGACTAGCCCTGCTACAGAGCACCCAAGTGCAGGAAAATTGGGAACACCTACTAGAGTGGCTACATGTAAAGCGGAGGCACTCGGGGATCAATGATTTGTACCGGGAAGCACAAGCTCGGGGATGGCCAGTCACTAGGGAGGAGTGCAAGACTTGCATATCCTCCTGTGAACAATGCTGTGTCCGTTTGGACAGACACCCCCTGGAAAACGAGCCCCTGCACCTCAGGGAAGGGAAGGGTTTGTGGGAGGCCTGGCAGATCGACTATATCGGGCCCTTCCAAAAATCCGCAGGGAAACGATACATATTGGTGGGGGTTGAGATAGTCTCCGGACTCGTACAAGCCCGGGCTTGTGCAAAAGCAACTGGGGAAAATACTGTAAAGGCCCTCAAAGAATGGTTTGGGACCTTCCCTAAACCACAGACCATCCAGTCAGACAACGGCACGCACTTCACCACCAAAATAGTCCAGGAATGGGTAGCTCGGGAAGGGATTTCATGGGTGTTCCACACTCCGTATTACCCGCAGGCAAACGGAATTGTGGAACGGACCAACGGGCTGCTTAAGCGCTTTTTAAAACCCCACCAACCAGGATGGGCCGAGCGGGTGGGGGAGGCGGTGACCAATGTCAATAACCGCTGGGGTACAAACGGGTGCCCGAAAATTGCGGCATTTTGCCCGCAAGCCCCAACCATGGTACCTGTTTCTCGAAACCCCAACTTCCCCAGTGCATCATTTTTCTCTCCTGGACAGCCGGTCCTGGTTGAGCTTCCCACCATGGGGGCTGTGCCTCTGGTATTAGATACCCCCCTAAACAAACATACATGGAGAGCAAAAGATACCGGTGGGAGAACCCACAAAATCCACACCAAATGGATTATTCCCTCCTTCTAACCCAAGGAGCGAGTTTTGTTCCTGTTTCTGTTTTTAAGGGCGGCGATGTGATCACGATGCACTTGCTACTTTGGATCATTTTAACTCAGGGACACTTCCATGGAAGTGATGAATGACCACTCCCTCTACCTTCCCCTCCTCCATACAACCCCTTCAAGAACAATGAGTTCGTGTTATTAGCAAAAGCCGTGAGTCAAACTTTCAATCTGAGCCACTGTTGGGTTTGCGGCGGACCCCTAGGGCTATCAAGTTGGCCGTGGACATCCGCACCTTTCACCCCAGACCAAATTGTAAGCAAATATAGCGAAGCCGCAGACGATCCATGGGATGACAGTGGCACCTGGCCAATTCAGTTTCCAACGAAGGGGCAATATTGTCTGAATCGCACCCAGAAAGGAGGGGTCGAAGAGGGAGAAAGCAAATGTCAATGGACTCTCACACGTAAGTCCCTCGACAAGGAAAAGGACCTGTGGCTGTGGCTTAATGAAACAGGGCGTAACCAGGGGTTTAAGGGATATTGGTCAAGCAAAAATGAAACCTTGATTCTCCGACATTACAAACAAACTTGTAAATGGAGGGGTACTTATGGGGCTTGGTATTGTACTGGCCGAATAAGGGATGGGGCAACCACCTTTTTCAGCCCTCTGGGTGACAAAGACACAACTTACTTTCAGTTTCCACCGGGGAAAGATGGGCCATTTGCTCAGGGAAATAAAGCCAAAAAGGGGCATTATTGGATTTGTGGGAACATGGCATATAAGTTCTTACCCACGGGGTGGTCGGGAGTTTGTTATATAGGGATTATAAGGCCCCTCTCTTTTCTCCTGCCAGAAACTGGTGGACCCCAACTAGGCATAAAAGTGTATGATAACCTCGGGGATAGAAGGATTGCCCGTAAGACGCGATCTACCAAGATAAATTTAGGTGGGACACAAAAATGGGGAAATGACGAATGGCCCCCTGAGCGAATAATTGAACACTATGGGCCAGCAACCTGGAATCCTAACGAGCCCATTGCAGGGGCAAGAGAACCGATTTATAACCTAAATCAAATAATTAGACTACAAGCAGCCCTAGAAATTATCACCAACAAAACTGCTGACGCCATAGACCTATTAACTCGACAATCGCAACAAATGCGCACGGCAATCCTTCAACACCGTATGGTTTTAGATTATTTATTGGCTGAGGAGGGAGGGGTGTGTGGAAAATTAAATATCTCTAACTGCTGCCTAGAAATTGATGATGTGGGAGAAGTAGTTCTCCAGTTGACCCAAGATATCAGGAAAATAGCCCACGTCCCTGTTCAAACCTGGAGTGGTTGGAACAGCGATTTGTGGTCCTGGTTACCAGGGGCACCCTGGGTGAAACAATTAATATTGTATCTATTATGTGCAACTGCCACCTTACTGTTCCTACCCTGCACAATTCCCTGTTTTATTCAATTAATTCGACATGTTGTGTCAAATATGCAATTTGTTCCCAGCCCTCCACCTGATGGTGCAACAAAAATCCGTACCATCTCTCAGCCACAACCTACCTCTGTACCAATCATTTAAACCCATTCCCAATTCCTCCTGAAGGAAGAAATTGCATATTGCCAGTTACTGTTAACCCCATTCCTAATGTTTGTCCTCCAAAGTTGAAGAATTATTAAAGTTGTTCGAGAACGAGTTTGCATTGAGCAGTACCCCAGTTCTTCTGTGTTAAGATGTTCCTTCACCTAAAACAATGTTGTTCCCTTCCTCCTTCCCACAATTTTCCTCCACCCTTATCCCCAACTCCCTCAACTTCCGTTTTCTTCCTTTCCCCCTTCTTTCCTCTCTCTTTCTTTCTCTTCCTCCTACGCCACCAAGCTGCAATGTCGAGCCACGGGGTGGTGTAAAGGACCGATAGAAAAATGTGGGTTTTGTCTCGACATTGCCGCCGTAGCGCCATCCAGCGTCGCGCTTCGAAAAGACCACCTTCTCCACAGCTTTAAGAAAAACAACCTCGTGCGCCTGCGCACAGACTAAAGGCGCGAAAAGAGACGAGGCGGGGACAAAAAGGCGCGAAAAGAGCAGAGGCGGGGACGGCACATCCGTGGCGAGCCGCACGTACGCATTTGTGATCCGCGCATGCGTGAGCCCCTATATAAGGAGCACACGTGCCCCTCGGGCGGGGCGGCAGCGGCGGTGCGTGAGAGACCACTCCTTCTGTTCCTGCACCCTCAAGCCTCCCCGCCCGCTTCGGTCCCCGACGACGCCCGAGGCCACCGGAGACCCAGCAGAAGATCGTCAGGACTCGAGGTGGTGGCGATAAACTCCTCCTTTTCCTTCTCTTTCTTTCTCTTTCTCTCTCCCCCATTCTTTTCCCCTCCTCCCTTGCCCTCCCTCCTCCCTCCGTTCTCTTCTCCCCTCAAATAAAAGTCAAAGGTTGTATGACATTTGACCGATTCCAGCATCTTAGTCTCGTCCTTGGGATCGTATCGAAACCTCCCCCGACATTGGATCGGGACACCCCTCCTGCTCCAAGGGGGCGAACAGCTTAAGTTAGGGTTAGGAGGGGTTGAAGGTGAGGGGATTACAGCACGGGAAATAACAGCTTTGGAGCTTAGGTGTTGAGGTTAGGGTTTAGGGACTACAGCTCACCTTTCATGGTTAGGGATTAGGCAAAGGTTTATGGGGTAGGTTTGGTGTTCTGCTCAGGGTGTCTGGTTAGTGTTTAGGGTATGGCCTACTTTTGTGGATGAGGGTTTTGTCTGGGCCTGCGGTTAGGGCGAGGGTTAAGACCAACATTTTAATGCTAGAGGTATGGGCAAGGGATTAGGGCGATCAATAGGGTAAGAGTAGGGGTAAGGGGTTCTGTGTTTGGACTTTGGTTTAGAGGTAAACTTTGAGGTGAGGGATTAGAGCAGTGGATTCCTTGCAGGGTGAGGGGTAGCATTTAGGGGCAGGGTTAGGACTTAAGGTTGCTGGTTAGAAATAGGGTAAAGGCCTAACATGAATGTTTTCACAGTCAGTGTTGCAGAGGCATCAACATTACCTGAACTCATCTTACCTCTTCAAAATCTTTCACTTCTTTTGGCCAAGCCCCTCTTCCCTCCCCCAAATCTACCATCTTCCAGTCCCAGCTACCCCTGACCTCCCCAAATCTTTCATCTTGTTGGGGACAGTAACGTAAGGGCTTTCAAGACCTCCAAGTGTCTGTGTGCCTACTGCTGGCCAGTCAGAAGTTCCCTCAGAGCCAGCAGCCAAGGGGACACAATGTGCTGCTGTGCTGGAGAGGTCCCTGCTTAGCCACCCCAGCAGTGCTGGTGGCAGGTGATGCCCTCCCCCACCCCTGAGGTACTCTGCCTGCATCCCAGCTCATGCTCCAGAAGGGCTCCCATATCTCCTGGGATGCATTTCCCACACGGCTGCTTCAGCTACCCCAGGGCATCCTGGAGGCAGTGACCACCTCTGTGTGGATAACTGAAGCAGGGCCTGAATGTAGATTTTAGGACAAACTTGAAACCTCTGCAGAAAAGAACTCTTTGGAAGAGCTGAAAAAGTCTTCCTTTCCAGCATTGCTAGGTTTTTAAATGAATTTTCATTATTTTTTTCAATGTTTCTTTTTTTTTTTTTAAACAGCACCAAGGGTATGTACTAGCAAGCTGATGATGCTCTCTTTCACTACGTGAATAGTCTTCTGCAGCCCCTTATCAAAATAAATGTTCTTATCGATGGTTCAGACATTGCTCAGAAGAACTATATTTATATTGGGTTATCTTGTCTCTCTAATTCTGCCCCTCTGTCTTTTCTCCTTCCTCTGCCTATTCTGTCTTCAATGAGCTCTTCAACGGAACGATTCCTTGCACCATAGAATAACTCATGTTGGAAGAGACCTGAACATTGTCTTATCCAGCTCTTCTGCTGGACACAGGGTGACCTAGATGAAGCATTTCAAAGGCTCTCCTTCCGCTTGCCCTCATCTACAAAGGAGCTGAAGGTGCGCTCCATTCCACCACACAGGGAGATAATAAAGATAATTCAGCAGTGTTGGCCCAAGTGCTGGTCACAGAGGAATGCCAAAAGTGACGGGCTGCCAGGAGGACTCCGTACCACTGATGACATCGGGGCCTAATCGTCCTGCATAACTCCCACTCACATCATCACCTACTTCTTCAGTCCAGGTACGACCAGTCTGGCTATAAAGAGATCACGGCAGACCATGTCTAAGGCCTTGTTAAAGTCCAGGTACGCAACATTGCCTACGTTCCCCTCCCATACATGTTCTGCAATCTTTTTCTTTGCCTTCAAGTACCTGGAGATGGCTGCAGGAGGACTTGCCCCATCACCTTCCCAGGGACTGAGGTGAAGCTGACCAGCCTGTGATTCTCCCAGACCTCCTTGAAGATGGGTTTGATATTTGCCTTTTCTGAGGACCTTGAAACCTCCCTGATTGCTCTAGCCTTTCCAAGATGTTTGAGAGAGGTGATAATGCCGGCCAGCTCCACCAGCACCTCTCTGCCCCTTCCCACACCCAAAGCCCTCTCTGTATCCACCTCCAGAGGAATGCCCGGGTCCTTCCTGCAGGCCCACAACTCCAACGTGCAGCTGACAGCTTTTCTGAGCATTTTCCTTAGTGTCCCCCTCCCCCCAAACCTTTCTGGTCCACAGGCTGGAGATTAACGTATTGAGCAGGGGCCTGAGGATGGTGTAGAAAAAGGGGTTTGTCAAATGATCTCAGGAGGGCTCTTCTGGGCATCACACAGACAATGACGAGGGTGTCATAGGAAACAGTGGCACTGGTGAGGTGAGAGGAGCAGGTGGAGAAGACCTTCTCTCTGCCCATGCTGGGCGGGAGAGCTGCTCCAGGTTGGCAGCTCTGACGCCCACACAGGATGCCCGTGTGAACAGGAAGGGGAGGACTGGCTCTAAAAAGCAGGTTATGAAAGCACACAGCATGAATGTCACGGTGGCACTGCAGGAGAGCTCCAGTGAAATCACGGAAGAGGTGGTCTGCTCCACTGGGACCACAGACCTGTATCTGGGACAAGAATGAAATGATTCCTGTAGATGGCATAAATACCCCGAGCCAAGGTGCAGCTGCCTACTCGAGACAGACCTTCCAGTTCAGGAGCCTTGCAGAGAGAAGCCAGTGGCACAGAGCCCAGCACTGATTGTAGGATGTGGCCACCAGCAGGAAGCACTCAGTACCTGCAAAAGGTGCCAAAAATAGTACTAACGCTGCTGTGAGCAGAGGTGATACCTACATGGAAAAACATTTGTTTCTTTGTTAATTGCTTAAAGAAATTGTGAAGGCAGTTCAGAGAGGTGAAACAGGAAGGTGCCTCTGAGTGCATTCATACTCTCTAGATGGGCTCTGTGCCTTCTGAAAGGTGAGAAATGCCACCTTCCAAAGGGCAGTGTTGCTCGTGCTTGCAGAACCCCTTCTGACTGCAGGGTTGAGATGCTCCGCAGGTGTGCTTCTTTCCTACTGTACATTTGAAGGCACAAGCCAGAAAGCCTAAGAAGAGTGATAGAGCAGACAGAGGCATTTGCAACGAGCCTTTCCAAGGCAGGTGAGAGAAACGTCATGGGGACAGTGGGGGCTGTTCCTGGAGTCACACTCAGAAGTGTCGGGGCTCTGTGAGGTGTCCATATTCGAGCTTGCCTCATGCACTCTGCATACTCACAGGGGTGTTCAGACGCGAGTCCTTCCCTTGCACACGCAGAGGCAGTGCATTGCAGCAGTCACAGTGTCTTTCTGGCCTCCTGTTGCCACTCCCAGAGGGTGGCAGGCACCTCAGCCCTGCAGTGTGTTGCGCGGCTCTGCACTCATCTGAGATGCCCCACAGCATGAGGAACGGACACAGGGACCTCGGTTCAAGGAAGGACATCCCAGTGCTGCATTCAGGTGGTTTCCCAGGGAATGTTACTCCCAACGTGAAGCGACCTCAAGACACTGGCTGTCCCACAGGCCTTCGCAGCACCCCCAGGAACAGATGACTGTGTTTGTGCTCACTCGGGTTCATCTCACCACATGCATACGATGTGGATGCTTAGGCCTCCTCTTTACAGTGCAAACATGGACTTCTGGACAAGTCATTTGGTGTCCCTCCATAGAGGGATACAGGACCTCTTGGAGGTGGGCTGAGAGGCTAGTGCTGGAAGCGGTGGTTTTTATTGGCAGGTCTGTGATGATTGCCCTGGGGCAGCTTCCCTGGGGTGTCCAGCGCACACGGGAATAGATCAGAGCCTGCTCTGCTGCTTCTTCATGGCTCTCCCAGGAGCCTGGTGGTGCGAGGACACTGCTGTTTGCCCCCACCCTGCACACTCACACATTTTAGCTATTCACTGGTGTTTTCTGGGCATTTTCCTGGGCATGTTCTTGAGAGACACTTGGAAAGAAGACCGAAGCTTCAGGCACTGCCCTGAGGAGATCACCTTGTATGATGGAAATGCTGTTATGGAGGCCAGCTCTGTCACAGAGGTGCCCATTGCCTGTCCCTGCCTGCAGTCACAGGACGGCCACCCAGCAGGACTGTGAGCAAGCCTCAAGAGCACTCAGGCCTTACACCAACACAAGAGCTAAGAAGGACAGCGCTGAAGTGGAAAGTGAGCAGCTCTGGGAAGACCAAGCACTGGTGCTCCCTGGCAGTGCTGCTGTGCCGGGACTCCTTTTGCCTCCACCTCTGCACACAGCCACTGCCCCTGCAGCTCCAGAGAAGTCTTGGAGGCAGGATCTCAGAGTAACAAGCCACTGGAAGGTCCTTTATTTTCATTAAACACACAGACAGCACGGCTCCTCATGTACACAGTCTGTGGGTCACACAGAATCTGGATAGATATACATCATTAGAAATAGCAAAAATCATGACATTTCTTTGTGGACAAGATTACCAAAAGTAAAACAAAGCAAAAAAAACCCCCAAATCTCAAAACCAACACCGAAAAAAATTACAGAAGGCAGGCTGGGCCTGTAACGAATTACAGTAAGTGATTTGCAGAAGATGACAAACAGTTTCATGCTTTTGAAAATAATCCAGTCATCAGTTTCCACACTGCATCCTTGAGCTCCTGGTTCCTCATGCTGTAGATGAGGGGGTTCACTGCTGGAGGCATCACCGAATACAGAACTGCCACCACCACATCCAGGAATGGGGAGGAGGTGGCAGGGGGCTTCAGGTAGGCAAACATGGCAGTGCTGACATACAGGGAGACCACGGCCAGGTGAGGGAGGCAGGTGGAAAAGGCTTTGTGCCGTCCCTGCTCAGAGGGGATCCTCAGCACGGCCCTGAAGATCTGCACATAGGACACCACAAGGAAAACAAAACACCCAAAGGCTAAACGGACACTAACCACAAGAAGCCCCACTTCCCTGAGGTAGGCACCTGAGCAGGAGAGCTTGAGGATCTGGGAGATTTCACAGAAGAACTGGTCCAGGACATTGCCTTGGCAGAGGGGTAGTGAGAATGTATTGGCCGTGTGCAGGAAAGCATTGAGAATCCCAGTGCCCCAGGCAGCTGCTGCCATGTGGACACAAGCTCTGCTGCCCAGCAGGGTCCCGTAGTGCAGGGGTTTGCAGATGGCCACGTAGCGGTCATAGGCCATGACAGTGAGAAGACAATACTCTGCTGTAACACAGAAAAAGAAAAAAAAGACCTGTGCAGCACATCCCAAGTAGGAGATGGCCCTGGTGTCCCACAGGGCATTGACCATGGCTTTGGGGAGAGTGGTGGAGATGGAGCCCAGGTCGAGGAGGGAGAGGTTGAGGAGGAAGAAGTACATGGGGTGTACATGGCATGGGCATGGGCAGATAGGGTGCTCTCAGACATCTCCAAGGTCCTGCAGGAGAGCTCTGCCCTCACAGCCCCGCAGGACTCCCTGCCCAGCATAATCAGGTGTCTTAAGGTGCTGTCTGCTAAGGGAAGCAGTGCCTCATTGCCCAAGCACTGAGTGCACTGTCTGGAGCCTGGAGAGGGCTTGGGCACCTTGGTCCCATGGAAACACGTCCAGGGCAGCGCCCTCCAGGTCAGGGCCTGAAGAAACCTCCCAGTTCCAGGCACTCTCTGGAGGTACTCCCCGCTTGCAGGCAGTAAGGAGCAGGTCAGAGAAACCCTGCTGAGGCCAGCAAACGAGATGCTGGTGCTCTCTGGAGGTAGAGGAGTGGATGGAAGCAGTTGCCTTGGCTCCTACCAGACCTACTGATCTCTCAGGGTGACAGCTCAGGACTCTCAGGCTCCCTCGCCAAATGCAGCAGCACCTTTTCCCCTTTTCCTGAAACAGCAGGAAACTGGAAGCATGGCCTCAGGAAAGCTCTTTAGCTTTAAGGTATCCCCTGCCTTGCTCTTCCTCTGCAAAAGCCCCCTCTGAAATGCCCTGGGCAGCTCTGGCTGCACACCCTGCCTTCACCCCTTCCCCCTTGTCTAACATGAGCCCCTGGGCTCGGAGGCCTCCTGACAGACCCTGGAGCCTGGAGGCTGTGAACGCTTTCGGAGACCCTTCCCGCAACGGCAGCTGCATTGCCCTGCACCAAGAGACTTCCCGTGTCAAGGGCTGGAAAGGTTTCTTCCCTTTCTTCCCCATAGGGGATCCCCCATGACAAGAGTAGGCCAAAGTCTGCTGCTCTGAGGGCTCTGCACTCTTCTGTTCTCCTTCCCCCTGGGAGGTGACACCCCACTGTTTCATGGTCACAACAGCCAAGGCTGACACTGGTTTTCACATCCATGGCCAGCTCTGCCTTCTGTGAGAGTAACAGATGCAGGTGAGTGTCACCATTTTTGGCCAATCTGGCAGCTGTGCTACAAAGTCCTGTGTCCCAAGCTGTGTCCCAAATCCCTCCAGAAACCTCCAGGTCTGTTTGCATGCTGTTGTGGTCTCCTTCCAGTGAATGCCAGGGTAATGAAAGTCCACAGGGGGACCTCAATGAGTTCTTTGTCTCCCACCACAATGTCACCCTTACCAGCCTCTCCTCTGACCCTCATCCACAAGGGCTCACCCACTTTGTTCATCCCATAGAGGAGCTTCACACACCTAAACAGCTCCTTCACACTGGGGACACCTCCCTCCTCATCCTTCTGGCCTGTCTCTCCTGATGATCCTGTACCCACCCATCACAGCACCCCAATCCTGTCAGCTGTCCCAACACACCTCAGCTGTTATTCCCTCAAAGTGGGATGAAGAGATTGCATGCAGAGCTCCAGCTCCTCCTGCCTGTGCCCCAGGCTGAGGGCATGGGTGCATGTCTGGGCTGCAGCCCCTCAGCTGGGGCACCTTTGGGCTGAGAGCAGACTTGCAAGAGGGAAACCTGCTACCAAGTGCCCAAGGCCTCAAGTGTGCAAAGGCTTTGCTTCACAGCAGAGACATGCTGGAGTAAATGTAAAGAAGAAATGAGGTGCCCACAAAAGCGGCAAACCCTGCTCTCTCCAAGGCCAAAGAGAAACAGAGGTGGGCTGTGCAGTCTGAGCAGGAGAGGGGATTGCTGTCTGTGGTGTCTCTGCAGCCTCTGTCGTGGTGGTGAATCTTATCTCAGGAAGAAAGAGATGATGTTGAGAGTGCCCTTGGGTGTGGACATCCTGTGATACAGGCAAAATGAAAATCACCAGCCTGATCCATGATTGTAACAAGGAGGGGATGGTTAAACATCGAGTAGAACCAGCAGGGTTTGAGAGGGAATGCACACGAGTGGGGACCCTGGTGTGATGTGCTTGGTATTCATGCACTGCCCAGCACCTGCTGGAGAGAGAAGGGACAGACCTCACGTCAGTGCAGTGGTGGGATTCAGTCATGGGCCCAAAGGCACCAAATCTGTCTGAGATGCCCTGGAGGGTGCCTGTCACACAATGAGTCTGAATGGGGAGGGGGTCCTGTATAGGCCCTGTGCTGTCCGTGTCAGCTGCATGCAGTTGGGCTGGAGAGCCCTGGCATCTCATGTAGCTCTGCAGGCCTGTATTTGGGTATTAAATTAAGATTCAGGTGTCCTGAATTAGGTTAGGCAATGGAGGGATGCACATGAGACCACTGCCAAAGGAGATGTAGATAATAGAACTGATGGAGAAGAGAAAGAGAGACTTAGCTCTCCTTGGGCCACATGACCGCATTTGGTCAGCTGAAGACCTCTATAGGCTGCCCTGGACATAAGCAACTGTTACGGGTTCAGTTGTCCTACATGTGGGCATCTGCTGTCAATTTACCTGGACAATGGAATTTCCCACCAGCCTCCAAGGTGATGCCCCCAGATGCTGCCCTGTCTCTATGGACTGCTGCATTACAGCTGACAGTGACCAGCATGCATCTTGGTCACCTCTGCACCTCAAATGTCACCAGGTGTTTGTGTCTGAACAGCTCACTCCTGGTCTCCATCTCCAGTAATTAGCATGGGAGCTGAGACAAGAAGCTCACATGCAGGTGCCTGTTTTGTGCACACCTGAACTATGCAAGAGGAATCCCAGCTCCTGGGGGTTGTGGTCTGCATGGGAGGGAGCTGAGACCCCTTCAGTAGTGTAAGAGAAACTACAATACTGGAAGTAAGTCTCTATCCCCAGCTGTGGGAGGGAACATCAGTGGTTACTTCAGCCTGTTTCACAGCAGGTTTCCCTGGAGCCCCAGGGACACCTGGAGGGAGCCCAGAGGGGCAGAGAAAGCGCTGCCTTGGGCTGGGCCTCTGCTGCTGAGCTGGGCTGGGCTCCTGGGCTGGAGGGAGCTCCTGGCAAGGAGCAGCTCCTCTGCAAAGCACAGCAGGGGGAGGGCACAGCCTGCAAGTGCAAGGGGACAGGAGAGACGTGCGAGAGATGTTACAGGCACTGCGTAGTGGGAGAATGCTGAGAGTTCACTGGTGGAGAAATCTACACCGTCCTTGACACAGTAAGTCTCTGGCTTCAGGGTGATACACAAGTGTCCTGGAGGGGCCTCCTAGAGCTGGCACATCTTGCTGCAGCTAGGATCTGGCAGGATGGTGCTCAGGGTTTCTTTATTGTGGAGAAGGACATGCTCCAGAGCAGGGCTTCCCTGCAGCACCATAAGGAACAGGGCATGAAAGCTCCCTTCTCCCGGGGATGTCTGGAAGGGTGGGAAGCTGGGTGTGCACTGAGGGGTGCCCAGGGCTGTCCTTCAGAGCAGGGTCCCTGCACCCCAGGGGCTGCGTGCTGGGGCAGGGGCTCTGTCGCCTGCCAGGGTCAGCACTCAGCCTGCCCAGGGAGCTCCCCACAATGCTACAGGGAGAAGCTGTGGGTGGAAGGTGTGATAGCTGGCAGGGCAGGGTCCTTCTGCAGTGGAGAGGGTGCTGCATGGGTCAGAGCTGCTCACAGCTCCCGATCAGCCCAGGGCATTTGCAGAGGGTCCTTTTGAAGAAGGACATTGAGGCAGTATTTACCTGAAAGCGAAGGAGTCTGTGCTTTGAGTTTTCCACTCTTTGTTGGCTGGGGGGCAGTGGCAGATGGGAATTTACTTCTTCGCTCTGGCAAAGGCACAAAGACCCCAGTTCTCATGAAGACTTCTCTGAGCTGCTCCTGAGCCCCTGCAGACACAGAGATGCCCCTGGGCAGTGCCCTGCTGCCAGGAGGGGCCTGCAGGGCAGAGCTGAGCATGCAGTGGGCAGGCTGGGGTCTGTGAGCACCAAAAGGGAGGAGATGTGGGGACAGAGAAACATCTGCCGGCAGGGAGAGCTCCAGGCAGCAGAGCCATGGGCAGGGAGTGAGAGGGAGCTGCTGCCAGAAATGCTGTGGGAGGGGGGGTTAATGCACCCGCGTGCCATGACCTGCACTGCAGATGCCTTCCCCGGAGCAAGCCCCCGACCTCTTCTGCCACCCAGCAGAGCCTTCACCGCGAAGGCCATGTGGTCCACAGCATGAGTTAGCTCCTTGACAGATGGACCCCTGACGAACCTCCTGAGTACCCATCTGTTTGTCCCTGTACTGCCTCCATGAACAGGAGGATTGGGGAATTTCTCCATTTTTCCTCTCCTCTTCATGTTGCCTTTGTTCCCAGCTAAGGTGGGGGCTCTGGGCAATGCTGGTTGCAGGGCTGAGTGAGCCAACTCTCCATTCAGGTCACAGGATCCTTCGGACATTCAATTATTTCCCGGGGGGGTCCTGCTGGGCTGCAGGCTGCCTTCCAGAAGGGCACAGCTCTCCCATGCCATCTCTGTGTTACCTGGCAGCCCCTCAGTACTAAGGCCATGGAAATGCTGCTGGAAGGCTGTATGCAAGCAGCTGTAATGAGCCCTCTGTGGCCCTGGCTGCGAGGGGAGAGCTGAGATATTCCTCAGGTAGGATGAGACAGTAGGAGCAGTTTGGAGACCTGCACTTGGGAGCTGGATTCACCTGCTCTCACCATTGTCCGCTTTCTTCTCAGGGGAACATCTAGGTATAATTGTCCTCCAGCTCAAAGAAGTGGCAGCCTAGGGCAGCTGAGACCAGGCTGATGGACAGACTGGCTGTCCTCACTCTGCATGAAGGGATAGTCCTTTGGCTTCACAGAACCCACAAGGTTTCTCTTGGAGACAAGCAGAAATGCCAACGATTTCTGCCTTAAAAATACCACTCACTGTGATGGGGCAACTAGAAGCAGATAAACAAAACAAAATCCCCACAGCTCTTCTCTGCAGTTCAGTGAATTGGGAGTGACAATGCTGAAAAGCTCTTTAAGACCACGAGTGGATTAACATCACTCCCAGTTCCTATTTATCTCTTGTTGTAGGGCAGAACTGACTCCTCCAGAGCCCACAGCAGAGCCCCCTGCTTTGTGGGGCATCCTCAGCCAGCACCCACCAGTGTTCACAAAAGGGACCAGCCAAAGGTTTTCTGAAAGGGGAGAGGCAATTTGGGGGGTTTCCATAAGAACTGGAATAAGTTTTGCTGTCAGATGTCTACCCTAACTTGTCACTGCCTTTTCCTCCTTGGACAGGTCCCAGTGCCCAGAGGAAGCAAATGTCCAACAGCAGCTCCATCACTCAGTTCCTCCTCCTGGCATTCGCAGACACACAGGGGCTGCAGCTCTTGACCTTCTGCCTCTTCGTGGGCATCTACCTGGCTGCCCTCCTGGGCAACGGCCTCATCATCACCGCCATAGCCTGGGACCACCGCCTCCACACCCCCATGTACTTCTTCCTCCTCAACCTCTCCCTCCTCGACCTGGGCTCCATCTCCACCACTCTCCCCAAAGCCATGGCCAATGCCCTGTGGGACACCAGGGCCATCTCCTACCTGGGATGTGCTGCACAGGTCTTTTTTTTCTTTTTCTGTGCTACAGCAGAGTATTGTCTTCTCACTGTCATGGCCTATGACCGCTACGTGGCCATCTGCAAACCCCTGCACTACGGGACCCTGCTGGGCAGCAGAGCTTGTGTCCACATGGCAGCAGCTGCCTGGGGCAGTGGCTTTCTCAATGCTCTCCTGCACACTGCCAATACATTTTCACTACCCCTCTGCCAAGGCAATGTCCTGGACCAGTTCTTCTGTGAGATCCCCCACATCCTCAAGCTCTCCTGCTCAGATGCCTACCTCAGGGAAGTGGGGCTTCTTGTGGTTTGTGCCTGTTTAGCCTTTGGGTGTTTTGTTTTCCTTGTGGTGTCCTATGTGCAGATCTTCAGGGCCGTGCTGAGGATCCCCTCTGAGCAGGGACGGCACAAAGCCTTTTCCACCTGCCTCCCTCACCTGGCCGTGGTCTCCCTGTATGTCAGCACTGCCATGTTTGCCTACCTGAAGCCCCCTGCCACCTCCTCCCCATTCCTGGATGTGGTGGTGGCAGTTCTGTATTCGGTGATGCCTCCAGCAGTGAACCCCCTCATCTACAGCATGAGGAACCAGGAGCTCAAGGATGCAGTGTGGAAACTGATGACTGGATTATTTTCAAAAGCATGAAACTGTTTGTCATCTTCTGCAAATCACTTAATGTAATTCGTTACAGGCCCAGCCTGCCTTCTGTAATTTTTTTCGGTGTTGGTTTTGAGTTTTGGGGTTTTTTTGCTTTGTTTTACTTTTGGTAATCTTGTCCACAAAGAAATGTCATGATTTTTGCTATTTCTAATGATGTATGTCTATCCAGATTCTGTGTGACCCACAGACTGTGTACATGAGGAGCCGCGCTCTCTGTGTGTTTAATGAAAATAAAGGACCTTCCAGTGGCTTGTTACTCTGAGATCCTGCCTCCAAGACTTCTCTGGAGCTGCAGGGGCAGTGCCTGTGTGCAGAGGTGGAGGCAAAAGGAGTCCTGGCACAGCAGCACTGCCAGGGAGCACCAGTGCTTGGTCTTCCCAGAGCTGCTCACTTTCCACTTCAGCGCTGTCCTTCTTAGCTCTTGTGTTGGTGTAAGGCCTGAGTGCTCTTGAGGCTTGCTCACAGTCCTGCTGGGTGGCCGTCCTGTGACTGCAGGCAGGGACAGGCAATGGGCACCTCTGTGACAGAGCTGGCCTCCATAGCAGCATTTCCATCATACAAGGTGATCTCCTCAGGGCAGTGCCTGAAGCTTCGGTCTTCTTTCCAAGTGTCTCTCAAGAACATGCCCAGGAAAATGCCCAGGACAGAAAACACCAGTGAATAGCTAAAATGTGTGAGTGTGCAGGGTGGGGGCAAACAGCAGTGTCCTCGCACCACCAGGCTCCTGGGAGAGCCATGAAGAAGCAGCAGAGCAGGCTCTGATCTATTCCCGTGTGCGCTGGACACCCCAGGGAAGCTGCCCCAGGACAATCATCACAGACCTGCCAATAAAAACCACCGCTTCCAGCACTGGCCTCTCAGCCCACCTCCAAGAGGTCCTGTATCCCTCTATGGAGGGACACCAAATGACTTGTTCAGAAGTCCATGTTTGCATTGTAAAGAGGAGGCCTAAGCATCCACATCGTATGCATGTGGTGAGATGAACCCGAGTGAGCACAAACACAATAATCTGTTCCTGGGGGTGCTGCAAAGGCCTGTGGGACAGCCAGTGTCTTGAGGTCGCTTCACGTTGGGAGTAACATTCCCTGGGAAACCACCTGAATGCAGCACTGGGATGTCCTTCCTTGAACCGAGGTCCCTGTGTCCGTTCCTCATGCTGTGGGGCATCTCAGATGAGTGCAGAGCCGCGCAACACACTGCAGGGCTGAGGTGCCTGCCACCCTCTGGGAGTGGCAACAGGAGGCCAGAAAGACACTGTGACTGCTGCAATGCACTGCCTCTGCGTGTGCAAGGGAAGGACTCGCGTCTGAACACCCCTGTGAGTATGCAGAGTGCATGAGGCAAGCTCGAATATGGACACCTCACAGAGCCCCGACACTTCTGAGTGTGACTCCAGGAACAGCCCCCACTGTCCCCATGACGTTTCTCTCACCTGCCTTGGAAAGGCTCATTGCAAATGCCTCTGTCTGCTCTATCACTCTTCCTTGGCTTTCTGGCTTGTGCCTTCAAATGTACAGTAGGAAAGAAGCACACCTGCGGAGCATCTCAACCCTGCAGTCAGAAGGGGTTCTGCAAGCACGAGCGACACTGCCCTTTGGAAGGCGGCATTTCTCACCTTTCAGAAGGCACAGAGCCCATCTAGAGAGTATGAATGCACTCAGAGGCACCTTCCTGTTTCACCTCTCTGAACTGCCTTCACAATTTCTTTAAGCAATTAACAAAGAAACAAATGTTTTTCCATGTAGGTATCACCTCTGCTCACAGCAGCGTTAGTACTATTTTTGGCACCTTTTGCAGGTACTGAGTGCTTCCTGCTGGTGGCCACATCCTACAATCAGTGCTGGGCTCTGTGCCACTGGCTTCTCTCTGCAAGGCTCCTGAACTGGAAGGTCTGTCTCGAGTAGGCAGCTGCACCTTGGCTCGGGGTATTTATGCCATCTACAGGAATCATTTCATTCTTGTCCCAGATACAGGTCTGTGGTCCCAGTGGAGCAGACCACCTCTTCCGTGATTTCACTGGAGCTCTCCTGCAGTGCCACCGTGACATTCATGCTGTGTGCTTTCATAACCTGCTTTTTAGAGCCAGTCCTCCCCTTCCTGTTCACACGGGCATCCTGTGTGGGCATCAGAGCTGCCAACCTGGAGCAGCTCTCCCGCCCAGCATGGGCAGAGAGAAGGTCTTCTCCACCTACTCCTCTCACCTCACCAGTGCCACTGTTTCCTATGACACCCTCGTCATTGTCTGTGTGATGCCCAGAAGAGCCCTCCTGAGATCATTTGACAAACCCCTTTTTCTACACCATCCTCAGGCCCCTGCTCAATACGTTAATCTCCAGCCTGTGGACCAGAAAGGTTTGGGGGGAGGGGGACACTAAGGAAAATGCTCAGAAAAGCTGTCAGCTGCACGTTGGAGTTGTGGGCCTGCAGGAAGGACCCGGGCATTCCTCTGGAGGTGGATACAGAGAGGGCTTTGGGTGTGGGAAGGGGCAGAGAGGTGCTGGTGGAGCTGGCCGGCATTATCATGACACCTCTCTCAAACATCTTGGAAAGGCTAGAGCAATCAGGGAGGTTTCAAGGTCCTCAGAAAAGGCAAATATCAAACCCATCTTCAAGGAGGTCTGGGAGAATCACAGGCTGGTCAGCTTCACCTCAGTCCCTGGGAAGGTGATGGGGCAAGTCCTCCTGCAGCCATCTCCAGGTACTTGAAGGCAAAGAAAAAGATTGCAGAACATGTATGGGAGGGGAAAGTTGGCAATGTTGTGTACCTGGACTTTAACAAGGCCTTAGACATGGTCTGCCGTGATCTCTTTATAGCCAGACTGGTCGTACCTGGACTGAAGAAGTAGGTGATGATGTGAGTGGGAATTATGCAGGACGATTAGGCCCCGATGTCATTAGTGGTATGGAGTTCTCCTGGCAGCCCGTCATTTTTGGCATTCCTCTGTGACCAGCACTTGGGCCAACACTGCTGAATTATCTTTATTATCTCCCTGTGTGGTGGGATGGAGCGCACCTTCAGCTCCTTTGTAGATGAGGGCAAGCGGAAGGAGAGCCTTTGAAATGCTTCATCTAGGTCACCCTGTGTCCAGCAGAAGAGCTGGATAAGACAATGTTCAGGTCTCTTCCAACATGAGTTATTCTATGGTGCAAGGAATCGTTCTGTTGAAGAGCTCATTGAAGACAGAATAGGCAGAGGAAGGAGAAAAGACAGAGGGGCAGAATTAGAGAGACAAGATATCCCAATATAAATATAGTTCTTCTGAGCAATGTTTGAACCATCGATAAGAACATTTATTTTGATAAGGGGCTGCAGAAGACTATTCACGTAGTGAAAGAGAGCATCATCAGTTTGCTAGGACATACCCTTGGTGCTGTTTAAAAAAAAAAAAAAACCATTGAAAAAAATAATGAAAATTAATTTAAAAACCTAGCAATGCTGGAAATGGAGACATTTTCAGCTCTTCCGAAGAGTTCTTTTCTGCAGAGGTTTCAAGTTTGTCCTAAAATCTACATTCAGGCCTTGCTTCAGTTATCCACACAGAGGTGGTCACTGCCTCCAGGATGCCCTGGGGCAGCTGAAGAAGCCGTGTGGGAAATGCATCCCAGGAGATATGGGAGCCCTTCTGGAGCATGAGCTGGGATGCAGGCAGAGTACCTCAGGGGTGGGGGAGGGCATCACCTGCCACCAGCACTGCTGGGGTGGCTAAGCAAGGACCTCTCCAGCACAGCAGCACATTGTGTCCCCTTGGCTGCTGGCTCTGAAGGCACTTCTGACTGGCCAGCAGTGGGCAGACAGACACGTGGAGGCCTTGAAAGCCCTTATGTTACTGTCCCCAACAAGATGAAAGATTTGGGGAGGTCAGGGGTAGCTGGGACTGGAAGATGGTAGATTTGGGGGAGGGAAGAGGGGCTTGGCCAAAAGAAGTGAAAGATTTTGAAGAGGTAAGATGAGTTCAGGTAATGTTGATGCCTCTGCAACACTGACTGTGAAAACATTCATGTTAGGCCTTTACCCTATTTCTAACCAGCAACCTTAAGTCCTAAGCCTGCCCCTAACTGATACCCCTCATCCTGCAAGGAATCCACTATCCCTCATCTCAAAGTTTACCTCTAAACCAAAGTCCAAACACAGAACCCCTTACCCGTACTCTTACCCTATTGACCACCCCAACCCCTTGCCCATACCTCTAGCGTTAAAATGTTGGCCTTAACCCTCGCCCTCACCCCAGGCCCAAACAAAAACCTCATCCACAAAGGTAGCCCCTACCCTAAACACCAACCAGACATGCTCAGCAGAACACCAAACCTACCCCATAAACCTTTGCCTAATCCCTAACCATGAAAGGTGAGCTGTAGTCCCTAAACCCTAACCTCAACACCTAAGCTCCAAAGCCATTATTTCCCGTGCTCTAATCCCCTCACCTTCAACCCTTTCCTAACCCTAACTTAAGCTGTTTGGCCCCTTGGGGCAGGAGGAGGATCGTGAGGTCCCAGAACAGTCGTATGGCACTGGAAGAGGAATGTGAGGTGACCTGTATCTGATCAGCTCATAGGCCACAAGGAGGAGATGGGTGGGAATGCTATGGTGAGGTCAGCTGTGCCTCAGGATCTCCTGGGCCAGCAGGAGGCACAAGGCCTTGAAGGTGGCTGTGAGGTCATTTCTGTCTCTGGAGTTGATAGGCCAGTAGCAGGAACATGGCTGGGAACGGGACTGTGAGGTCACTTCTTTCTGAAGCAGCTGATAGGTCAGCCCTTGACTCATGGCTGGGATATGTGCTTTTAGGCTCATATCTGCCAGTGTCTCCGACAGACCAGCAGAAGGCACGGGGTTGGCAAGTTGATTGTGGGGATCCCTAAGTACCTGGTAGGCCCATGCAGGAAGAGGGCTTGGGTATGGGTTGTCATGTCCTTTCCACCTGAGTACCCGATGAGACAGCAGTACGCACATGATTTGGTTGTGTCTACTGCACAAGCTGAAAGGCCAGCAGCAGGCACGTGGCTTGGACGATCACGGTGAGGTTACTTCTGTCCAGTCAGCTGGTGCAGCAAGTCTTGCAGATCCCGTCTGTAGAAGGGTTATCTCATTTTGCTTCTGTCATCACTTTCAGTGTTTTCTTAGAAGAAAAAAAATTCAAGTCATCCTTTCAGTAGAAAGCCCCAAAAGAGGGGGTTCACATGTGAATTCCTTGTTGCAGTTTTAGATAAAAGGAAGGACAAGCAGGTGGCCTAAGCACCGGCACCAGGTGGGAGCTTCCTGCAGACTTCTCATTACAATCAAGTTTATCCTGCAACCCAGCAATATGCTCAGCACAACACGGCCTGAAGGCCAAGCTGTACGCGGAGCACAGCACAGGCCTGGGTCTCCTCAGATTTACCATTACATGGATGACTAACTCCTTGAGTACAGTGGTCTTCTGGTCAGGATTCCTGAACTGCCTGAGGAAGGTCAGGAAGAGGATGAGGTGTCCTCTAGGCAGCTGGAGGAAGGGACACTATTTTAGGCCCTGGTAGTCACTGGGGATTTTGAAGACCATGGACCTCTGCTAGAAGGCCTTGTTTAGAGGGAAAGTGGAATGTTATCCCTGACCCAACATGGGGGGATGCTCTCCTGGACTTGTTTTTCACAAGAAGACAAGGCAGGACTGGTGGAAGATGTGGAGGGCATCTTTGGCTGCAGTGCAAGTGAGGTGGTAATATAGAAAACCCTGAAAGAAGTCAGCAAGACACATTGTAGCAGTGCTGAGCAGAGAGGAAGGATCACCTCCACCAGCCCTTTGGCAGCGCTCTTCCCAACACAGCCCAGGATGCCTGTGTCCTACAAAGGTGTAAAGCCAGGAGAAGAGAAGAGAAAGCTTTGGGGAGACCTAATAACAGCCTTCCCACATCTTCTTGGGTATCAGCAAGAAAATGGAGCCAGGCTCTTCACTGTTGTGCATGATGGGAGGATGAGGGCCACTGGGCGTCAGCTGAAACAAGGGAGGAAAATCCTTCTCCCCATCAAGACACTCAAGCACTGAAGCAGATTGCCCAGAGAGCTTGTGCCATCTCCATCCTTGGAGCTTTTCAAGCCCAAAATGAATAAGCTCCTGAGCAACCTGCTCTGAGCCCATCGCTGACCCTGCTGAGAGCAGGAGGTTGGCCTAGAGATCTCTTGAGGTCCCTTCCAGCATGAATGATTCTGTGCTTCCATCCACAACAGGTCTTTCCTTTATGATGGGAGGGAAAGCACTCAGGTTCCCAGTGACCACTGAAGTCAGCCAGAAAGAGGCTTGGTCAGATGATCTGTGGCTTTCTTGTCCCACTCCAGGCATTGTTGCCCAGATGCAGGGCTGCTTGGCAGGTACCCCTCCAAGACCCTCATTATTTCCTTTGCTTCAACTTTCCTTTTTCCCTCTTTTCCCACTCACAATTTCTTCCCCTTCACCATCCCAGTACCCTCCCATGTAAACAGCACATCTCTGTTTTCCCTTTCTGCCCTGGCCCTGCTTTGGCTTCCTGTGTACCCTCGTTTGGTGATTCTGAGCTTGTCATCATGGGAATTCCTGCCTTGGTCAGCAATTCCATTAAACCAGTACCTCCTTCTATTAGCTGCAGTGTCCTGCAGTTCCTCATGCTGTTTTCTTGTCAGAGGCACCACTAAGCTGGTGGGCCATCTGTACGTACACAGCAACAGCTGTGCCAACAGAGCTTCACTCCAGAGGCACCTTGAGAAACTCTGGGATCTGGCAACAGAAACCTCAGGAAGTTTTACAAGGAGAAGTTGCACGTGCTTTTTTGGGGGTAGAATAAGCCCAAACATGAGGGCAGGCTGGGACCTGAACAGCTCCGGAGTGACCCTGAGAAGAAGGGCGTGGGCACTAAGAGGAACGCCATAGGAGCCAGTGGTACCTGCTCACCATGAAGAAAGCCAGCTGCATAGAGGGCTGCCTTGGTTGGAGCATGGGCACCCAGAGAAGGGAGTTATCATCGCCCTTGTCTCAGCACTGGTGTGGCCACATCTGGACTAGTGTGTCTGGGTGTGGAGGAATGGGGAGGAACTGGAGGGGTTCTAGAGGAGATGTGGCAGGGTGGGGTTTGGGGCCTGTGTGGAGAGGCTGAGGGACCTGGGCTTCTTTAGCGTGGTGAAGTGGAGGCTCAGGGCACTATAGTAGTAGCGTGCAACTGCTTGAAGGGTGTTTTCAGAGATGATGGAGCTTTTGCTTGGTAGTGGGAAGAGAAGGAAACCTCCACAAAGAGCAGCTTGGAAGGTTCAGAGTGGATGTGAGAAAAAAGAAATGTCACTGAAAGTGTAGCCTTGTGGTACAAGAGGTCACCCAGAGGGAGTCTGGATCAGCCCATGGCTTTGTGTTTCAAGAAAAAGCCAGGGATAGGTGGAGAGGTATCAGCAAAGGTCTAGAAATGCTGGGGTGAGAGGTAGGTGGGAAAGCAAGAAGGATGTCAGCAGCCTGAAGGGAAAGAGGTGCAGGCATGGGACAGTGTAGGGCAGCCTGCAGTAGAGATGGCCAAGGGCTCTAGCAAGGCTGAAAGGCCTAACAGGACTGAGGTCTTTGTCCCCCTGGCTATAGCGGTTGCCTCTGCTACCAAGGCTGGTGAGATGGAACTTTATTTCGAGGGTCTCGGGATTTGTCTTCCCAGGGTCTGGGGGTCAGGGTTTGGCCTTTCTGCTTCATGAAACAAAGCAAAGGGTTTGCTCAGCGTTACAGGCACCTGCACAAAGCCTTTGCCTACCTGCAATCATGGCCTCCAATTATCTGCTCTAACAAGTCCCTGGGGAGGCTTTGTCAGTAATGGTCCTCAGTGGGACCCATTAATACTTCAGGGTAATTTGGGTTTTGCTTCTGACTTTGACTTTCTGAGCAGTTTGTTCAGTCTTCTCGCCGTATCTGAGGTTCATGGAATGAGCTCCAAATGCCCTAACCTAATGAGCTCTTTATCTTTCTGTAATTTTCTTCAAGTCTTCAAGACTTGTATCGCTAATTGGAGCTGTTTCGTAGTGTAGTTAAAGAGGAAGATTTCAAAGTGCACCTAAAAAAAATTATTTTCTATTTTAAAAGGAATGCTTTATTACCTTTTAGTTTAGAGAAGAGGTTGGAGCAGCATTCTCCAAGTGATAACGATCCAGAGTGTCTCCTCAGGAGGTCTGGACAGGTAGGAGAATCAGTTCCTTAAGTTCTGACACTGTATGGACAACCTTGCTCCTTCCCTCCCAAAGCTCACCATTTCTGACATTGGCCCCCTGGGACTTGCATCGCTGTTCCTTACATCAGACTTCTGCCCTGAAGTCAGCAGCTGGATGTTACAGGTCCTCTGCACCATCTCCCACCTGCTCTCCTTCGAGAACTGGCTGCACACAGGCACAGAAGAATTTTTCCTAATTGCAAGCAAAGAAATGTAAAGCAGGATAATGTTTCATAAACAGTAAAACACACTCCTCCACCATATGCTAAGTACAAAGTGCCTTTAATGAGGCTGCCTTTCTACAAGGGATAATCTTATGAGCAATATTTTCTCTAGGTAGATACAAAAAGATAGACATAAACACAGTTAACGTGTTGGCTGAGGAGACAATTAGACTGTTGAAAGAGAAGTAAGCTTTTACTCCCTGAAGCTCAAAGCAGCTGCAGAGGTGAGAGGTATCTGAATGAACAAAGAACAAGGGGAGGAGAAAACGGGAGAAAAATGGGAAGGGCCTTTGCCCAGGCAGTCTGCATCTGCAAAGGTGACTTTAGTCATTGTATCCTGGACAGGTGCAAATATATGAAAGATTAGAGAAATTAAGTATGTGATATAGCAGGCAGAAGAGTGGTAATGGAGTTACAGGGGAAGACTGGTATTTCTTTGGATTATCTCTTTTGAAAGGTCATGGGATTGGCAGAGGGCTCATGTAAGAAAAAGCAAGCCAATGTTGCACCCATCTTTGCAAAAGGCCAAAAGTGCAACCCAGGGAACCCCAGCCTGCACCAGCTCACATTGGTGAGGAGTGTGCCAGCAGTTGGAGTCCTCTTGGGTGACATTTCTGGGCACCCCGAAGAGAGTAACTGTCAACACAGACTTCCCAAGGGTAAATCATGCTTCGCCAAACTGATAGCCTGCAGTTGAGCATGAGGAGATAAAAAGTGGATATCATTTGCCTCAGCTTCAGCAGAACTCTTGGCATGGTCTCCCTCAATATTCTTCTACCCAAGTTAGGCCATAACAGTCTGGATGGACAGACAAAGAGATGGGCAAAACACCAGTTGGATGCGGAGGCTGAGAGCGCAGTGGTGAAGGGGTCACACCCTACCTGGAGGCCAGTGGGACGTACTGGGGCATTGTGGAGCAGCACAGGGGACTCTCCTGAGCCCTGTGCAATTTAACACTGGACCCATGACCCAGAGGAGGCACCTCCCACCACATTTGTCGATGACACTAAATTGGGAAGCCATTCCTGTGCCTTGGGATTCCATTCAGGGGAAACCTGTGTCGCCAATGACTGGAATGCACTTCCTTCAAAAGAGAGAAGCAGCAATATGTTTTATTGAGGCAAAATAATAATTTGGCAGAGTTCAGTGAATACAATGGAATTTAGCAAAGTTTAACAGGGGTTTGCCAAGGTTCAATAAGTTTGATGGCAAGGTTCACTCTATTCATTTCTACATGGAAGAATCATACAAAGGAAAAGTGAGTTGCAGGGAGAGCTCAAAGAAGGCTCACTTGGGCTGTCATATCTATGGGATAATGTAGTCAGATTACATGCCCTAGAGAAGGAATGCAGGAGACTCCTTGTACCCACAACTTTCTCTGTTCCTCGATAAATGAGTCTTGGAAAAGCCACCCATTGTTATCCATGTGTTAATTGCACGACTGGTGTTCCAAGCTCATGTGCATCAATGCTCGCTGTCACTCTGCTCCTTTGTGGGTTTTCAGAGAGCAGATTGAAGCTAGAGGAGTTCAAGGCCTGGCTACGGCTCAGGCCTTTTCCTCCTCCGGAGCCTGCACCAGACCACCGCCAGTCTGGTCAAGGGGTCAAGTGCATCCGTCGCACTCCACCCCGTGACTACACTCAATCCACTTTATCGACTCATAGAGTGGCAGTATAGTTACCTCCTGCCTCTATGTTATAAATACGTGGCGTGTTATAGATCAGCGCTAAGAGTCCAATTATCTGAATTTAAAGTGTTCTAATTAATGTTGGTTATATACAGGTTACAGACAGAATGAGTTGATCGTATATATTTTACCTGCTGGATTGATGTAATTTGTTTCATTTTTTGCCAAACTGTGATCTACAGAATGATTATAAGCAATAAACACAATAAGGTTAAACCCAACAAAACTACAATTGGATGCAGCATCCAATTCAAAATTCCCGTTGCTGTTGGGGATCGTCCAAAAAGAGTTTCCCACCAGTGATGTTTTCCATCTTTCTTCACTCTTTCCAGGACATGGTGTATCTCCTCTGCATCGTGATGGACCGTAATTAGGGGATTTTTGCCTGTTGCTCCGAATGTGTTTTAGCAATTGACTCAGGTCATCATGTTGCAAGAGTGTTCTCACCAATGTGAGTCATTCCAATGGGGGTAGGCAGTAAAACTTGATATGAGGTATAGTTAGATAGTCGCAATTGGTGGGTCGTGACAGGAGCTGAATAGTTAAAGTCACATCCTATGATTTTGGCAAAATTACAAACACAGATATTTGAGTGATTGCATATATCTACAGTGGTATTGTCTATAAATACAGAATCACAAAGGGTTCTCATACAAACACATCCATTTCTGATGTATGCAAGTACAGGTCCAGGGGTTTCATCAGGAGGTATTGCAAAATGACAAAGATTTTGTTGAGTGTCAAGGCAAATGTCTTGGGCCTTAATGGTATTACTTTCACAAATAAATCCCTGTTGTTCCCATACAACACAAGCATCAACATCGACAGATTGCCCTTGGTTCCCATTTTGGTGGGCCCATACTCTATGTTCTAACAGAGGACAGAGGAGGTTCAATTGTGATTTAATCCTAGCGCAATGATTGGGTATATGGTGTGGACCAAAGCACTGCGTATTGCTAGAATAAAAGCTGTGGCTTTACTGTTGGTAGGTTTCTAGGTAAAATTGACTGGATGCCACCAGGATTGGAATTCCCTTTCAAATTGAGTCACATGATCCCAAATTACCTTTGGAATTTCAGTGGGCATGGTGCCCTCTTCACCTTCTCTTGTAATTGCTGCTACAGTAGATTGCACCCACAACAGAGAAATGTGTATGGTGCAGAATGTACTATAGTTACCATATTGATTAGCATCAATAAAAGAAGTGAGGGTCTCCACCCCGTTCATTGGGCTTGTTGGCGTATCAGCCAAATTCGGTCCATGCTGACGATGATTGCTCCAGAGAGAGCAATAAGCAATCCTTTGATGGTTCCCCTATCTCCAAGGGGAGGTGTGCTGATGTCATGCCTGGTATCGTTTCTGGAGAGGGAAAACAGCATAAGTCTCGGCAGGGTTTTTCCGGATGGGTTACCCCTTAGTGGCTCAATTTGTTTAACTGCTCAGACTAAAGACAAAAGTCCCTTTTCCCACTCAGAATATCTCTGTTCTGGCTCTTTACATGTAGTTGAGTTAAACATTGAAGGTCTTTTTGGCCTGCTTGGCCTGGTATGTGATAGATTGCAATAAGGACCATATGCTGCAAAACCCCGTTGTGCTATAATAAGGTCGTGGGGGTGTACTGGTCCCAGTGCCTGATCTGTCTTTAATTCCTCTGTTAGAGTTTTGACTGCCTCTTCGTGTTCTGGGTTCCATTTCCACGGTTTTCCCTTTCGTAAAAGTGAGTACAGTGGGTGAGCAATGCTAGAAAATGCAGGTACAGGTTTCCTCCAGTCCTCTAAAGTACCCACAGGCTGTTGTAATTCTTTCCTGGAATGGGGCATCAGCAATTGTTCTAGTTTACTTAAGGCATCTGGTGGAATTGCACCCGTCACAAGCTGACAGGCAGAAGGCCGGTCCTGTCAGGAACTTCATGAAATAGAAGAAGGACAAAGGCCAAGCCTTGCATCTGGGATAGACTAACACCTTGCAGTGGCAGGGGAAGAGGATTGCCTGGCTGGAGAGCAGCTCTGTGGAAACAGCCCTGGTGGTGTTGGGGAACTGAAGGCAAAACATGATCTGGCAGTGATCTACATGAGCCAGTGTGACCTAGTAGCAAAGAAGGCCAGCAGTGTCCTGGAGTGTTTAAAGAGGAGCCTCGCCAAAAGAGCGAGGGAAGTGACTGTCTCCACCTGCTCGTCACTTGTCAGACGAGCTGTGCACTCCTGTGTCCCTTTCTGGGCCCCCAGTTCAAGTGTACTGGGTCTGGCTGGGATGGAGTTGACTTCACTCGTAGCAGCCCCTATGGCGCTGTTTTGCATTTGCGCCTAAAACAGTGTTGATGACACACCAGTGTTTTGGCTATTGCTAAGCAGTGCTTGCACAGCGTCAAGGCCTTCTCTCTTTCCCACTCTGCTCCCTGCAAGTGAGTAGGCTGGGGGTGGACAAGAGGTTGGCAGGGGGGGGACAACCGACACAGCTGACCCCAACTGACCAGAGGGATATTCCATACAATATGATGTCATGCTCAGAAATACAAGCTGGGGCAGAGGAAGAAGGAGGTGGAGGTTTCAGTCATTCAAAGTGATGGTTGCTGGGAGACTGGCTGAGCATCAGTCTGCTTGTGGGAGGTGGTAAGTGATTGCCTTTGCCTTGCCTGTTGGGTTTAGTTTATGTTTGTTCTCATCTTTTTTCTTTCACCTTTACCCTATTTGTAGCTCAGCCCACAAGCTGCACACTGCCACCACGCAGCAGCATGGGTAGTCACCATACCAGCTGAGGAGTGCCCTGAGGAGAAGGGCCTGGGAACCATGCCGAAGCCATACGAGCCAGCAGGCTTCACATTTCGAAAGGCAAGTGGAGAAACTGGAGAGGGTCCAGAGAAGGTCTGCTGTGTTGGAGTGAGGGGCCTAAGCACAAGCTGTGAGGAGAGTCTGAGGGAACTGGGCCTCTCTAGCCTGCTGAAGGAGGCATGGGGCAACCTAGTAAGAGCCTAAACCTACCTGGAGAGATGATGGAGCCAAGCTCTCTTCTGCGATGGCTGATGGTATGAGAGAGGCAACAGCCACAAACTGCCTCTTGGCAGCTTTAGGCTGAGCCTTAGGAAAGATAACATGGACTAGGAGGAGTGTTGCTGTGATCTCCACCTTTGGAGCTCTCCTTTGCTCCACAAAGTCACAGCCAGCCTGGAGACTGGACTAGACACCCCCAGCAGTCTTTTTCTCACCAGCCCTTCCAGGAGCCTGTGCCTATCCACACATCATACAAGAAGAGATAAAGCTGGAGGCGAGGGTCTCTACATCATGTGCTCCTAGGACAGGTCAGGGGGGAAGGGAGCTCAGGTGGTCTGTAGTCCAATGCCCAGCTCCAAGCAGGGCCAGCTCTGAGGTCAGCCCAGGTTGCTCAGTAAATGTCCGCATCCAGAGAGAGAGTTTACACATGAAGCTGGCATCTAGGCCACCATTACAGAAATGGAGACGAGATCTTTGGCCAGCTCCCTGAACAGCTCCCATCAGTATGCCATGCCTCCTGAGATTCCTGGGAACATCCACCTTCTTGTCCAGAGGAGTGGCTTCCTTAGGCAAGTGTCCTGGCATATCCCCAGACCTTGGGGTGCTTTAGGCTGGAAACAGAATTGAAAGCCTCTGACTTGGGTACTATCAACTTCATTGCTAAAGGAGAGGGAGATGGAGGGATCTCAGAGCTTCCAGGTTCCTGCTGAAGATTGAAAGCCTCCAAGAAAAGAGGTGAAGATAACACTTTGGAACTAGCATAGCCTTTAGATCATTTCCTATAGGAAGGCTCTGCTTCCCCATTTCAAACATTGGAACCCAGAAATCTCACCTGCTTTTCATTTCTCTTCTCCCAAAATCTGACCAAATGACAGGAGGAAAGGCAGCAGAAAGGCCCTTAGGCCTCTGTGAATCAGCTGGGGTCTGGCGCTTGGAGGGCTACGGTGCCATTCCATTGTACATGTCATAGAGAATCAAGCTGGGAAGTGAGTCTGCAAGTCTGAATCAGTAAGGTTCATGGCCAGGCAAGGCTCTGTCTATGGCTGTGTCTATGGCTGTGTCTGGAGACCCGTACACCTCCAGCATAGATCAAGCTGGGGCTGAAACTCAGGCCTGGATTCAACGGTGTCCTGGGTCCATGGACAAAGATGCAGGTGGAGGCTCCAGGTGAGGCTGGACATGGCCATGAAGGCCTATGGCTGCTCTCAGGGCCCTCACATGGGATCCCACCTGCCACTGCTCTGAACAGACCACATTATCACTCCCTGATGTATGGTGTTTGTGCTCTCTCCTTCCCCATTTCCCTGGGGATCCGGGAGACAACCATTTCTTGGTCACTACAGCCAAGGATGACACTGGTCTTCACATCCCTGATGAGCCCTTCCTCTTTTGGGAGTATCGGGTCCAGGAGAGCATCACACTGGGTGGTTCAGTTAGAAGCTGTCCAACACAAAAGCTGCCGTCTAACCTGTAACATGTCCCAGAGAGACCCTCCATATATCTGAGCTGCCCTCACATCACACAAGGCATCCCCCACTTCTCATCTCCCCTGTCAGTCTCTCCTCAAGATGCTGCATCTCCAGCAACCACAAAAGCCATGGGAGCTGTCCTTCCCCACCTCAGCTCTTATTCCACTGATGTCACAGCTCTGTGATGGCACACGAGGTTCCTGCTCTCTGTGCCCCAGGCTCTGGGCTTGGTGCCTATTTGGGCTGCAGCACCTCAGATGTGGCACCAGGGCCAAGGGCAGACTTGTCACATGGAAACCTGGTGCCCAGAGATGGGACCCCGTGTGTGGAAAGGCTTGGCTTCCCAGCAGAGGCACGCTGGAGTGGGTGGCAGGTGGTGCCATAATGATGGATGAGGTTCCCACACCGAGAGCAAAAGCTGCAGTCCCCAAGGGCAGAGAGAAAGAGGCCTGGGCTGTGCAGCCCTGGCAGGAGAGGGCTTTGCTGTCCCAGGTGACTCTGCAGCACCGTGGGGCCTGTGCCAGAGGTGGAGCTGATCTGCAAGAAGGACAAGGTGCTGCTGAGAAAGTCTGTGGGGGAGGGCAGCCTGTGATCCAGCCACACTGTGGATATCATGGTGGGGACCGACTGGACAGATAGCAGCTCTGCAGAGAAGGACCTTGGCATCCCAGAGGAGAAGCAGCTGAGCAGGATCTGAATTGCACCCTCGCAGCAAAGGCCAACAGCCTCCTGGGCTGCATTAGGAAAAGCATTGCTGGCAGATGGAGGGAGGTGACCCTTGCCCTCCACTCAGCACTGGGGACGCCCCATCTGGAGTGCTCTGTCCAGTGCTGGGCTGCCCAGTGTAGGAAACGTGTTGACTTGCTAAAGCAAAGCAAAGGGCCATAAAGCTGTTTTAAGGGACTGCAGCATCTTTCATAGGAGGAAATGCTGAAAGATGTGGGACTGTTCTGTCTGGAGAAGAAAAGGCTCGGAGGGTTCTTATTCATGCATATACATACCTGATGGGAGGGCATGAAGACCAGGGAGCCAAACTCTTCTCAGTAGTTCCCAGTGACAAGACAAGGGGTGATGGACACATGAAATGCCATCTGAACCCAAGGAAGCACTTTTTGGCTGTGAGGGTGGTCAAAACTGTAATAGGTTTCCCAGAGAGGTTGTGGAGTCTCCATCCATGGAGATATTCTCAACCCAGCTAGACAAGGTGCTCAGCAACCTGCTCTAGCTGACCCTGCCTCAGTTGGAGGGTTGAACTACAGGATCTCCAGAGGTCCTTTCCAATCTCAACATTTCCATGATTCTGTGAGTATGAAGGAGAAAAGTAAGAGAGAAAGAAAGGAACACCACCTAGCCTTGACAACAAATATGGTGGAATCCCATGGAGAGGACCGAAGCTGGAGCAGGGGAGAAGTGTGAGGAAGAAGGAGTGACAGAGGTGTTCTTTACTGACTCCTAACCCCCTCTTCACCATCCCCCCTACTCGTCGTGGTCTTGGGGTAGGTAGATGAACTGGGAACAATGGAGTAATTTGAGCCTGGGGGAAAGTGTGAGGGGAATGGTCTTTAATATTTTTGTCATTGTTTCTCACAATCCAAATCTTTTTTTAATTGGCAACAAATGAATTTGATCTTTCCTAAGTCAACGGGTCTTTGTCCATGATGGCAATTGGTAACTGATCTCCTTTACTTTATCTTGACCCATGAGTTATTCCATCTTATTTTCTCCCTTTGTCCTGCTGAGGCAGGGGATTGAGTGAGCAGCTGGGTGGGTGTCTGGATACTGGCCAAGGCTAACCCACTACAGAAGCACCACATCAGGACTGCTGCATGCAGCATGGGTCTTCCCAGCACAAGAAAGACCCTGACAGACTGGAGCAAGTCCTGCAGAGGCCAGAAGGGTGGCTGGGACCTGGAGCACGTTATGGACAAGGAGAGGCTGAGAGAGAGGGGTTCCTTAGAAATCATTCAGAACAAAGCACAGGAGCAAGAACCCACCCCAGTTGGTGGGATCTCAATCAATGGAGATTTTCAGTATTTGTTGAGACAAGGCCATGAGCACCTGTTCAAGCTGGATCTGTCTGAGAACTGGCTTGGCTGAGAGACCAGCTGTGCAAGAGCTCTGGGACTTGTGTGCAATAAGTGTCAGTAGGAAACTGCTTCCCTTTTTCTTAATACTGGTGGTGGAGTTAGGCATCACAGAGCCCCGGGGGGGGATGGGGCTGACCCTGCAGGAAACGTCCCTTCTCAGGGCTGGCGTGTACGAACAGAGATGGAAATGGCCAGTTTGTGGCACTGTTCTGGGACAGTTTTCCCAGGGCAGCTTCCGCAGGGTGTCCAGGGAACATAGCACAGACCTGGCCCCTCTCTTCTGCACCTTCGGTGCCTTGCTTCCTTCACCATGATGTCTGACTGCACTGTGAGCACCCTGCTGGCTGCCCCCACCCTGCACGCTCACACAGCTTAGCTCTCCACTGGTGCTTTCCTCTCCTGGGCACTTCCCAGCCCAGCCCAGCCCCTCCTGACCTCTCCTCCCCTCCCCTGCCCTCTCCCCAGCCCAGCCCAGCAAAGCAGCCCAGCCTGGGCTGGCCCCACGGCAGTGCCCACCACAGGGTGCTGCAGAGCTCTGGGCACTCACCCCACAGCCCCAGTCCCTCTGAAGCGGACAGCAGCTGCTGGGGGGCAGAGGGGGGCGTTCAGGCTCCCAGTCAACCCCAAGGCTGGTGCTGGCCCCAAGGCCATGAGGAAACAGGTTAGGCGCTCTCTGGCTCTCCTGAATTCATATTGTACGTGACGCCCAACGTTGACTGAATTTTCCCCCTCCTCTGCTCCCACCAGCCCCACTGCCCAGGACGGCATGAGAGTCCTGGCGCTTCTCAGGCAGCTCCTGCATCTCTCCACTCTCCCTGCCCTCTGCCTGATGGGCTCCTACTGACTCCCATGGCAGAGTCCTTGTTTTGCATACCTCAGTTTAATCATAGAATCATAGGATCATTAAGGTGGGAAAGGACCCCAGAGATCATCGAGTCCAACCTCTTAACCTCACTGCCTGGTCCACCTCTAAGCCATGTCCCTAAGCACCACATCCACATGTTTTTTGAATACTTCCAGGGACTGTGATTGTACCACTTCCCTGGGCAGTCTTTTCCAATGCCTACCCACTCTCTCTGGGAAGATATTTTCTCCTAATATCTAATCTAAATCTCCCCTGGCACAACTTGAGCCCATTTCCTCTTATCCTATGACTTGTTACTTGGGAGAAGAGACCGAGCCCCATCTCAGTACAACCTCCTTTCAGGCAGTTGTAGAGAGCAATAAGGTCTCCCCTCAGCCTCCTCTTCTCCAAACTAAACAACCCCTACTCCCTCAGCTGCTCCTCGTAAGACTTGTGCTCTAGACACTTCAACAGCTTCACCAGCTTCATGTTTTGCTTTTGGGGGGGGTGTCAAATCTGAGGGCCTTTCACCTTCTGAGCCTCCATTCATTTCAACTCCAGGGCACGTGGTGGGTCCCCATCCTCTCCTCTCCTCACCCCTCCAAATTCATTTCCAGGGAGTCTGGTATATGCCATCAGTCCTGTCATACATGAAGAAACCTGAGGAGAGAATGGGAGCTCATGGACCATCTCCCCTGCGACTGGACACCAAGAAGAGAGCTTTTATATCCAGAACATTTGGTGCAGTGGAACGCAATAGTACCATGAGCTTAACTCCCAAAACGCTGAAAAGACAAGGAGATCTGACTCTTCAAAAAACCACTTCCCTGGACATTTTCTTGGCAGCAGCTTTGGAGGAAGACTCCAGCCTTCAGACACTGGACCTGGGAGATTCCGTTTTATTGAAGAGCTGCTATTGGGCATGCCACATCTGACACAGAAAGACTCTGGGAAATGTGATGAGAAGGGAAGGCAGGTTATTGCGAGTGAAACAGCATCCATTGGGCCAGATTCCATAGGACATCCCTGAGCTCCTGGTTCCTCATGCTGTAGATGAGCGGGTTCACTGCTGGAGGCACCACAGTGTACAGAACTGCCACCACCACAGCCAGGAATGGGGAGGAGGTGGCAGGGGGCTTCAGGTAGGCAAAAAATGAGGTGCTGATAAACAGGGAGACCATGGCCAGGTGAGGGAGGCACGTGGAAAAGGCTTTGTGCTGACCCTGCTCAGAGGGGATCCTCAGCACGGCCCTGAAGATCTGCACAAGGAAAACAAAACACCCAAATGCTAAACAGACACTGACCACAAGGACCCCAACCTCCCTGAGGTCGGCATCTGAGCAGGAGAGCTTGAGGATCTGGGGGATTTCACAGAAGAACTGGTCCACAGAATTGCCTTGGCAGAGGGATTCCCCTTGCTTCAGTCATGGTGTCTGTTACAAATAGGCACCTGCACTCCTTTCCTACAGTCCCGTGGTCATCCCCCTGTCACTCCAGAAATCCAGATGGGTTCTGCCCCTTTATAGCTTGATTAGGGTACACTGTGTACCGATGTCCACTAGAACCTTATACTCCTGCGGGTCACTGTCTCCCGCAGCATTCTGGAGAAGCTGGGTGCACACGGCTTGGATGGGTGCACTCTACGCTGGGATAAACACTGGCTGGACGGCCGAGCCCAGAGTGGTGGTAAATGGAGTTAATCCACTTGGTGGCCAGTCACGAGTGGTGTTCCCCAGGGCTCAGTACTGGGGCCGGTCCTGTTCAATATCTTCATTGATGATCTGGATGAGGGGATCGAGTGCACCCTCAGTACGTTTGCAGATGACACCAAGTTGGGTGGAAGTGTCGATCTGCTGGAGGGTAGGAAGGCCCTACAGAGGGACCTGGACAGGCTGGACCGATGGGCCGGGGCCAACTGTATGAGGTTCAACATGGCTAAGTACCAAGTCCTGCACTTCGGTCACAACAACCCCATGCAACGCTACAGGCTGGGGGAGGAGTGGCTGGAGAGCTGTGTGGCAGAAAAGGACCTGGGGGTGTTGGTTGACAGCTGCCTGAACATGAGCCAGCAGTGTGTCCAGGTGGCCAAGAGGGCCAATGGCATCCTGGCTTGTATCAGGAATAGTGTGACCAGCAGGACCAGGGAGGTGATAGTGCCCCTGTACTCGGCATTGGTGAGGCCGCACCTCGAGTACGGTGTTCACTTTTGGGCCCCTCGCTACAAGAAGGACATTGAGGTGCTGGAGCGTGTCCAGAGGAGGGCAACGAAGTTGGTGAAGGGTCTAGAGCACAAGTCTTACGAGGAGCGGCTGAGGGAGCCGGGGCTGTTTAGTCTGGAGAAGAGGAGGCTGAGGGGAGACCTTATTGCTCTCTACAACTACCTGAAAGGAGGTTGTAGCGAGGTGGGGGTCGGCCTCTTCTCCCTAGTAACGAGTGATAGGACGAGAGGAAACGGCCTCAAGCTGCGCCAGGGGAGGTTTAGGTTAGATATTAGGAAAAACTTCTTCACCGAGAGGGTGGTCAAGCATTGGAACAGGCTACCCAGGGAAGTGGTTGAGTCTCCATCCCTAGAGGTATTTAAAGACTAGATAGATGTGATGCTCGAGGACATGGTATAGATGGACTTGGCAGTGTTAGGTTAACGGTTGGACTCAGTGATCTTAAGGGTCTTTTCCAACCTTGACGATTCTATGATTCTATGATTCTATGTTTCTGCTGTGCAAGGCCATCGAATCCACACAGTCAAGTAAATCCGGTTGTCCCTTTCCTCCACCTGGCTCGAGGCAGGGCCCCCTCTAGTCTTGGTCATAGTATTCATAGAATCACAGAATGGTTTGGGTGGTGAGGGACCTTTAGTGGTCATCTAGCCCAACCCCTCTGCAATGAGCAGGGACATCTTCAACTAGATCAAGTTGCTCACAGCCCCATCCTGCCTGTCCTTGAATGTTACCAAGGATGGAGTATCTACCAGCACTCTGGGCAACCCATTTCAGTGTTTCACCACCCTCATTGTGAATTTTTTTTTCCTTTGTTCAGTCTAAATCTACCCTCCTTTACTTTAAAACCATTACCCCTTATCCTGTCTCCCTTCCCTCTGCCTCCTGGGTTCCCACTGACTCCCATGGCAGAGTCCTTGTTTGTGCCTACCTCAATTTAGTGTTTTGCTTTTGGGGGACTTCACCACTGAGGGTGTTTCACCTTCTGAGCCTCCATTCATTCCAACCCCAGGGCATGTGGTGAGTCCGCATCCTCTCCTCTCCTCACCCCTCCAAATTCATTTCCAGAGAGTCTGGTATATGCCATCACTCCTGTCATACATGAAGAAACCTGAGGACAGAATGGGGAGCTCACAGACCATCTGCCCTGACAGTGGACACCAAGAAGAGAGTTTTTAAACCCAGAGCATTTGGTCCAGTGGAACCCAATAGTGCCATGAACCTAACCCCAAAACACTGAGAACACAAGAAGAACAGACTCTTTAAAAGACTAATTCCTTGGACATTTTCTTGGCAGCAGCTTTGGAGAAAGAGCCCAGCCTTCAGTCTCTGGAACTGCGAGATTCTGTTTTATTGAAGAGCTGCAATTGGACAGGTCACATTTGACACTATGTTGCACAAGGGTGAGACACAACAGGATCAAGCCTCAAGAGAACCACTATTAAAAAAAAAAAAAAAAAAACCAAACAGAAAAATATCTAGATGTATGATTATCATGAGGGAAAACAGTAGTCTCCTGCTGTAAGAGAAACTCTGGGAAATGGGCAGAGAAGGGGAGGCAGGTTATGTTGGTAAAACAACGTCTGCTGGGCCAGTTTCCAGAGGGCATCCTTGAGCTCCTGGTTCCTCATGCTGTAGATGAGGGGGTTCACTGCTGGAGGCACCACTGAATACCGAAATGATACCACCAGATTTAGAACAGGGGAGGAGATGGAGGGGGGCTTCAGGTAGGCAGACACACCGGTGCTGACGAACAGGGAGACCACGACCAGGTGAGGGAGGTACGCGGAAAAGGCTCTGTGCCGTCCCTGCTCACAGGGGATCCTCAGCATGGCCCTGAAGACCTGCACATAGGACAGTGTGCAGGCACACAAGTGGAGACCGCAGTGCTCTGTGCCTTGTGTTCCTGGACTGCCCTACATCTGCTGGATTGACAGGGGACAGACCTTGCCACACTGCAGTGGTGGCAATCAGTTGCTTCTGTTAGGAAAATTTCCAACTGCCACGTGCACACTGAGGAGAGAGGCTAGGATGCAAAGTACAGAATTACAAGGGTCAATATTTTTTCCTGCACATGAGGTGTCCCAGCTAAACTGGGGCACTGTCGCAAAAGCAAGTTGGAACATTCGTCAGCTCAGGAGGAAAGGGACACAAGAGTAGAATTGCAAAAGGTTTATTGCATGATCGTGAGACCAGTTCTCCATAGGGAAGGAAGGTACCATTTTGGATTTTTCAAGAGTTCATATACGGCTTGAAAGGTGTATATACAGCTAAGCTTAATCATCCAATAGCACACACACACACTCTTTAGTCCTCTCCAATCACGTTCAGTTCCTTGCAAGTATTCTCAGTCATCCAGTGTTGTTCTGCATGTGCAGTCTGGTTGTTCAAACATGACCTTCTGAGGTCCAGATGTTCCCCTGCGTTTGCCAAACACAGGTTCCTTTTTATTCTCCTTCTCCTGAGGGCATCCTGCTCATGGCTCTTCTCAGGATTTTTACCTGGCTATCTGCGCTCAGCAGTTTACCCTTGCCTCACAGCTAAGATCCTTAAACTGCGCTGTGCCCAAGCTCCGAGATGTGGTACCTAAGAGCAGAGCCATGCGCAGTCAGCTGACAGACCCCTGAGCAGAGATTGTTCTTGAGCTATTTGGTGTAAGGTATGGGCATGTTCTTGAATGATATTTACACCGTACTCAATTGGTTTAGATTTGTTTGCTTAAGAACAAGCAGTACTTATTAAGTACAGAAGCTCTCAAGGCTTTCCATCTCATCCTCAGGGGATGGCCATGTTTCACCATTCACTATCCATGGATCCAAAAAACACTGGTTGAGGAAGCACATCGAGATGTGTGAGGGGAGGACCTCCCTGAGGCACCGCTTTGCTCTTTGCCTGCTTGTGCAAGGCTCGGGAGGAGTTCATTTGGTGACCCCATTTGTATTGCAGGCGGTTGGTCTACGCTGGGCAGGGAGTGAGACGGAACTGCTACCAGGAATGCCATGGGAGGGGAGCTTCGGTGTACTGGCTGTGGCTGGGATAGGGTTAATTTTCTTCATAGCAGCCCGTATGGTGTGTGCTTTGGATGGGGTGTCCAGCGCACATGGGCACAGACCAGAGCCTGCTCTGCTGGTCCTTCACGTCTCTCCCAGGAGGCCTGGCTGTGCAAGGAGACATTCTTGGGTGCCAAGGACTGAAGTCTCCCATGAGCGTCCATGACACTGCTGTGTGCCCCAAAGCTGCACACTCACACACTTGAGCTGTTCACAAGGGTTTTCCTCTCCTGGGCACTTCTCTGGGCATGTTCTCTAGAGCCACTTTGAAAGAAGACCTAAGCCTTCAGGCACTGCCCTCAGAAGATCCTTTTTCATAGAATCATAGAAGCGTTCAGGTTGGAAAGGACCTCTGAGATCGTCGAGTCCAACCTCTTAACCTAACTGCCTGGTCCACCTCTAAACCATGTCCTTAAGCACCATATCCATATCCACAGGTTTTCTGAATACTTCCAAGGACTGTGATTGTACCACTTCCCTGGGCAGTCTGTTCCAATGCCTAACCATTCTCTCCATGAAGAAATTTTTCCTAATAGCTAATCTGAAATGCTATTTTGGAGGCCAGCTCTGTCACAGAGGTGCCCATTGCCTGTCCCTGCCTGCGGTCACAGGACTGCCGCACCACAGGACTGTGACCAAGCTGCCAGAGCACTCCGACCGTGCAGCAACACAAGGGCTGAGAAGGAGAGTGTGGAAGTGGAAAGAGAGCAGCTTGGGAAAGACCAAGAACTGGTGCTCCCTGGCAGTGCTGCTGTGCCAGGGCTGTTTTTCCTCTCCACCTCTGCACCAAGGTACTCCACCTGCAGCTTTACAAAGGTCTGAGGGGAAGGATCTCAGATAAACAAGCTGCTGAAGGGTCCTTTATTTTGTTTAAACACACAGAGAGCACGGCTCCTCATTTACACAGTCTGGATCACAAAAAACAGGTGGATATTGAAACAGATGAAGACAAGCACTTTGTTTGTGGACAGCATTATTACAAGTAAGAAAAGCCAAAAACAAACTACCCAACAAAGTCTCAGCCTAGAATGAGTTACATTACAAGCGCAATGAGATTTGCAAAAGAAGATGGGCAGTTTCTTGCCGATTAACAGCATCCAGTCAAAAGTTTCTTCACAGAACCCTTCAGCTCCTTGTTCCTCATGCTGTAGATGAGGGGGTTCACTGCTGGAGGCACCACAGAGTACAGAACTGCCACCACCAGATTTAGAACTGGAGAGGAGATGGAGGAGGGCTTGAGGTAGGCAGACATGGCAGTGCTGACATACAGGGAGACCACGGCCAGGTGAGGGAGGCATGTGGAAAAGGCTTTGTGCCGTCCCTGCTCAGAGGGGATCCTCATCACGGCCCTGAAGATCTGCACATAGGAAACCACAAGGAAAACAAAACACCCAAATGCGAAACAGACACTCACCAGAATAAGCCCAACTTCCCTGAGGTAGGCATCTGAGCAGGAGAGCTTGAGGATCTGGGGAATTTCACAGAAGAACTGGTCCAGGGCATTGCCTTGGCAGAGGGGTAGGGAAAATGTATTAGATGTCTGCAGCACAGCATGGAGAAAGCCACTGCCCCAGGCAGCTGCTGCCATGTGGACACAAGCTCTGCTGCCCAGCAGGGTCCCGTAGTGCAGGGGTTTGCAGATGGCCACGTAGCGGTCATAGGCCATGACAGTGAGAAGAAAATACTCCCCTACAACCAAGAAGAGAAAGAAAAAGAGCTGTGCAGCACATCCCAGGCAGGAGATGGCCCTGGTGTCCCACAGGGCATTGGCCATGGTCTTTGGGACAGTGGTGGAGATTAAGCCCTGGTCAAGGAGGGAGAGGTTGAGGAGGAAGAAGTACATGGGGGTGTGGAGGCGGTGGTCGCAGGCTATGGCGGTGATGATGAGGCCGTTGCCCAGGAGGGCAGCCAGGTAGATGGCCAGGAAGAGCCAGAAGTGCAAGAGCTGCAGCCCCTGTGTGTCTGCCAATGCCAGTAGGAGGAACTGGGTGATGGAGCTGCTGTTGGACGTTTGTTCTCTGTGGGCATGGGGACCTGTCGAAGAAGGAAAACACAATGACAAGTTAGGGGAGACTTCTTAGAGGTAAAGCCCACGCCATTTCTCATCGCAATCCCCCTCCATGTGCTGAATGAGGAATGTGTCAGGAAATTTTTCAACGCTACCAACTGAATGACATGGTGCCTCACAGCTTAGGCACCAAGTTCCCATGAAGACACCTCCAGGGCAGGACCCTGAGCGCTGGTGTCAGAACAGAAGCTGACCTGCAGCCTCACCTCAACAGAGAGAGCAAAAGCACAATAGAAATGTGGGGAAACAGGGAAAAAAACTGCAATGCTCCAAAAAAAACCAAAGCAAGAAGAGAAAGGCAGATGGGAATGCTGTGGAGCCTTCTCCTTACCCTGTTTTGCTCTCCACCTCACTGACAGTGACACTGGAGGGCAGTTACTTTTGTCTGTGTTGTTCTGTGTTAACTGTAGGACACATGCACTTCTCCTCGACTGGAGGTCCAGCTGCCAAGGATGTGACTCATGCCCTGGATCCCATGGCCTTGGGGGAACAGGCTTTGCTGGGTGGGAGAGGAGACCAGGGGGGTTGCTCCAGAGAGGGTGTCTGCACTGCAGGGGGTGGCAGGGAGGTGCCCAAATCCCCCCTCCCATGGCATTTCTGGGAGCAGCTCCTGCTCACTCCCTGCCCAAGCCTCTGTTTCTGGTGCCAGAAGCTGTCCCTGCCAGGAGCTGGTTCTCTATCCCCAGGTCTCTTTCATGTAATAGCTCACAGACCCCATCCCACCCGCTGTGTGCTCAACTCTGACCCGCAGAGCCCTCCTGGCATCTCTGTGTCTGCAGCAGCTAAGGAGCAGCTCAGACAAGTGCTAATGAGAACTGGAGTCTGTGTGCCTTTTCCACAAGGGAGACAAATTCCCATCTCCCACTGCCCACCCAGGCGACCATGAGGAGAAAACTCAAAGCACAGACTCCTTCCCTTTCAGGTTTTCTCAGTGTTCTTCTTCAAAAGGACCCTCTGCAAATGTCCTGGGGGTGATCTGGAGCTGTGAGCAGCCCTCAGCCACACAGCAACCCTGTTGACAGCAGGAAGATCCTGACCTACCTTGCCAATGGCTGCTCCTTCCACCCACAGCTTCTCCCCACAGCACCATGGGCAGCTCCTTGGGCAGGCTGAGTGCTGACCCTGCCAGGCAGCAGAGTCCCTGCCCCAGCACACAGACCCTGGGGTGCAGGGACCCTGCTCTGAAGGACGGCCCTGGGCACCCCTGGCTGCACACCCACCTTCACACTCTGCAGTTGTCCCTGGCAGAAGGCAGCCATCATGCCCTGTCCCTCTGATGGTGCAGCAAGGAAGCCCTGCTCTGGAGCACAACCTTCTCCTCCATTCCTGCCATGCTGATGTGCCACTTCTAGGAGATCCCTCCAGGCTGTGCCCTGCAGCCAAAGACTTACTGTGTCAAGGGCTGTGAAGATTTCTCCTCCATCACTCTATGCAATTTCCCACTCCTGGCTGTCTTTACCCTCTCTCTGCCTCGCTCCTCTCCCCATCGGTGCTTGCAGGCAGTGCCCTCAGCCCTGCTGTGCTTTGCAGAGGAGCTGGTCCTGGGCAGAGCTGTCTCTCTGCAGGGCTGCCCACTTGCCAGGAGCTCCCTCCACCCCAGGAGCCCAGCCCAGCTCAGCAGCAGAGGCCCAGCCCAAGGCAGCACTTTCTCTGCCCCTCTGGGCTCCCTCCAGGTGTCCCTGGGCCTCCAGGGCTGACAGCTCCTGAAAGGCAGCAGGGTCCTGCATGGGGAACACAATTCAAAGCAGATGGAAGTAATCACCTCTCCAAACATGGGCAGACCAATTCCTGCAGTGGGAATTGCTCTACCGGAGTGCACGGGTCTATGGGAGGTGTCAATGTTCCCCTCTGGACACTTATATCCCTGTCCCATTGTCAGGCAGGAGAGGCTGGCAGTGACAGGCAGGGGATCATTTCCACCTGTGTGGGGCAGGGATTCAGGTCAGTGTGCTGGTTTTGGCTGGGGCTGAGTTAATTTTCTTCACAGTAGCTGGGATGGGGCAATGTTTTGGGTTTGTGCTGGCAACAGTGTTGATAATACAGGGATGTTTTTGTTACTGCTGAGCAGTGCTTCCACAGAGTCAAGGCCTTTTGTGCTTCTCACACCACCCCACCAGTCAGCGGGCTGGGGTTGCACAAGAATCTGGGAGGGGACACAGCCGGGACAGCTGACCCCAACTGGCCAAAGGGCTATGCCACACCATATGACGTCATGCTCAGTGTACAAAGCTGGGGGAAGAAGAATAATTGGGGGGATGTTTTGAGTTACAGCATATGTCTTCCCAAATAATGGTTACATGTGATGGAGCCCTGCTTTCCTGGAGATGGCTGAACACCTGCCTGCCAATGGGAAGTAGTGAATGAATTCCTTGCTTTGCTTTGCTTGCGTGCACAGCTCTTGCTTTCCCTATTCAACTGTCTTTATCTCAACCCAAGAGTTTTCTCAGTTTTGCTCTTCCGATTCTCTCCCCCATCCTGCTGGGGGGCAGTGAGCGAGCGGCTGTGTGGTGCTTAGTTGCTGCCTGGGGCTAAAGCATGACACTGAGTCAGTGCAGGCATCTCAGCTCTCAGCAGTAGCCCTGAAGCTGGAGGGGCATTCAGCTTGTCCCATGCACCCCACAGACCCACATGAGCTGGGATTCCTCTTGGCTCAGCTCAGAATGCACAAAATAGGTGTGAGCTCTTTGTTTAAGCTGCCACGCTGGTTAATGGAGATGGAGGCCAGGAGTGGATCGCTCAGGTGGAAACACCTGGTGCCATTTGAGGTGCCACAGATGGTCCAAGGCCTGTGCAGGTGACTGCAAGCTGTAATGGAACAATTGTGAGGGACAGGGTGGTGTCTGGGGGCATCATCTTGGAGGCCGTTGGGGAATTCCTTTGGCCAACTGAAATGACAGCAGATGCTGTCAAAGAATCCTGTCCGTGGTCAGTATGTTCAGGGCAGCCCACAGAGATATTCCTCTGACCAAACTGAGGCATCTGCCATAGCAAAGGCTAAGCCTCTCTCTTTCTCTTCTCCCTCAGCTGTATTTCCTAGATCTACACTGACTGTAATGTCTTGTGGTCTCCTTTCAGAGCTGCACAGCCCTGCTCTGCTTATCTCTGGCACTGGTGAGAGCAGGCTTTGCTCACTCTGCAGGCACCTCCTGTCAGCTACCTCAGCATCTCCATCTGCATCTCATATCATTATTTCCCATATGATCCATCTACCATACACTCCAAGCACATCTCTGCTATGCAGAAAAGCCATCGCGTATATGGGCTGTTGGGACCTCAGAGGGGCAGACTGTGGCCTGTGCTGGGGACCTTCAGGAGGGATCTCATGAGCAGGAGGACCGATAGGCAGCAGAGCTCAGCACAGCTGGTCTTTAAGGACAGCCTCCTGCAAGCACAGCCGTGGTCCATGCGGATATTCAGTGGACTCTCATAAGGGAGTTCAGTGGCACCAAGATGAGCTGTTACTGCTGAAGTTACAGTTAAAGAGGGAAAAAAACAGACTCTGTGGGGCCACTGCAGAATTTAGCAAGAGCAGGTGTAGACAGGTCTGAGATACAATATGTGGCCTTTGGCTCAGTCTTCGTCAGCAAGGTCTCCCAGGCCTTTTTGCCTTGAGGCAGAACCCATGGAGAACAACGAGCAGCGGGTGGGGATCAAGTCAGGGGTCACTTGAGCAAACTCAACTCTTTACCTGTCCATGGGACTGGAGGGACTCCATCCAAGGGTGCTGAGAGAGCAGGCAGAAAGTCACAGTGACACTGCTCTGTGTCACTTTGGGCAGGTCATCAGGGGAACTCCCCGAGGACTTGCAAAAAGCAAACATTGCATGCATCTTTCAAAAAGGCCCCAAGGATGAGCTGGGGAACTACAGGCTGTTCACCCTCCTTTGGTTGAGGCGTGTGTCCCAGAGCGTGTCCTCTTGGTTCCCATTTCTGGGTTTCTGAAAGAGAAGGTGACTGGATTTACTCAGGGAGATCATGCCTGACCATCTGTGCTGCTTTCTGAGATGAAAGGGTTGTATTTCTGGGTGAGGGGAGAGCAGTGGATGCCATTTACCTGGACTTAAGCAAGGTTTTTAACACTATGCCCCAGGATATGCTTTCATCTGTGTTATGATATTATGGTCTGTCTGGGTGGGTAAGTAGATGGATCAAAAACTGATTGCATGTTTGGGCTCGGAGGGCCACGGTAAATGGGTGATACTCTGCCTGAAGGCCTCTCACTGCAGAGTCCGGCAGGGGTCTGTCCTGCAACCTGCCCTCTTTCACATGGTTTTCCTGATCTGGAGGAGATGAAAGAATGCTTTCTCATAGAGTTTGCAGGTGACACCAAAGCGAGGGGAGTAGCTGAGACACTGGAGGGCATGGCTGCCATCCCAAAGGATACAGACAGGCAGGAGGAATGGACCAACAGGAGCCTCATGGTGTCCAGCAAGGACAGATCCAAAGGCCTGTCCTGGAGTGGACTAAGCCCCTGCAGTGGCATAGGCTCGGGGCTGCTGGCTGGGTTGCAGCTCTGTGTTAAATGCTCTGGTGGTCCCTGGGTTACATTAGGCCAAAGAAGAGCTATCGGCAAGGAAGGCCAAGAGCCTCCTGGGCTGTATGAGCAGGAGCACAGGCAGGGGAAGTGATTCTCCGCCTCTGCTCAGCACTTGTTAGGCCACATGCAGAATACTTTCTCAGGGTTTGACCCCACACAATGCAAGAGAGGCATTGCCTATGGTGATACAGGGATGTTTCAAGAAGACAGTCAGGCTCATCACTGGGGTGCAAGACAGGAGGACAAGAGGCAAGGGGCTGAGACAAGAGAGAGTCAGGTTAGCTATGGGGAGCAACTTTTGCAACAGGAGGACAGCCAAGCACTGGAAGTTGTTTCCCAGGCTGTGCTCTGGCTCCATCCCTGCAACTCTTCAACACCCAAATGGACCAAACCCCTTGGTAACCTGGTGTGACCCTGCTTGGAGCAGCAAGTTAGTCTAGACACCACCCAAATTCCCTTCCAGCCTGAACAATGCTGTTGTTCCTTCTCCTTCATGTTGTCAATGTTAAGGAATGCACTCAGGGTCTCCCTGACTGTGGAAGTCATTCCCATCCGGGACAGGGCTGCCTCACAGGTACCCCCAGACAGCCCTGATCCCATCCTTTGCTTCACCTTTCATGTCCTGGTTGCCTCTTGCCCTCCTCTCAAGGTCATCTTTTTTACCATCCTCATACTCCCTGTAAAGAACCGCCTACCCTGTTAGCCCTTTCTGCACTGGCTAGCCTCTTCTGGGTTTGTGTCCTCCTTTGTTGTTTCTGATGTGGGTTTTGTGATGCTTTCTGCCTTGGGCAGCCATTCCAGTAAACAAGTCCTGCTTTTTCTTTACCTGTAGTGTCCTGCAATGCCTCGTGCTGTTACCCTGGTAGAAGCACAAATGAGGATGAGCCATCTGCAAACATACCATAAATGCTGGCACAAGAGAGCTCCAGTCCAGAGGGACCCAGGCACACTTGGGGATGTGGCCAAAAAACCCCCAAAACCCTCCCGAAGATCAAGGAGAAGGGACAAGCTGTGCACCAGGGACAGAATAACCCTGCAGCAGTGTGGGCTGCAACCTGACTGGGTGAGGAGTGGCCCTGAGCAAAAGGGCCGGGGCATGACCATGGATGCCATACAAGCCAGTGGTCTCCCAGTTCTGGAGGAATGGGCAGAAGCTGGAGAGGATCGAGACAAGGGCAGCAGGGATGGTGTTAGGGGCCTAATTACATGAGCTGTGTGGAGACAGTGAGGGAACGGAGCCTCTTGAGCCTGCTGCTGAAGGGCGTCCTGAGGAAAACCCAACAGCATCCTACGTCTGCATGGAGAGATGATGGAAAAAACCTCTCTTGTGCTGTCAGAAATGGTATGGCATGGGCAACAGCCCCAAACTGCCTCTTGGGAGATTCACACAGGGCAACAGGAAAAGTAATAAAAAACCTAGGAGTGTGGTGCTGCACTGCAGCAGGACACCCAGAGTGCCTCTGTGATCCCCACCCTGGGAGGTTTTCAGGTCTCAGCTCCCAAAAGTGCCACCAGCCTGACCACGGGGTTGGTGGTAGTTACCCTTTGGGCAGGAGGCCAGGCTGGAGACCTCCAGCACTCCCTTTCCTACCCACACTTCCACCAGCAGCCTGTGCCTTGCAGTATGCCCTAGATGAAGGGATTCAGTTGAAGGTGAGGGTGTCTCTATCAGGCTCAGAGGAAGATTCAGAGAAGAAAGCAGCTCAAGCGATCTCTAGTCCACTGTGCAGCTCCCAGCAAGGCCAGCTCTGAGGTCAGACCAGGTTGCTCCCTAAATGTTGGTATTCATGAAAAGGCTCTAAAGAGGAGCCAGGCATCTAAGCCACGGTTAGAGAATCAGAGACAAGGCATTTGACCAGCTCCCTGAAGACAGGTATTGGGAGCACCTCCCCTTTTGGTCCTCCACTGGTTTTGGTTGGGATAGAGTTAATTTTAATCATAGCAGCTCGTATGGTTTTATGGTTTGGATTTGTGATGAAAACAGATTGATAACACAACGATGGTTTAGCGATTGCTGAACTGTGCTGACACTGGGTCAAGGCCTTGTCTGTTTCCCAGGCTGCCCTGCCAGTGAGTAGGCTGGGAGTGGGCAAGAAGTTGGGAGGGGACACAGCCAAGACAGCTGGGGGAATCTCAACTTAATTGCGGAAAGGAAGGTTCTCTGCTGCGGATTTCAGGCTTCAGAGATAGGATCTGAAGAGAAGAGCTTTGAACTAGCAAAACTTTTCCATCATTGTGCATGTGTTGCCTCACTTCCCCGCTTTCACTCATTGGCACCCAGAAGCATCACCTTCTTCAATTTGCTCTCCTCTTAAATATAGCCAAGTGATGAGAAGAAAAGAAGAAGAAGGAGAGAGGAGGTCTTTTTCAGTCCGTATACGGCTGAATTTCACAGGTGTAATTCAGGTTAATTTTGCTACAAACCTTGATTGTTTGAAAGCGTTCAAGGGACTCCCCTCCAGCTGCCCACCTTTGGCCCTGGCCTGGTGAGCACCTCCAGGGCCTGGTTCTACAAGCACTGCGGTGCCATGGCTGTGCTGGGCCTTTGTGTATCGGCCGGAGCCTGGCACTTGGAGGGACAGGGTGTTGTGCCATTGTGCATCCATAATGGCTCAAGCTGGGAAGTGCGTCTGCGAGTCAGACCCAATGAGGTCCATGGCCAGGCACGGCTGTGCCCATGGCTGTGGCTGGAGACCAGTATGCCCACAGCGTAGCTCAGGTCAGACTGACACTGGATTTCACATCCCTGATCCACTTTTCCCTGTTTGCAAGTACCAGATCCAGGTGAGCATCACCTCTGTTGGCCCATCTGGCAGCTGGGCTAAGAAGCTGGCCCCAGGAACCAGAAGAAACCTCTGGGACTGTTTGCACGCTGCAGTTTCGCCTTCTCGTGAGCGTCAGGGTGATTAGAGTCCCCAGGGGTGATGTGGGGTCAATGGACTTCCTCCCATTGCTTAAGTAAGACTTTGTCCTATTCCTCACCTGCTTCCAGCTATTTAGCTTCTACCACAATGTCTCCCTAACTGGTCTCTCCTGTGACCCCCACCCACAAGAGCTCACCCAATCTGCTGCCCATCCCATAGGGGACCTCCATCCATCCAGGCAGCTCCCTCCCACTGAGGGCATCCCCCTCCTGATCTTCCCCACCTCTCTCCTCTGAACAGCCTCTATCCATGCATCACAGAACCTTAAGGTTTCTGACCTGCCCCACCACACCTCAGCAGGTATTTACATCAATGTCACAGCTCTGTGACAGCACACAGGGCTCCAGCTCCTCCTGTCTGTGCCCCAGGCTGAGGCCATTGGTGCGCATTTGGGCTGCAGCCCCTCAGCTTGGTGCCACCAGGGCCAACCTCAGACTTGTCACAGATCTTGCGCCCAAGATCCTGTGCAAGCAAAGACTTTGCTTCAGAGCAGAGGCATGCAGATGGCAATGTGAGGATGAAATGAGGGGCCCACAAGGTGAGCAAACCCTGTGCTCCCCAATGCCAGAGAGAAACAGGTTTGGACTGTGCGGCCCTGACAGGAGAGGGCTTTGCTGTCTGCAATGTCACCGCAGCCCAGAGAGGCTGTGGTGGAGGTGAAGCTGATCGCCAAGAAGGGCAGATTGCTGCTGAAAATATCCTTGACTGTGGACATCCTGTTATCCAGGCACGGTGTGAAAATCATTCACCTGTTCCTTGATTGTACCATCAAGGAGGTGAACAAAGGATGGGGGTAAGAAGCATCAGCAGCATTTGAAAGTGTTGGCACATGAGTGGAGACCCTGCTGTGGTGTGCCTCGTACTCATGCACTGCCCCATGCATCTAACGGCTAGACGTGGGACAGGCACTGCTTCCCTGCAGTGGTGGCATTCAGTAGCTTGCTCCTAAGCCCCAAATCTGTCTGAGATGCCATTAGAGGTGTCTGTTAGTGACCAGCTCTGAACGGGGATTGCTGTCCGATAGGTCCTAAGATGCCCTCGTCAGATGCCCTTGTGCTGGGCAGCTTTGGCATCTGAGCTAGCACCACAGGCCGGTATTTGGCCATTAAAGTGAGCAGCTGCCCTGTCCCTGTCTGGGTGACTGGTCTCATACCCGAACAAAAGAAGGCGATTCTTAGACCTAACTCTGACAGAAATGACACAGCTGGAAAGGAGTGTCTCTCCCCAGCTGAGAGGGGGAACATGAGTGATTCCTTCAGCCTGTTTCACAGCAGGTTCCCCTGGAGCCCCAGGGACACCTGGAGGGAGCCCAGAGGGGCAGGGAAAGTGCTGCCTTGGGCTGGGCCTCTGCTGCTGAGCTGGGCTGGGCTCCTGGGCTGGAGGGAGCTCCTGGCAAGTGGGCAGCCCTACAGAGAGACAGCTCTGCCCAGGAGCAGCTCCTCTGCAAAGCACAGCAGGGCTGAAGGCACTGCCTGGGGGCACCGAGGGGTGAGGAGCCAGGCAGAGAGAGGGTAAAGGCAGACGTGAGTGGGAAGGTGCACAGAGCTCACTGGAGCAGAAATCTCCACAGCCCTTGACACGGTAAGGCTCTGGTTGCAGGGCAATGCACTTGAGTATCCTGGAGGGATCTCCTAGAGCTGGCACATCCCATGGTTGGTGCAGTGGAGAGGGGTGTCCTCCAGAGCAGTGATTCTGTGCTGGGGCAGGGACCCTGCCGCCTGCCAGGGTCAGCTCTCAGCCTGCCCAGGGAGCTCCCCACAGCAATCTAGGGAGAAGCTGTGGGTGGAAGCAGCAACCCTCGGCAGGTTCTGCTGTTGAGAGGGTGCTGCATGGGCCAGGGCTGCTCACAGCTCCAGATCATCCCCAGGATATTTGCAGAGGGTCCTTTTGAAGAAGAACATTGAGGCAGCATTTACCTGAAGGAGAAGGTGGCTGGGTGGGCAGTGGGAGATGGGAATTTCCTTCTGCCTTGTGGAAAAGGCATGGAGACCCCAGTTCTCATTAGCACTTGTCTGAGCTGCTCCTCAGCCCCTGCAGGCACAGAAATATCTTCAGGCAGTGCCCTGCTGCCAGGAGCGGTCTGCAGGGCAGAGCTGAGCACACAGTGGGGGGGACTGGCTGTTTGAGCAGGGACAGGGAGGAGATGTGGGGACAGAGAACCAGCCCCTGGCAGGGACAGCTCCAGGCACCAGAGACGTGGGCAGGGAGTGAAAGGGATCTGCTCCCAAAACTGCCATGGGAAGGTGGGGATTCAGGCACCTCTCTGCCATCCCCTGCACTGCAGATGCCTTCCCTGGAGCAACTCCCTGGTCTCCTCTCCCACCCAGAAGAGCCTCTGTCCCTATGGCCCCAGGGTCCAGGGCAGGAGTTACCTCCTCCACAGCTGGACCTCCCGAAAAGAAGCACATGGGTCCTACAATTAATATTGATGTGTGCTTGTGTCTGTGAGGTGGAGAGCACAGCTGGGTATGGAGAAGGCTTCCCTGCATGCCTCTCTGCCTTCCTCTCCTTGCTTCATTCTTTGGGTTTTTTTTTGAGCGTAGCAGTATCCTTCCTTGATTCCCTCCCTGTCAGTGATGCTCTTGTTCTCTGGGGTTGAGGTGGAGCTGCAGGTCAGCTTCTCTTCTAACTATGACTGGGGGGTCCTTCAATGGAGGTGTCTTCATGGGAACTAGGTGTCCAAGCTGTATTTACAACTGTGAGGCGCCATATCATTCAATTGACAGGGTTGGGGACTGAGCTGACTCAGTACTCATTCAGCTCAGGGAGGGGGATTTCAATGAGAAATGGCATGGGATTTTCGAGAGAAGATTCTCCTAACCTGTCGCTGTCTATTCCTTTTTGGACAGTGCCCAGTGCCCAGAGGAAGCAAATGTCCAATGGCAGCTCCATCACCCAGTTCCTCCTCCTGGCGTTTGCAGACACGCGGGAGCTGCAGCTCTTGCACTTCTGGCTCTTCCTGGCCATCTACCTGGCTGCCCTCCTGGGCAACGGCCTCATCATCACCGCCATAGCCTGGGACCACTGCCTCCACACCCCCATGTACTTCTTCCTCCTCAACCTCTCCCTCCTTGACCTGGGATCTATCTCCACTACTCTCCCCAAAGCCATGGCCAATTCCCTGTGGGACACCAGGGCCATCTCCTTCTTGGGATGTGCTGCACAGGTCTTTTTCTTTCTCTTCTTCATTGGAGGAGAGTATTTTCTTCTCACTGTCATGGCCTATGACCGCTACGTGGCCATCTGCAAACCCCTGCACTACGGGACCCTGCTGGGCAGCAGAGCTTGTGTCCACATGGCAGCAGCTGCCTGGGGCACTGGGTTTCTCTATGCTCTGTTGCACACTGCCAATACATTCTCACTGCCCCTCTGCCAAGGCAATGTCCTGGACCAGTTCTTCTGTGAAATTCCCCAGATCCTCAAGCTCTCCTGCTCAGATGCCTACCTCAGGGAAGTTGGGCTTATTCTGGTGAGTGTCTGTTTCGCATTTGGGTGTTTTGTTTTCCTTGTGGTGTCCTATGTGCAGATCTTCAGGGCCGTGATGAGGATCCCCTCTGAGCAGGGACGGCACAAAGCCTTTCTAACGTGCCTCCCTCACCTGGCTGTGGTCTCCCTGTTTCTCAGCACTGGGATATTTGCCCACCTGAAGCCCCCCTCCATCTCCTCCCCATCCCTGGATCTGGTGGTGACAGTGCTGTACTCGGTGGTGCCTCCAGCAGTGAACCCCCTCATCTACAGCATGAGGAACCAGGAGCTCAAAGATGTCTTGAGAAAAGTGATTTCAAGGGCTTTTTTCTGGAGGCATAAACTTCCCTTCTGTCTCCACAAATAACTCCCATGGTAAACCATTCCAGGCCTTTCCTTTGTGAGGTTTTCTATTATCATTAGCATCACTATATTTGTCATTATCATTATCTTTTTCATTGTCATTATCATCATTATCGTTATCACTATCATTATTGCTTCTTTGAGCTTTCTCTGTCTTGCCTGTAGCATGTATTTATGTATGGCTACCACTGGGTCAGTGCTGAATCTCTCATAGCAGCTCTTTAATAAATGGCTTCTCCCCAGTGCAGTGCCTGAAGCCTCGACTTCTCTTCCAAAGCTGTTGCCAAGAGTGGTCATGAGCAACTGCACCCCAAAAGCGCCTGTTGCTCCCTGGACTCAGGAGCAAAGAGCTCAATGTCATGTTGCGACCTGTTAGAGAGCAAGGTTTGGATTCAAGTTTCTAGTTACAGTGGAGATGGTGAATGGTCACCGAGGTACATATGCAGGGCTGTCCCACGTGGGGGACACATCCCAGGGCTTCCAGATATGGCAGGCGATGTCCTTAAGGGTGGGAGTCTGGAGTTGCGTGGGGAGCCTGGGGCATCTCCATGGACAGCGTGTGCTTGGGGTGGGCAGTGACATGAGCCCCACAAAGTGAGAGGTCCCCCACAATGGAGTCGCCCAAAGGGCAAGTGCTAAACCCAGGGATCTGTAGGGGAACGAGGACTCTGCAGTCCCAGGGGAGGCAGTGGGCACCAAGCAGGTACAAAAAAGGAAGACTGGAGAGTGATTCTTGTCACCCTCGGGCCCTAATGAACACACCTACTGTCCTTGGAAAAGCACCACAGTCCCTTCAAGCACCTGCCACATCCAGAGACCCCCAGGGAGGCAGATTAGCGGTAGCAATCCCCATCCAGGTCAAGGCCCTGCAGGGAGCATGGGGAGGGGGCCAGGAAACGTCCAGCTGCATCAGAGGAGAGGTGGGGAAAATTCGGGTGGCAGCTGATGTGGGCTGGAAATTGCCTGGGGGAGACAAATTCTGGCATTGCGCTCATCAGCAGGAGTGCCCAGACTGTGGTTACCCTAAAGCATGCTCACGGTGCAGAGCCAGAAGTCCTTTCTGTCCTGGTGCTCCATGAGGTCTGGGAAGTGGATGAAGCAGGATTGGAATCCCTCACTCCCCACCCCTTAGTGCCATGGTTCCTCCTGAAGCATGGCATTGAAAGGGAGGCTGGGAACCTTTATCGGGGCTTGCACTGAAGGAAGCATGACCCTGTGAGTCTGCTGTTGTCCCTCAGTCCCTGTGCCCAGCACATGCCCTTGAGACAGTCTCCCCCAGCGCATATGCTGGCCCCAAAGTCACCCCCAGTCCTGACCCTTTGTGTTTTCCAGCCCTGGCCGTTCACCATGGTCCAGGTGTGGGCTGATCATTTAAATGTGACCGGCTCCGCCTACACTGGGACAACATCCAGCCCTTCCCCAGCTCACACATGCCCAGACCCCGGCAGACCCCTGTCTATGAACCCCTGCACAGGACACAGCCAAGTCTGGGCAGGGACGAGTGCTGGGGAGGGCTGCCAAAGCAGGAGGGCTGCAGAGGGATGTGGCACTGAGGTCTATTGGGCAGACCATACCAGGGGGATGTTTGCCCACCCCTGAATGCACCCTGCCCCATTGATGCCTGCACAGCTGGGCTGTGTGGCAGCAGAGCTGCTGCGCTGGTGCAGGGATGGGAATGAGAACAAGAGCCATGATGCTCCAGGAAGCTCCCACACTGCCAGGACCCCAAATGACCCTCACAATGACCCTCAAACAGGCAGGGCTGTCACCCCAGTCATAGTACTGGAGGGGGAGGGTGAGCTCTAACAGCTCCTGCTCTGCCAGCAGACTCTCCGAAGCCAGAGCAGCTCCCCACAGTCAGGAGAGCACTCACTGCTGCTCGCAGGCTTGGGGGTGCCTTGGGGGTGCAGCCCCTGGCACCGCTTCCAGGAGGCCCAAGACACGGAGGCAAGCATCAGTTCCCTGCACCACAGCCCCTGGTGCCTCTTTCCCTGTGTCACCATCCTCTCTCAGGAGCACCACTGGGTGCATTACTCCCTGCCTTGGTTGAAGAGGAGCTGCTGGAGGTCGTCTCTGATGTCCTCCATGGCCCCTTGCTCTGCCCCAGCACCAGCTCCCATTCACTACCACAGTCCTTCTGTAGGGCATGTCTCTGCTTGGATCTGGCCAACCCAGCCTGCCTGCATGGTTCCAGAGGGTCCTAGTGAGGCTGTGCTTGGAGAGGAGGTTGTGATTCTCCTTGGTCTGAGTACGTGTGATGATCTGGCTGGAGATCATGAAGGGAAGGAAGGGACAAGAGACCATAAAGACAAGCAGCAGTAAGGGGAATTTCTTATCAGGTTACATGAAGAAAAAAAAAATACATCTATATACTCATACACACACATATAGAGAGAGTTTTTTAAACATCTATACACACATATATCACCACGATAGTTGATAAAGAGTGGATCAGGGGCACAGAGGTTTTCAAAACTCAGCTGGAGAAAGCACTGACCTCCCTGATCTAACCATAAACTTCTCCCTGCTCAGAGCAGACCTTCAGTTGTCCCTTCCGACTCAAATCCTGAAGGAAGAAGGCGCTGGACATGGACTCAGGGGTAGGGGACACTGCTGCATGTTGAGGCATTGCTGCCATTTATAATCACTGTTTCACTCTGTCCTCAGGGTTACAAGGTGAGGGAGATCATCCTCAGGAGGAGGCTCTGCTCCAAGGGACACCAGGAGTCCCGTTGGTGTGAGGATACTACAGAAAAGTTCTCAGAAACCCTGCCAGGCATTACAGACCCAGAGAATCACAGAATAGTTGGGGTTGGAAAGGATCTCTGGAGGTCACCTAGTCCAACAGCCTTGCTCAAAGCAGGGTCAGCTAGGGCAGGTTGCCAAAAGCCATTGGGTCCAGCTGGGTTGTGAATATTTCCAAGGATGGAGACTCTCTGGGAAACCTGATCCAGTGTTTGACCTCCCTCACATTTAACAAGTGTTGTCTTGTGTTCAGATGGAATTTCATGGGGTTTCATCTTTTTTTCTGTCACTGGGTACCACTGAGAAGAGTCTGGATCCCTCTTCTTCACTCCCTTCCATCAGGTTTTTTTACACTTTAATGAGACCCCCCCCCCCCCGAGCCTTCTCTTCTCTAGGCTGAACAGTCCCAGCTCTCTCAGCCTCTCTTCATGTGAAAGATGCTCTGGTCCTCAGTCATCTTCACGGCCCAAAGCCAGACTTGTTTCTGCAAGTTCTCAATTTCATTGCACTGAGGAGCCCAGGACTGGACCCAGCACTCCAGGTATTGCCTCACCAGTGCTGAGGAGAGGGGGAGGGATCACCTGCCTCTGCCTGCTGCCCTTCCTAATGCAGCCAAGGATGCTGATTGCCTTCTATACACATTGCTGGCACATTGCTGGCTGATGTCGCACTTCTTGTCCACCAGGACCTGCAGGTCCTATTCTGTAAAGGACCTTGCTCTTCCCTTTGTGGAACTTCATGAGGACCTCCTCTGAACCACTTCTCCAGCCTGTTGAGGTCCCTCGGAATCCCAGTGCAACCCTCTGGTTTATCAGCCACTCCTCCCAGTATCCTGTCATCTGTTAACTCCCTGAGGGTGCCCTCGGTCTCATCCTCCAGACCAGTAAGAGATGAAACAGTATTGGCCCTAATATTGGACCCTGGGGAACACCATGAGGGACTTGCCTCCCGCTGGAGTTTGTGTTGCTGGTCACAAGAGCCGTGAGCCCAGCAAGTCAGGCAGTTTGCCATTCCCCTCACTTTCCACTTCTCTAGTCCATTCTTGGTCTAGGAGGGTGTTATGGGAGCCTGGCTGAGCAGCTCCACAGCTCGTCCTGCTCGTCCTCCTTGAAGACAGGAGTGACATACGCTTTCTTCCAGTCCTCACAAGTCTCACCCAAAAGCCATGGGACCTTTCAAAGGTGACCAAGAGTGGCTTCACAATGACATTGGCCAGGTCCCTCAGCCCTCACGAGCACATCTTGTCAGCTCCCATTGCCTTGTTTATATCTGGTTTGTCTAAAGGTTCCCTAACCTGATCCTCCTCCACCAGACTTGCCCTCTGGTCTCAGGAGCCTGGGATTCCTGAAGGCCGGTCTCACCAAGAAGGCACTGGGTGCCTTGGCCCTTTCTGCATCCTCTGTCACTACAGCCCCAGCCCCATTTAGCAGCAGGCCCGTGTTTTTTCCCAGCCTTCCTTTTGCTGCTGATGTCACTGTAGAAGCTGCTCTTGTTCTTCAAATTCCTCCACAGGTGCAACTTCAGGTGGGCTTTGGCTTTCCAAGCCCATTCTCTGCATTCTTGGGAAGTTATCATTGATGGTCTCCAGAAACTGCCTGGATTGCATGCGTCCTGCCCTGTTGTCCTTCCAGCAAATATCAGGGTGGTTCATGTCCTCATGAGGACCAGGGCCTGTGAATGTGAGGTTTCTGCCTGTTGCCTGAAGAAGGCCTCCTCTGGTGCTTCCTGCTCAGGTGCTCTGTACCAGGCACAACATCAGCGATGCTGGTCTGCCTGCTAATCCTGACCCATCCCAAGGCAGAGCTCCATGCATTCCTGCTGACCTCTCAGGTAAAGGGCAGCTCCCTCTCCTTTCCTTCCCAAAAAGCTTGGATCCTGCCTGCATGTGCTTGAGGTCTTTGTCCCCTTGGCCATGGCAGCTGTCTGTGCTACTGGCATCTACGAGGAGACAGGTTGCTCTCATGACACTGGGGCCTTATTGTCTCCTTGCAGCCCCTGGGAAGGCCAGCCACTGCCATATTCTTGTCCTTCACTAAGCATTGCACATCCCACATCACCCTGCCCCAGGAAGAGCCCTGAGCTCTGTGAGGGACAGGATCTCCCTTCCCACAGGCTGGAGGTCAGCACTTGGCCTTTCTGCTGCATCAAGTCAACCAAGGCTTGACTCACATCAGAGCCACCTGCACAGTGCCTTTGCCTACCTGTAATCACAGCCTCCAGTTATCTGCTCTGACAAGTCCATGAGGAGGCTTTGTCAGTAATGGCCCTCAGTGGGGCCCATTAATGCTTCAAGACACCTTGGGTTTTGCTTCTGACTTTGGCTTCTTGAGAGATTACTTCTGTCTCCTCTCAGTATCAGAAGTTCGTGGACGCAGAGCACCAAATACACCATGGGGCTCATTAAAATGAAGAAAGGCCTAAGGAGTCATGTCTCTTCCATCATCTTCATCAAGTCTTGTCCAGCTAATTAGAGGGTTTTCAGGAGTGGAGCTAAAGAGAAAGATTTCAATGACAACTTTGAAGACGTGATAGCAGCATTCTCCAGTTGATTATGATCCAGGGTCTCCTAAGGAGGTCTCGACCAGGAGGAAAAGCAGTCCCTTGAGGTCCAGCTCTGTATGGGCATCTGTGCTCCTCATCTCCCCAACCCCACCATTTCTCTCCTTCACCGCCTGGGACTTAGGTCACTTTTCCTTACATCAGACTTCTCCAGAAGAGAACTGGCTGCAAAGAGGCACAGAAGGGTTTTTCCTAATTGTCAAAAAAACCCAAGCAACCAAAAGTACGACATGATAAACAATAAAACACACCTTCACTCTATGGTAAGTCCAAGCTGCCTCCAAAGAGGTTCGCTTTTCACAAGGGGTAACCAGACAAGAGATGTTTTAGAGAGACAGGAAATGATAAATAGAATTATAATTCAAGAGCTAGCCATAGAGACAGCTAGGCCGACTACTGAAAGAAAAGTTCAAAGTAGCAACTGGATGGGTGAGAGGTATCTGAATGGTCACAGAGGCAGAGGAAGGGGAATCTGGAGAACAATGGAAAGTGCATAAGTCCAGTTAGTCTGCTGGAAAGGTGACTTCAGACATGATCACTTTAGTCAGGACAGGTGGAAATACCTGAAACATTAGGGAGATGAAATGCACCATATAATACAGACAGTAGTAGCAAGGCAAGTTGTCCTGGTTTCAGCTGGGACAGAGTTAATTTTCTTCTTAGTAGCTGGTATAGTGCTGCGTTTTGGATTTAGGATGAGAATAATGTTGATAACACACTGATGTTTTAGTTGTTGCTAAGTAGTGCTTACACCAGTCAAGGACTTTTCAGCTTCCCATGCTCTGCGTGGCGTACAAGAAGCTGGGAGGGGGCACAGCCAGAGGGGCTGACCCAGATTGGCCCCAGGGCTATTCCACACCGTATGACGTCATGCTCAGTATATAACTGGGGCGAGTTGGCTGGGGGGGAAAGGATTGCTGCTCGGGAACAGGCTGGGCATCAGTCAGGGGGTGGTGAGCAATTGTGTCGTGTATCACTTGCTTTGTACATTATTATTGTATTATATTATTATTATTATTATTACTACTACTACTACTATCATTCTATTTTATTTTACTTCAATTATTAAACTGTTCTTATCTCAGCCCAGGAGCTGTCTGACTTTCACCCTTCCAATTCTCTCCCCCACCCCACTGGGGGGGAGTGAGGGAGCGGCTGTGTGGTTCATAGTTGCTGGCTGGGGTTAAACCACAACAGTCCTTTTTGGCGCCCAACGTGGGGCAAAGGGTTTGAGATAATAACAGATTAATCAGAGTGTATTAAGGAATTTGTATCTGTTAACAGTTGCTGGTCATAATATTGATTCATCTGCTCTCGGTATTAGTCTACCTGATCTGCACCATGCTCTTGTTTTTGCAGTACATGTTAAAGATTGGTGTTGGGTGTTGCAGTTTTCTGTGCTCTGCCGTGATTAGTGATGTTTTGCCTGGGAGATTTGTTATTAAAACACTGACCTTGAGCGCTATCTGGTATTTGGGTTCTGTACTGAAGCCATTACTGTACTTCGGGTACCACCTCATGGAGACAATTAGCAATTATACCTCTTCCTCTGAGAGGCTTTTTATGGAGGAAATACAGAATAGCACCTTCACTGCCGCCTTCTATAATGTTTCCTCCGTCATTACAACAACTTTTTTGTATCTTGAACATCCTTGGGTAGTTAAGATACATCTATTGGTATTTCTTGGGTATATTGTTTTGGTTTTGTCTAGAGTTAATATGCATTTTAAGAATATCATCCAGAGATCTGCCCCAAGGCTGGATAATTATGAGTGGCAGGGTGTGTGGGAGAGTATGGGCAAATGCCTAGGACGGTGGGCCCCTCCAGTGTTTTGGAGTTTCACCCCTGAACAAGTGCAGAATCCTGAAAAATTAGTAGAACATTTGGAAAAAGTATGCTGTCGTCCTGACAATTCTAGGGAGACACAAATCACTGCAATGTGCTGGGGCCTGGCCCATGCCTACCGAGCCGTATTAAACACTAGTCAGAACCCTCAAGGGGAAGAGAAGGTCTCTGGATCTGACAACAAAACGACTGGCGTTGCAGCTATGCCAGCCCCGGCAACAGACACTATGGCTACGCCAGCCCCTGTGACGAGCGCTGCCGATACGCCAGCCCCTGTACCAGGTGCTGTGGCTACACCAGAGAACCAACCCGTGCCAGTATCAGTTGCCCCTATACAGAAGAAAAAATACACAAGAAAATCAACTCGTTTAGTAAGGGCTGATGATGAACCAGGGCCATCACAAGAACAGGAGGAGGAAGAGGCAGAACCCACAAATGAGATGGTAACAACCCGATCTCTGTCCCTGAGTGAGCTGCGAGATATGCGAAAAGATTTTAGTCGTCATCCAGGCGAGCACATCATCACTTGGCTGCTCCGATGCTGGGATAACGGGGCTAGTAGCCTGGAATTAGAGAGTAAGGAAGCCAGGCAGCTGGGATCCATTTCTAGGGAAGGGGGCATTGACAAAGCGATTGGAAAAGGGGCAAAAGTCCTCAGCCTCTGGAGGCGACTTCTGGCAGCTGTGAAAGAAAGGTATCCTTTCAAGGAAGATTTTTTATGTCAGCCAGGCAAGTGGACCACCATGGAGAGATGTATCCAGTACCTGAGGGAATTAGCCGTGCTGGAGGTGATGCATAATGACTTGAACAATGAGCAGTTATCCAAAGATCCAGAAGAAGTCCAGTGCACACGACCCATGTGGCGGAAGTTCGTGCGAAGGGCACCGTCATCATATGCAAACTCTTTGGCAACAATGACCTGGAAAGATGAAGAGGGACCAACGGTGGATGAATTGGCTGGCCAACTCCGACAATGCGAAGAAAGTCTCTCTTCCTCCCTACGGGCCTGCGTCGCGGCTGTGGAGAAACTGCCTGATGTGCTAGCTGAGAAATTATCCCGGGAGTTCCAGCGATTCAAAGAGGACATGTCCTACTCCTCACCTGTACGGACCAGTATCTCAGCCATCAGGAGTAAGCATCCCTCTCTTCAAGAGAGAAGATATAGTGAATACACACCACGGGCCACCCTGTGGTTTTATCTGCGTGACCATGGAGAGGACATGAGGAAGTGGGATGGAAAATCTACCTCGACCCTAGAGGCACGAGTACGTGAGTTGCAAGGAAAAACAATTGCAAAAGGTGGTTCTTCCAGGAAAATTGCTGCTCCAGTTTCCAGTGAGCAGTTCCCTAGACAGGATAAAAGGGCTGATTTTGCTTCCGATCTCAATAAAGGGGGTTTTGATTCGCATTTACAAGAAGTGAGTAACGAATGCTATGACTGGGACTAGAGGGGCCCTGCCTCCAGCCAGGTGGAGGAAAGGGACAACCGGGTGTACTGGACTGTGTGGATTCGATGGCCTGGCACATCAGACCCACAGGAATATAAGGCTTTAGTAGACACTGGTGCACAGTGTACCCTAATGCCATCAAGCTATGAAGGGGCAGAACCCATCTGTATTTCTGGAGTGACAGGGGGATCCCAACAGCTGACTGTATTGGAGGCTGAAGTAAGCTTAACCGGGAAGGAGTGGCAGAAGCACCCCATTGTGACTGGCCCAGAGGCTCCATGCATCCTTGGCATAGATTACCTCAGGAGAGGGTATTTCAAGGACCCAAAAGGGTACCGGTGGGCTTTTGGTATAGCTGCCTTGGAGACGGAGGAAATTAAACAGCTGTCTACCCTGCCTGGTCTCTCGAAGGACCCCTCTGTTGTGGGGTTGCTGAGGGTCAAAGAACAACAGGTGCCAATCGCTACCACAACAGTGCACCGGCGGCAATATCGCACCAACAGAGACTCCCTGATTCCCATCCATAAGCTGATTCGTCAACTGGAGAGCCAAGGAGTGATCAGCAAGACTCGCTCACCCTTTAACAGTCCCATATGGCCAGTGCGAAAGTCTAATGGAGAGTGGAGACTAACAGTAGACTATCGGGGGCTGAATGAAGTCACGCCGCCACTGAGCGCTGCTGTGCCAGACATGCTAGAACTTCAATATGAACTGGAGTCAAAGGCAGCCAAGTGGTATGCCACAATCGACATCGCTAATGCGTTTTTCTCAATTCCTTTGGCGGCAGAGTGCAGGCCACAGTTTGCTTTCACTTGGAGGGGGGTCCAGTACACCTGGAATCGACTGCCCCAGGGGTGGAAACACAGCCTCACCATTTGCCATGGACTGATCCAGACTACATTGGAACAGGGTGGGGCTCCGGAACACCTGCAATACATTGATGACATCATCGTGTGGGACAACACAGCAGCAGAAGTTTTTGAGAAAGGGAAGCAAATAGTCCAAATCCTTCTGGAGGCTGGCTTTGCCAGAAAACAAAGTAAGGTCAAGGGACCTGCACAGGAGATCCAGTTTTTAGGAGTAAAACGGCAAGATGGACGTCGTCAGATCCCAATGGATGTGATCAACAAAATAACAGCCATGTCTCCACCAACCAGCAAAAAGGAAACACAGGCTTTCTTGGGCGTTGTGGGTTTTTGGAGAATGCATATTCCAAATTACAGTCTGATCGTAAGCCCTCTCTATCAAGTGACCCGGAAGAAGAATGATTTCAAATGGGGCCCTGAGCAACGACAGGCCTTTGAACAAATGAAACAGGAGATAGTCCATGCAGTAGCCCTTGGGCCAGTCCGGGCAGGACAAGATGTAAAAAATGTGCTCTACACTGCAGCCGGGGAGAATGGCCCTAGCTGGAGCCTCTGGCAGAAAGCACCAGGGGAGATTCGAGGTCGACCCCTAGGGTTTTGGAGTCGGGGATACAGAGGATCTGAGGCTAGCTATACTCCAACTGAAAAAGAGATATTAGCAGCATATGAAGGGGTTCGAGCCGCTTCGGAAGTGGTTGGTACTGAAGCACAGCTCCTCTTGGCACCCCGACTGCCGGTGTTGGGCTGGATGTTCAAAGGGAGGGTCCCCTGTACACATCATGCAACTGATGCTACATGGAGTAAGTGGGTCGCACTGATCACACAACGGGCTCGAATAGGAAACCCCAGTCGCCCAGGAATCTTGGAAGTGATCATGGACTGGCCAGAAAGCAAAGATTTCGGAATATCACCAGAGGAGGAGGTGACGTGTGCTGAGGAGGCCCCACCATATAGTAAACTATCAGAAAATGAGAAGCAATATGCCTTGTTCACTGATGGGTCCTGTCGTCTTGTGGGGAAACATCGGAGGTGGAAAGCTCCTGTATGGAGTCCTGTACGACAAGTTGCAGAAACTGCTGAAGGAGAAGGTGAATCGAGTCAGTTTGCAGAGGTGAAGGCCATCCAGCTGGCTTTAGATATGGCCGAACGAGAAAAGTGGCCAATGCTCTCTCTCTGTACCGACTCATGGATGGTGGCAAATGCCCTGTGGGGCTGGTTACAGCAATGGAAGCAGAGCAACTGGCAGTGCAGAGGCAAACCCATCTGGGCTGCCACATTGTGGCAAGATATTGCTGCCCGGATAGAGAACCTGGTTGTAAAAGTACGTCATGTAGATGCTCACGTACCCAAGAGTCGGGCCGCTGAAGAACATCAAAACAATCAGCAGGTGGATCAGGCTGCTAAGACTGAAGTGGCTCGGGTGGGTCTGGACTGGCAACATAAGGGTGAATTATTTCTAGCTCGGTGGGCCCATGACACCTCAGGCAACCAAGGAAGAGATGCAACATATAGATGGGCTCGTGATCGAGGGGTGGATCTGACCATGGATACTATTGCACAGCTTAGCCATGAATGCGAAACATGTGCTGCAATCAAGCGAGCCAAGCTTTCAAGCCTCTCTGGTATGGAGGACGATGGCTGAAATATAAATACGGGGAGGCCTGGCAGATTGATGATATCACACTTCCACAAACCCGCCAAGGCAAGCGCCATGTGCTTACAATGGTGGAAGCAACCACCGGATGGCTGGAAACATATCCCGTGACCCATGCCACCGCCCCGAACACTATCCTGGGTCTTGAAAAGCAAGTCCTATGGCGACATGGCACCCCAGAAAGAACTGAGTCAGATAAAAGAACTCATTTCCGATACAGCCTCATAGACCCCTGGGCCAAAGGCATGGCACTGAGTGGGTGTATCACATCCCCTATCATGCACCAGCCTCTGGGAAAATCGAATGATACAATGGACTGTTAAAGACTACACTAAAAGCAATGGGTGGTGGGACATTCAAACACTGGGATACACATTTAGCAAAGGCCACTTGGTTAGTCAACACTAGGGGATCTGCCAATCGAGTTGGCCCTGCCCAGTCAAGACTTTGACGTACTGCAGAGGGGGATAAAGTCCCTGTAGTGCACCTAAAAAATATGACGGGGAAGACAGTCTGGGTTACTCCTGCTTCAGGCAGAGGTAAACCCATTCGTGGGATTGCTTTTGCTCAAGGACCTGGATGCACTTGGTGGGTGATGCGGGAGGATGGGGAAGTCCGATGTGTACCTCAAAGAGATTTGATTTTGGGTGAAAATAGCCAATGAACTGAATTGTCTAATGTTAGTTGCTATATAATACTAGATGTCATCACTTCAATGATCACTATGTGCCATATCAACGGTATACAGTAAGAATCACCCAAATTAATGAAGAACAAACTTTGAGGAAACTGAACAAAGTGCAGTGGTGATGGAACCAGAACAGACTTCAGCATACAACAATCCAACACCACACACCATCTCTCCTGCCCTGAAAGACTGTTATGACAGATGAAGCCTAAAGTCATGAACTAAATGAACTCAACAAACATTTTAGAGGGATAGCCTATAGACTAGGGAAATTATATCTCTATGTGTGTGTGTATATATATATATATATAATATATCAAAAGACTGGAAAAGTGGTAGTGATTAATTGGAATGTATTTGAAAGACCTGGGCATGACGTATATGGTATGGAATAAGGGGTGGATACTGTCCTGGTTTCAGCTGGGACAGAGTTAATTTTCTTCTTAGTAGCTGGTATAGTGCTGCATTTTGGATTTAGGATGAGAATAATGTTGATAACACACTGATGTTTTAGTTGTTGCTAAGTAGTGCTTACACCAGTCAAGGACTTTTCAGCTTCCCATGCTCTGCGTGGCGTACAAGAAGCTGGGAGGGGGCACAGCCAGGGGGGCTGACCCAGATTGGCCACAGGGCTATTCCACACCGTATGACGTCATGCTCAGTATATAACTGGGGCGAGTTGGCCGGGGGGGAAAGGATTGCTGCTCGGGAACAGGCTGGGCATCAGTCAGGGGGTGGTGAGCAATTGTGTCGTGTATCACTTGCTTTGTACATTATTATTGTATTATATTATTATTATTATTATTACTACTACTACTACTATCATTCTATTTTATTTTACTTCAATTATTAAACTGTTCTTATCTCAACCCAGGAGCTGTCTGACTTTCACCCTTCCAATTCTCTCCCCCACCCCACTGGGGGGGAGTGAGGGAGCGGCTGTGTGGTTCACAGTTGCTGGCTGGGGTTAAACCACAACACAAGTACAGGGGGAAAGCTATGTATCTTCTCACACGATTAATACACATCCTGAAAATTCTGGCATTTTGGCATGAGAGTAATTACACTGACATTTTATTGAAACTATTGAACCATTTCAGCTGATTAAAAGATGCTCTTTTTTTTTTTTAATATTGAAAAATTTTCTTAGGTTTTCAGGCTGAGTTCCTCTGTCTGACCATAAGCACCCAGTGCCACCTCTAGAGGCCCCAGTGTATCTGAGGTGCTTGCCTGGGACTGGCAGTTATCAGAGACCAGAGCCCCTCGGGAGCTGCAGATGGAGCCTGGGCAGAGGATGCCAGGGCATCTACACTGGCACCAGGCATCTACACTGGCACCAGGCATCTGTGTCCCTGGAACTGCATCCTTCCCAGCACATGAAATCACCAAAGATGAGCAAATACAACTTTAATACAAACCAAACCAAATCCAGGAGGATAAGAACACAAAGAATCTGAGAGACTTAGCATTTTCTTCATTCTAGGTCATTTTCTTATTTTCTCTGTTGGTTTTATTTTTTGGTTTTGTGTCTGGGTTTTTGTTTTTTTTTTGTTTTTTGTTTTTTGGTTTTTTTACATTTTCTGATGCTAGTCAGGCCTACAGCATTCAGAGAGATCATTTTCTGTCTTGCAGAAAGCCCAGTGCCCCCCTCAAAAGAGTCCCTGCCCAGGACTGTGCATATCCCTCCTCACTCTTTGCACACAGCAAGTCACATTCGGGTGCCCAGCTTTCTCACCTGCTACAGGGGAGCAGAGTGACCAGTAGCATTGAAACACCTTGGGTTTGGATGACTACATTTGCACTCGTCTTACATATCTGTTGCAGTGGCTTCCTAAAGGAGTTCTTAGACAACAAATCACGTTTCCTTTTCATCCCCTACAAGGTATGTGATGCGTGACACTGGTTTAGGTGAAGAAATAGATGAGAGTGGTCTCACTCTGTATGAAACAATTCCGTGCAGATGTCTATGACCAATCAGGTTGTCTAGACTTCCCTCTGTAGTCAGTGGAGAGCAAGAAGTTATTTCAACTGATATGCCCAGAGGTGCTTTTCTGGTGGTTACCAGCTAATGCTCCAGAAGGGACCCCGGAGGTCCCGTGTCATGTTTCCAAGCTACCCCAGGGAATCTCAGGCAGAAACAGACTCTCTACGTGGCCAAATTACTCAAGACCCGAATGTGGATCTTGTCATGAGTTGAAACCTAGCTCAAAAATAAATCTAGGCAATAACTGAAGAAAAGTCATCTTTCTCTAAACTATAAATTTTTTTTTTTTTGCCAGGTCTAATGATTTTTTGGTATCAATTCCAATGATTTTCTTCTTTCATTTTACTGGCAGCACCAAGTGTGCACATCACAGGTGTTGCTCTCTCACTCTAGGAGCATATTTTTGTGTAGTCATTCATAAAACCACATTTCTCACCAACGCTGTTAGCGCAGAAACTTTGTTCTGAAGAGCCACTCAGTTTACGTAGGTCAGATCAATCCGCTCCTGAACCAGCTGGAATCTGCTTTTGGGCAATTCTGGGCAATGATTCTGCTCTTTCTCTTACTTCTCCACCAGCTCACGGTCATTGCAGCTGTGGCTATCCTCAGCACTGATATACCCATCCAGTTTTGCCTTTGTTATGAGTAACGGAGTGCAGCCCAAGTCAGCTCATTAATGTCTGTGACAACAGATTATCTTCAGCATCCTCTGGGATGCTCCTGGGCTGCTGGTGCCCAGCCCTACTGGCCATCCAGTGATTTGGGGCTTATTAAACTACACCATGAGAAGCAAGACTTGTGACCATGAGGCTTCCAGATGCCGGTGTACATATCAAAGGACAGGAGGGCAGCGGGTGTTGATAAGGATGTCTTGGATAGTACAGGTCCTGAGCATAACGCAAATAGTAGGAATAAGTGCTGGAGATTGTACTGAGGCTGGCTGGGATGGCATTAATTTCCTTCACAGCAGCCAGTGCAGTGCTGTGCGTTGGCCTTGTAACCAACCGACTGTTGATAACAATCCAGTATTTTGACTGTTGCTGAATATTGCTCACACACCAGCAAGGTTTTTTCCTTTACCTACTCTGTCCCCACAGCCAGTAGGCTGGGGATGAGCAAGAGGATGGGAGGGGACACAGCCAGGACAGCTGACCTGAACTGACCAAGGGGATATTTCATACCATATGATGTCATGTTCAGCAATAAAAAATGAGGAACCACAAGTTCTCCCACATTTGCTCTTCTGATTCTCTTTCTGCCATTCTGCTGGTGGAGTGTGAGCTTGCAATGGGTGGGTTCTTAGTTGCTGCCTGGGCTCAACCCACCACACCTGCGTACAGTCTAGCAGTGCTGGAGTCAAAATTCTCTTTTCCTTCATTGAGAACTTTCATACTGCCACTTGCTTGACAGACAGATAGAAAATGTTTTCTTCTTGTACGTTGGTCTAGATTGATGAGGGTTGGCCAGAGTGTTGGCTATATGTCTCAGACAATATTTACGCACCAGGAAAACTGGCCATTACTGTGCTAAGTCTGTGTTTTTGAGTATTTGTCTTAACCCTTCACCTTCGGGTGTCCTCAGGACCCATTCCAAACTGCATTGGCTGGCTTTTGGAAATCCCGGGCCAAGGGTCTGGGTCATGGGTTATTTTTTAGCTCCCAGATGGACTGCAGCAAATCAGCAATGTGGAATTCCCCTTTTAAGGTGCCCTACCCGTATAGCATAAAAAAACTGCACTGTTGGATGGAAGGCAGGCCTTACTCCTGCACACAGAATGCCCTCAACAAATAACTCGTTGTTCATTTAATATTTGGTTGGCTGACTTCAGGTATTGTCCCCAACACACCCTTGGCTGGACTCAAAGAGCATTTTGTCTGGGAAGCTATCCTAAGAAACAGCCTCATGCCAACTTCATTCTGTAAACTGAGGGACAAGCCCTGCAGTAAAAGTGGAAGGTTCATGGGTGAGGGTGGTAACTGAAATGACGAGCGATACATCTTTTGGCCTGGCTCTCTGGATGCTCAGAAGCAAAAGAACGCTGAAGAAAAGTAAATCTGGAATTGCTGCTTACAGAAAACACATTTAAAACTCCTTATTCGCCAGTTGGAGCAGCAAAATTCTTGTTAGTGTTTGCTTGTGTGAAGGCAGCATGGGAAGTGCACAGAATCAAATAGACGATGCAGCTTGAGCTAAAATATATGTTAAGGAGCAGAAGGGTGGTACAAAACTCCACCAGTGGGTGATTAAACAAGGGAAATGCCCTTGGAGGTTCCATTGTTTTAAGGTAGCAGATCCCACCTCTTCAGCCTGTGAAGCATACTTGAGTCACTGCAAACAGGAAAACTTAAAAGGCAGTAAAAAAGGAAGCTTGTGCTGTTGGAACCCGGTGGTGTACCTGATGTGATTGACAGGATCTCCTGAGGGAAACAGATGAGAAGGTGAAGAACGTGCAAAAAGACATTCAGAAATTGAAGGAAGAGGAATTGCCCAAATTAAGAGAACCGTCTTAATCAAAAGAGAGGAAGATCTTAGGGTCCACAGACATAGACTCTGGTTACAAATTAAATAGCTGGAGTTAGAATTTGAATGAGTACAAGATTTAGGAAGAGACCTAAAAGTTTTAGAAAATGAGCTAGAGAAAGCTGGAACAGCAGCTCTGTTTCTAGCAGAGCAACATATAGTCACTAACATAAGTCACAATCAACGCAATGCAATCGCTGCAGTCTGGGAACTCAAGAGTAAGTCTTGGACAAGATGCATAGGTTCTGCTGGGAAGGCCCAGGTTCCTGTGGGCTGGCACCATGGATCCTGGTACCCTTGCCAGCAGATTCTTGGGGATGACCCACAGTTGAAGTGGCCATTGGGAGCCTGAGAAACTTGGCCCTAGTATTAATAGACACATGAGCATCCCTGAATGCTCCTGGGTCATCAATGGTAAACTCCGGCTGAATAACTCAAGAGCAAGTCACTTCAAGTGGCTGTGACAGAGCCCATCATCTTGACCCAATCTGGGAAAACGTCACCTTCCAACGAGGGACATTAAAGGGAGTAACATGAAAAGACCCATCAGGTCAATCCGCATAGTAAGGCAAAGTAATATTGATTATGCTGTAGATGCAGAAGGCAATAAGCTTTGGATTGTGCCTCAGAACACTCAAGGAGATCTAATCAAGCTCATCCATGAGCTAAGGCAAATGCTCTGAGCAGAGTGAAGGACAGTGAGTGGTGGCCTAACATGAAGAAGGGTGTAGATTGCTGGTGTAGGAACCGTCTGTCTCGTGCCACGACCAATGCAGATTACACTGGAGTAAAAGTCCCAGTCCAGCAACAACATATTGAAGGCCCACAGGCACAAGTGCAGATTGACTTTGTGGGACCTCTGCCAGCGACAGCTTGAGCTTTGCCAGAGCCTTGCCTTCCTAAAAACAATGAAGTTACTCTATATATACATTTCTCCCTTGTAAACTGTCCTTGCTGTCACCTCCCGGCAGCTGCTTCATGGCCCCTGTCAGAGCCAGCCCTGTCCCTGCACTGACCCGGCCCTGCTGCCCCACCAATGCTGTATCGTCAAGGGAAGACCCATGGTGGAAGGAAATGCACAATCACTCATCCTGGAAGGGACCCTGGGAGGTCTGTCAGCCAAGCAAAACCATAGTCAGTGGAAAAAGGGAAACAAGGGTTGGGCTGTTTGTATGCTATACGATGTTAGTGTAAGATGTATACCTATATAGAAACGCAGACAGTACGGATCCCTCCAGGAAGCTGTCTTAGACACTCTGTCTATCCAGAACCTGGCCCTGGGATCCCCTCGTCCCCCTGTGCACAGACAAGGACACACACATGCAAAGAGGGCTCTCCAGCACAGAACCACAGAACTCTTGAGTCATCCAGCTTCCACCTTTTCTGTGTTTCCTCTTCATGCTTGGTTTCAGTGAGGAGCTCCTTTCTCATCCATGCCTTCCTCCTGCCACCTCTGCAGGACTTCCTGCCTGTCAGGGTGGACCATTTTGGAGCTGAAAGAAGAGACCCTTGACCATCAAACAGCTCCCTGCACCCCTCTTCTCTGCAGGGCTGTATCCCATGGGATTCTTCCAAGCAGGTCAGGCCAAAGCCTGCTCTCCTGAAGTCCTGCTCTTTGCCTTGTTCCCCTCTCTCAGGAGCCTCAACTCTACCTTCTCATCCCTGACCAGCTCTTCATTGTTTGCAAGTAGGAAGTCCTACAGGGTGCCTCACCTCACTGCCTCCTCAGTTACCCTTGTCAGGAAGATGATAGAATTGTAGAAGCATAGAAGCATTGAGGTTGGAAAAGACCTTTAAGATCATCAAGTCCAACCATAAACCTAACACTGCCAAGTCCACCACTAAACCATGTCCCTAAGCACCACATCTACCCGTCTTTTAAATACCTCCAGGATGGGGACTCAACCCCTTCCCTGGGCAGCCTGTTCCAATGCTTGATAACGCATTCAGTGAAGAAATTTTTCTTAATATCCAATCGAAAGCTCCCCTGGCCCAACTTGAGGCTGTTTCCTCTTGTCCTATCACTTGTTACTTGGGAAAAGAGACTGACCCCCACCTCGCTACAACCTCCTTTCAGGTAGTTGTAGAGAGTGAGAAGGTCTCCCCTCAGCCTCCTTTTCTCCATGCTAAACAACCCCAGCTCTCCCAGCCGCTCCTCATAAGACTTGTGCTCTAGACCCTTCACCAACTTCGTTGCCCTCCTCTGGACACGCTCCAGCACCTCGATGTCCTTCTTGTAGTGAGGGGCCCAAAACTGAACACAGTATTTGAGGTGCAGCCTCACCAGGGCCGAGTACAGGGGCACTGTCACCTCCCTGGTCCTGCTGGCCACACTATTCCAGATGCAAGGCAAGATGCTATTCTTGGCCACCAGAGCACACTGCCAGCTCATTCAGCTGGTTGTCGACGAGCATCCCCACGTTCTTTTCCACCAGGCAGCTTTCCAGTCACTCTTCCCTGAGGGCCTGTAGTGTTGTGTGGGGTTGACCCAAGTGCAGGACCCAGCACTTGGCCTTCTTGACCCTCATACAATTGGCCTCGGCCCATCAATCCAGCCTCTCCAGATCCCTCTGTAGAGCCTTCCTACCCTCCAGCAGATCAACACTCCTGTCCAACTTGGTGTTATCTGCAAATTTACTGAGGGTGCAGTGGATCCCCTCCTCCAAATCATTGATAAAGATATTAAACAGAACTGGCCCCAGTACTGAGCCCTGGGGAACACCACTTGTGACCGGCCGCCAAGTGAGCGGCACTGACTCAATGAACTCAGTTCATTTTTCTCAGTTCATTGAGTTCCTCAGTGAACTGGCTGCACACAGACACAGCATGCTTAACTTCCTTGCTAACAAAAAAATTTAAACATGATGTAATTCAGAACACCATAACCTACTCTCCTCAACCTTATGCTAAGTGCAAACTGCATCTGACGCAGTCCGCCTTTCTCAAGGACCATTCATACAAGAGCTCTTTGAGACGTAGAGATAAAAAAGAATAGACATAAACACAATTGAAGAGTTGGCTAAAGAGATATTGAGACATACTACTGGAAGATAGGAAAGGTTTTAACTCCCTGAACCTGGAAGCAGCAGCTACATAGTTTCTTCAGCTTCTTCAGTGGGTCTTTGAGCTCCTGGTTCCTCAGGCTGTAGATGACGGGGTTCACTGCTGCAGGCACCACAGAGTACAGCACTGCCACCACCACATCCAGGGATGGGGAGAGGATGGAGGGGGGCTTCAGGTAGGCAAAAAATGAGGTGCTGAGAAACAGGGAGACCACAGCCAGGTGAGGGAGGCACGTGGAAAAGGCTTTGTGCTGTCCCTGCTCAGAGGGGATCCTCAGCACAGCCCTGAAGATCTGCACATAGGACACCACAAGGAAAACAAAACACCCAAATCCAAAACAGGCAGTAAACACAAGAAGTCCAACCTCCCTGTGGTAGGAAAATGAGCAGGAGAGCTTGAGGATCTGGGGGATTTCACAGAAGAACTGGTCCAGGATATTGCCTTGGCAGAGGGGTAGGGAAAATGTATTAGCAGTGTGAAAGAGAGAGTTGAGAAACGCACTGCCCCAGGCAGCTGCTGCCATGTGGACACAAGCTCTGCTGCCCAGCAGGGTCCCGTAGTGCAGGGGTTTGCAGATGGCCACGTAGCGGTCATAGGCCATGACTGTGAGGAGATAAAACTCTGCTGTAGCACAGAAAAAGAAAAAAAAGACCTGTGCAGCACATCCCAAGTAGGAGATGGCCCTGGTGTCCCACAGGGCATTGGCCATGGCTTTGGGGAGAATGGTGGAGATGGAACCCAGGTCGAGGAGGGAGAGGTTGAGAAGGAAGAAGTACATGGGGGTGTGGAGGCGGTGGTCGCAGGCTACGGCGGTGATGATGAGGCCGTTGCCCAAGAGGGCAGCCAGGTAGATGGCCAGGAAGAGCCAGAAGGTCAGGAGCTGCAGCTCCCGCGTGTCTGCAAAAACCCGGAGGAGGAACTCGGTAATGAAACTGGCGTTGGACATCTGCTGCCTCTGGTCATGAGTGACTGTCCAAGGAGGAAAATGCAGTGAGAAGTTAGGGGAGACTTCTCTAAACAAAACAAAAGCCATTTCTCCTAGATGCTCCCCTTTCTACACCCACCCCGTTTTTACTTTTCTATGGGAACTTCCTTCAGCTCCATTTCTGAAACCCTGCTTGGTGCTGGCTGAATGTGCCATGAGAAATATGGGCTCTGCCTGCTGCCTGCCGCCTGCCGAGGAGTCAGCCCTACTCTGCAGGAGTGGGTTCATGGGAGAGGTGGGGGAAGGACCCAGTCCTGGTGTTTGACTTTGTCAGATGAAACTGCTCTTAACGCAGAAGGGCCTGTCAGCACCTGCACTCCCTGTGGGAAGGAAGCAGAATGGTAGAGGGCAATTTCAGAGTTTATTCTTAAAGTTTCCCTCCGTTTCCCCTGAGGAGTGTTCTTGGATGTCAGAAACCTCAGAATTTCTGCTGCCCTCAGGGAGAACAGAGGGAGTCCTGAGAGGCAGGAGGATTGCCTGTGGCTTAGAGCAGAGCGAAGGGAGCTGGTCTGTCCCTCTGCCTTGTTCCCAGCTGCCCTGGGCTTGCACCTTTCGAGATGGAGAATGACCACACTCCCATGGTGCCCTGAAGACCACCAGACACTGCTGAGAGCAGCGGGATTCACTGCAGACCACTAAATGCCTCACTTGTTCTCAAGGTCTCAGAACCCCCCTTCTAGCCAAGGACACACATGCCTCATTTCACCAACCCGACAGCATTTCCTCCGTCGTAGATTCTCTGTGTTCTCCATGGGGCTTTCAGAGAAAAGAGAGGTGCTATGGGACAGCTTTGCATCCTTGAGGGCAGTTCAAGGCTTGGAAGAACAACTCAAATAGACAGCCAAGTGCCCTAAAGATGGCATCCCTTCTGTTTGCAGGGACTGGCTGGGCACATGTTCCTGTTGGGAGTGTCAAAAGTTCAGAACAACCCTGATGGGTCCAGCAGACGTGATGCTGGAGCTGTCCATAGGCAGAAGAGCAGCTGAAGGCACTTTAGGAGGCTATTAGCAGACCTACTGACCATTCCAAGTTGCAGCTCAGGAGTCTCAATGGCTTGTTCAAACTTGACAGGTCCTTTTCTCTTTCACTCCCCCACTGCCCCTCTTCTCTCCCCTGCCCTCACAGTACGAAACTGAAAACACAGACTCGGGAAATCTCCTTATCTTTATTGTAAACCCTGCCTTGAACTTCCCCTTTAAACATCCCTTTGTAGTTTCCTAGTGGTGATCTGGAGCTGTGAGCGGCCCCGACCCACATAGCACCCTCTCAACAGCAGAAGGATCCTGTCCTGCCAGGGGTCACTCCTTCCACCCACAGCTTGTCCCTGCAGCATCGTGGGCAGCTCCCTGGGCAGGCTGAGCGCTGACCCTGGCAGGCAGCAGAGTCCCTGCCCCAGCACACAGCCCCCTGGGGTGCAGGGAACCTTCTCTGAAAGACAGCCCTGGGAACCCATGGCTGTACACCCAGCTTCACACCCTGCAGTTGTCCCCATGAAAAGGCAGCAATCGTGTCCTGTCCCTCTGACAGTGCAGCAGGGAAGCCCTGCTCTGGAGCATGTTCTTCTCCTCTACAACAGGGATACTGTAAGTCAACCTGACAGATCCTGTCAACTGTGGGAGGTACCAGCTTTAGGAGATTCCTACAGCCAGAGACTTACCGTGTCAAGGGCTGTGAAGATTTCACTCCTAGTGAGCTCTCACAGTGCTGACTGCCTTTAACACCTCTCTCTGCCTGGCTCCTCTCCCCTCGGTGCCGGCAGGCAGTGCCCTCAGCCCTGCTGCGCTTTGCAGAGGAGCTGCTCCTGGGCAGAGTGTCTCTCTGCAGGGCTGCCCACTTGCCAGGAGCTCCCTCCATCCCAGGAGCCCAGCCCAGCTCAGCAGCAGAGGCCCAGCCCAAGGCAGCACTTTCTCTGCCCCTCTGGGCTCCCTCCAGGTGTCCCTGGGGCTCCAGGGGAACCTGCTGTGAAACAGGCTGAAGGAATCACTCATGTTCCCCCTCTCAGCTGGGGAGAGACACTTCTTTCCAGCACTGTCATTTCATGTATCAGAAGAACAATGAGGCTTCAGAATCCTATTTTCTTGTCCCAGCATTAGGCAGGACACACAGACAAGGACAGGGTGTAATCTCTTTTATCCCTCCTGCTGATGGAAGCGATTCAGCTCAGTCAGTTGAGGCATCTCATTCTGGGTCTGTAGTCCTGGGGCTAGAAGGGGACACAGCTCCCTCCCATGCCTGCCACAAACGCACAGGTGATGGGGTTCCCCTTGCCTTAGTTCAGATGGGCACAAAACAGGCACCTGCTGCTTGGGAGCCACTTGTCTCAGCTCCCGTGATAATTACTGGAGATGGAGGCCAGGAGTGAGGTGTTCAGATGCAAACACCTGGTGACATTTGAGGTGCCAGAGCTGGTCCAAGAGACATGGAGGTAACTACATGTTCTAATGTATCTGCTCTGAGAGACAGGGTGGTATCTGAGGCATCATTCCTGAGCAGGAGGATGATTTCCTTTGAACAACTGAGATGGCAGCAGATGCACACGTTTAGGACAAGAGAATCTTTCTCTATTTGTTATTTTCTGGACAGCCTGCACAGGGATTCAGCTGATCAAATGGACTCATGGACCACAGGGAGAGCTAAGTCTCTCTCTCTCTGATCTCCGTCAGCTGTACTTCCTAGATCTCTCCTGACTATCATGAGAGTTGTCTCGTTTCATCCCCACATTGCCTAACAGATTTCAGGACGGTTACTCAACTTAATGGCCAAAGAAAGGCCTGTAGTGTTATGTGAGGTGCCAAGGCTTTCACAGACAGCTACATGCAGCTGGCAGGGACAGCACTGGTCCTGCACAGGAAAGCTGCCCCCCTTCAAAGCGTGTGTGTGACACACAGCCCAGACAGCACTGCCTTTGCGCAAGCCACCGATTGCCACCACTGCCCTGCAGCAAGGTCTGTCCCTGCTCTAGCCAGTAGATGTAGGACAGTGCAGGAATAGGAAGCACATCGCACTGGGGTCTCCACTCGTCTGCCTACACTCTCAAGCTGCTGGTTTTCCTCTCCGCCACCCTTTACTCACCCCCTTGATGGTACAGGCAAGGAACAGAGCAGCAATGTTCACAGTGTGCCTGTCAGCAGCACCTTGTTCTTGCTGGAGATCAGCTTCATCTCTGCCGAACACCCTCAGGAGCAGCGTAGACACCACTGACAGCAGTCAGTGGTCCTCAGAGAGGGTCTCCTGGTCATAGAAACTAAACCCCTGCTGCTGGTACTAGCTGTGCAACCAATTGCTGACCCACAGGATCTGTCCAGTCCTCAAGCCTCTCCCCCTCCCCAGCAGGACTGAGGAGAACACTGCCCGTGCCACCATGCCCATCACCCCCAGAGCCATGCAGTCACACTCAATCCTTTGCAGGTTTGGCTGTGTCATTGGTGCCTACAGGGAAGAGCAGCACGGGGCAATAGTCCAAGGTTTGGAAAAACTTTAGCAGCCTCTCAAGACTGCACCTTTTGATCAAGGACAGTGGCCAGTGCTCGTTAGAAGATGCTCGAGGTTAGTAGCAGCTTGTTGGAGTCAAGGAATCCTGTAGCCATCCTTACCTGGCAGCAAAAGGCACCCTCAGCTTCCTCAGAGGGTCCCTAGGAGTCCACCAAAGATCTTAGTCATTTTCAGGACACTCTTGGACAGAAGCCCTTAGGAAGTTAATGGGAATTCATTGTTCATCCCAAGGTGAGCAGGAGGTTAGTCTAAAGACCTCCCAAGGTCCCATCCAACCTGAATGGTTCGGTGTCCTCACTGTTCTTCAAACACAAAGGTGTAGTTTTCTGAGGATTTGCCAATGTCTCTGAGTTCCCCACAACCCATCTGGCTTCTTTCAAAGCCCTGTTCACCTTCCTCTAGCACCCAAGATGTCCTAGCCCCAGACTCGCTTGAATCCTCACATGCTCTGCTCTCTCCCTGCACTACCATGTGTCTCACAAACCCTTCCCTCTTCCCCTGCAGTGACAGGACCTCAGCCCAGGAGGTCTGTGCATCCTCCACGCTCATCCATGTTTCCTGAGCTCCATCCAAGTGTGGGAAGTGAAGGAGGTAAAGGGAGCATGGTCAGCTCACGGTGCATGACTGAGCACAGCCATCCTCAGCAGCGGGCATTCCCTTTCTCCTAGGGGATGCACACCACATGGAAATGTCTGTCATCCCTGATTTGCAGAAGAGGGGTCTTCCCTCCTGACATCTTCCCAGGACAAACCTCCTCCTCTTCCCCATCCACACACATCAACCGCTTTCCATTTCTGGGCTTAGATATGCTTAAGGATTTGCTAAAGCCATCAGCCACCTCCTTGTTTCTCACTGACATCCCTCCACCCTCTCTCTGAGACCTACGCACAGCCGGTCAGTGTTGCTTACAGCCACTCACTCTTCAGAAGTGGCCTTAAGCTTCCTGGATCTTCCTGGCGCTTGTTAACTATCTTCCTGGCTCCCTCCAGAGCCCATGGCAAACTTTGTTGTCTATAACAGGGCTTTTACGACCATCCGTTATGAAATCTTTGTCTTTTTAGGATCTTCTGTGCAGAAAGAGTAGCCACAGAAAAGTACCAGATACGCCAACAGAGATGCCAGTAAGAACCAGCTGAGCAACACCCAAGGCTGGGACTTCCTGGCACGGAGTCTCTCCTGCTTGTCACCTTTTCTCATGGAAGAAACAGGAAAACTGTCCATGCCATGGAGCTCTGCAGAAGGAAAATGGAGCTGTACCTAGCACCAGGTGACACAAGTGGGATCAGCAGGGAGAGACGACTTCTGTAGGGAAGGCTTACCAAGGCAGTACCCTGGCTTCACCCAGATAAAAAATAGAGACCAGGCAGCGTGCTGACGTGATGGGGAAAAGTGTCCTGGGGTAAAAGAGTGTGGATGAGAGAAGGCTGGAGAGACTGGGTTTGCAGAGATTTGAGGGAGTACTTCCCAGGTCTGAGCAGCCTGAGCTTTGGAGACGAGGAAAAACAAAGAAGCTCTCAAGGATGTTTTGGAATTAGTGGTACTGTCCCTAATAGCAGTAACAGGACAGTGCTGTAAGGGAACTCCTTCATATTCTTGATGATGAACTGAAGCTCTTCCATTTCATCTTTACTTGACAAAATAGCTACAAGTTCTCCATGATTAGCCTCTGGCATGCAAGTCTTAGAACAGTGCTTTTTCTCTCACTGCTAACTCTCTGTCATTATTTAATGCTTACAGCTCTTAGGCAGAATTGCCCTTAAATCATCTCTGCTCCATCTGTTTCTCACAGTTTCCATCAGGACGGGGAGGTGGAATGGGGGAGTTGTTTTGGTTTTAGCCAAAGGCATCCAAGGGACAGATCCCAGGTTAGTGAAAAGGCACAAAGGAAGGCACAACCTTGATGTGGAGCACACCGCCACGACACCGTTACCTGCCTTTCCAGTCTCTGAAGTCCTAACTGTGCAGCAGGGAGCCTGGAAGCTCTGAGCTCCCTGCGTCTGCCCTGCGTTTCAGCATGTAAAATGAAACTAACCTAGTCATCAAGTTGGTTTTGGTTCTCTTCAGAGCCTAAGGCACCGCATGGGTCAGGAGATTGGCCAGGACACATGAAGAGGAATCACGCTTCTGTGGACAAAAGCGTAGCTGTTCCCAGGAATCCCAGGTGGCATGGCATACCGATTCCTGGGTTCAAGGAGCTGGCCAGGTGCCTTGTCTCCATGTCTGCAATGGTGGCTTCCCACCAAAGGGTGGGGTATCACCAACCCCAGGGTCAAGCTGGCTGTGGCTTTGTGGAGCTGAAACCTGAAAAACCTCCAAACATGGAAATAAAGATGCTCTCTGGGTGTCCTGCTGCAGGGCAGCACCACCTGCCTTGTCAGTGTTTCCTAAGGTCCAGGGTGAAGCTCCCGGGAAGAACTTGGTGGCTGTTGCCTCTGTCGTACCATCTGACACCGCAGAAGAGCTTGGCTCCACCACCTTTCCAGGTAGGTGTCACCTGCTTTTAGACTGCCCTGTGCCTCTCCTTCAGCAGACTAAAGAGGCCCAGGTGCCTCCACCTCTCCACACAGCTCATGTGCTTTAGGCCCCAAAGCCCATCATGACAGACCTCCTCTGGACCTTCTCTGGTTTCTCCATCCTCCTTTCAAAATGGGAACCCCACGGGGTCCTATGGCATAAGTTTTATTTAGGTAGAATAATAATTTTGACAGAGTTCAATGAATTCGATGGAATTCAACAAAGTTTAAGAGTGGTTGCTCAAGGTTCAATAAGTTTGATGACAAGGTTTACTCTACTAATTACTGCATGGAAGAAACACACAAAGGAAAATTGAGTTACACTCGAGTTCAAATGATCCACAGAGAGACCAGGGATACAAAAGGGTAAGGAGGACCCTCCCGTTGAGTCACGAGGTTCAGAGTAGACCTCCTTGCTTTCTAAACTGCTGATGGAGCTTAGGTGCGGCTAGGTCCAATCTTAGTCTCGGACTTGGACAACGATTTATGTCTAAGAGCTTATATAGGCAAAATTTGTCAATTCAGCATGCAATCAAAGTTGCCCAGACAAAATCAAAGTTACCATGCTACAAGGTTATGCAGGATATCAGTCTCTTACCAAAGATCTGTTGTTGGTAAAAGGTCTGTCTGCCTCGAGGAGCAACCTTGAGAGGTGTCCCAGCTCAAGGGGAGATCACCGCCAGGCAGCCACGCTGCCTAGCAGGGAGAGCTCAAAGGCGGCTCACTGAGGCTGTCGTATTTATAGGATAAAGTGGTTGGCTTGCACTCAAATTACATGCGATAGGAAAGGTATGCAGGAGGCTCCTTGTACCCCCCAGTTTCTTTGTTCCTTGATAACTGAGTCTTGGAATAGCCACCCACTATTCCCGTGTCAGTCGCATGATTGGTGTTCCAAGCTCATACACATCATGTACCACTCGGCTCCTTTGTGGGTTTTCAGAGAACAGATAGAAACTAGAGCTCATGGCCTGGCTACGGCTCACGCCTTTACCTCTTCTGAAGCCTGTACCAAACTACTGCTAGTTTGGTTAAGAGGTCGAGTGCATCCATCACAACTGGCTGCACGCAGGCCACATAAGGATTTTTCCTATGTGCAAGCAAAGCAAAGCATGATCAGTTTTCATAAACAATAAAACGCGCTGTGTAACCACAGGCTAAGTACAAGCTGTCTCTAAGGAGGTTGCCTTTCTACAAGGGATAATCTTATGAGAAAGATTTTAGATAGAGAGGTACAAAAAGATAGATATAAAAACAACTAAAGTGTCGGCTAAAGAGACAATGAGACTATTGAAAGACAGGCAAGCTTTTAACTCCCTGAAGCTCAAAGCAGCAGCTGGGTAGGTGAGAGGTATCTGAATGAACAAAGAATAATGGGAGGGGAAAATTAGAGACTAATGGAACTGGCCTTTGTCTAGAGAGTCTGCATCTGCAAAGATGGCATTAGAAATGGTCATTGTATGAGGACAGGTGAAACCGTTTGAAAGATTAGAGAAACTAAATACACCATATAACAGGCAGAGGAGTGATGCTGAAGTTACAGGTGAAGATCAATATTTCTTTCAAATATGCCTTTTGAAAGGTCATGGGATTGGTAGAGGTCTCTTGTGAGTGAGGACAAGCAAATGGTGCACCCGTCTTTGAAAGAGGCCAAAAGTGCAACCCAGGGAACCCCAGGCTGTAGAAGCTCACTTTGGTGAGGAGTAAACCATTGAATGAGTGCTTTTGGGTGACATTCCTGGGCGCCCAAAAGAGAAGAGCATCGTCGTGGACTTCCCAAGGGTAAATCATGCCTCGCCAACCTGGTTGCCTTCATGATGAAGTAGCTTCGTTTGTGCATGAGGGGACATCAGGTGATGTCATTTACCTCCACTTCAGCAAGCCTTTTGGCAAAGTCTCCCTCAATGTTCTTGTACCCAAGTTAGGCCATCACAGTCTGGACGGACAGACAAACAGATGGGCAAAACACTGCTTGGATGACGAGGCTGAGAGAGCAGTGGTGAAGGGGCCAGACTCTACCTGGAGGCCAGGGGACATAGTGGGGTTTGGTGAGGTGGCACAGGGGACTCCCCTGAGCCCTGTGCAGTTTAACACCCATATCCATGACCCAGAGGAGGGAACTCTCACCACATTTTTCAATGTTACTACCATGGGAGGACCATTCCTGTGCCTTAGGGATGCCTTTCAGGGGAAACCTGAGAGGTGGGAGGACTGTCCTGTGGGGACCTTCATGAAACAGAAGAAGGACAAAGGCCAGGTCCTGCACCTAGGACAGACTGGTTGGGGCCTGGAGCACATTATGGAGAAGGAGAGGCTGAGAGAGCTGGATTTTGCAAAATCCCTCAGAGTGAAACCCTGGAGCAAGGACGCAGGCCAGTTGGTGGGATGTCAATCAGTGGATTTTTCAACATTTGTTGAGACAAGGCCATGGGCACCTGATCTAGCTGGAGGCGTGTGAGAACTGGCTTGGCTGAGAGACCAGCTGTGGCAAGAGCTGTGGGACTTGGTGTGTGATAAGTGTCAGTAAGAAACAGGTTCAATTTTTATTAATACTGGTGATGGAGTTGGATCTATCACGGAGCCCCAGAGGAGGAGACAAGTGACCATTCAGCAAAGATCCCTTCTCAGGGTTGGGTGTACGGCCAAAGATGGAAATAGCCTGTGTGTGGGACTGATGTGGGACAGTTTTCCCAGGGCAGATTTCTGGACGTGTCCAGGGGACATGGCAAGGACTGGGCTTCTTGCTTATGCACCTTTGGTGCCTTGCTTCCTTCATGATGACGCCTGACTCTGCACTGTGAGCACCCTGCTTGGTGCCCCCACCCGGCACACTCACACGGCTTAGCTCTACACTCGTGCTTTCCTTTCCCAGGCATTTTCCCAGCTCAGCCCAGACCCTCTCCAACTGTCCCCACATCCCCTGCCTTCTCCCCAGCCCAGCAGAGCAGCCCAGTCTGGGCTGGCCCCATGGCAGTGCCCACCACAGGGTGCTGCAGAGCTCTGGGCCCTCACCCCACAGCCCCAGCCCCTCTGAAGGGCACAGCAGCTCCTGGGGGGCAGAGAGGCTCTGTTCAGAGAGGTTCAGTTCAGGCTTCCCATCACCCCAGGGGCTGATGCTGGCCCCAAAGGCACGAGGAAACAGAAGCTAGGCACTCTCTGGCTCTCCTGAATTCACATTGTAGGTGATGCCCAAACCTGACTGAATTTACCCCAATCTCTACCTCCATCAGCCCCACTGCCCAGGACAGCATGAGAGACCTGGGACTCCTCAGGTACCTCCCCTCTGCCTGTTGGGTTCCTACTGACTCCCATCGCACTGTCCTTGTTTTGCATACCTCAATTTAGTATTTTGCTTTTGAGGGAGTTCACATCTGAGGGTGTTTCACCTTCTGAGCCTCCATTCATTCCAGCCCCAGGGCACATGGTAAGTCCCCATCCTCTCCTCTCCTCACCCCTCCAAATTCATTTCCAGGGAGTCTGGTATATGCCATCAGTCCTGTCATACATGAAGAAACCTGAGGAGAGAATGGGAGCTCATGGACCATCTCCCCTGCTATTGGACACCCGAGAGAGCTTTTAAATCCAGAGCATTTGGCTCAGTGGAACGCAATGGTAACATGACCTTAACTCCCAAAACATTGAGAATGCAAGGAGAACAGACACCTTAAAAGACCAATTCCTAGGACATATTCTTTGCAGCACCTTTGGAGGAAGAGCCAAGCCTTGAGGCCCTGGACATGGGAGGTTCTGTTTTATTGAAGAGCTGCTATCTGACAGGCTACATTTGATACAGTGGGTACAAGGGCCAGACATAATAAGATCAAGCCTCAAGACAAGCAGTATAAACCCACAAAATTCTCTATAATCAGGATTATCACAAGAGAAAAAAGCAGACTGATGGACTAAGATAAAATCTGAGAAATGTGCAGGGAAAGGGAGGCAGGTTATTGTCTGTGAGACAGCGCCCATTGGGTAAGTTTAGATAGGGCATCATTGAGCTCCTGGTTCCTCAGGCTGTAGATGAGGGGGTTCACTGCTGGAGGAAACACTGCGTACAGAAATGATACCACCAGTTTGATAACTGGGAAGGAAATGGAGGGGGGCTTCACATAGGCAAACAAGGCAGTGCTGACATACAGGGAGACCACGGCCAGGTGAGGGAGGCAGGTGGAAAAGGCTTTGTGCCGTCCCTGCTCAGAGGGGATCCTCAGCACGGCCCTGAAGATCTGCACATAGGACACCACAAGGAAAACAAAACACCCAAAGGATAAACAGGCACTACCCACAAGAAGCCCAGCTTCTCTGAGGTAGGCATCTGAGCAGGAGAGCTTGAGGATCTGGGGGATTTCACAGAAGAATTGGTCCAGGACATTGCCTTGGCAGAGGGGTAGCGAAAATGTATTGGCCGTGTGCAGGAGAGAACTGAGAAACCCAGTGCCCCAGGCAGCTGCTGCCATGTGGACACAAGCTCTGCTGCCCAGCAGGGTCCCGTAGTGCAGGGGTTTGCAGATGGCCACGTAGCGGTCATAGGCCATGACAGTGAGAATACAAAATTCTCCTCCAATGAAGAAGAGAAAGAAAAAGACCTGTGCAGCACATCCCAAGTAGGAGATGGCCCTGGTGTCCCACAGGGAATTGGCCATGGCTTTGGGGAGAGTGGTGGAGATGGAGCCCAGGTCGAGAATGGAGAGGTTGAGGAGGAAGAAGTACATGGGGGTGTGGAGGCGGTGGTCGCAGGCTATGGCGGTGATGATGAGGCCGTTGCCCAGGAGGGCAGCCAGGTAGATGGCCAGGAAGAGCCAGAAGTGCAAGAGCTGCAGCTCCCACGTGTCTGCGAATGCCAGGAGGAGGAACTCGTTCATGGAGCTGCCATTGGACATCTGCTGCTTCTGGCCATGGAAACTGTCAAAGGAGAGAAAAGAAAAAAAATGCAGAGAAGCTTCTTTCAGCAAAATTTCATTCATTCATTGTGCAATACCTAAGGGTGTTTTTCTTTCCTGGGGGACTGTTACAGAGCTCTGAGGCTTCAGCTCTGGTTTGTGCTGGCTGAGTGTGCTGTGCAGAGGCATGCCCTCTCCCCAGGGGCTCCGGAAGGGTCAGCCCTGCTTTCCAGCAAGGACCCATGGAGGCAGCAACAGCCCCGGGTGTTTGGAGGGAGGCTTCCTGGGGAGGAGTTCCCTGTGCTGCACTAGAGTGGAGGGCAAAAAGCCCAGAAGGACGCTTTCTTCCCCAGAGGAAGGTGGGAGATGAGGCGCAGCAAATGTGTCTCAGTGTTCAGACACCCCCATCCCACTTGGGAAATGGTCTTGGAAAGGCTGGAATTCCCCCATTGCCCTGTTGCTCTCAGTGCAAACCTGCGTCAGTGCTCCCATCCAGGAGGGCTGCTCTGTCCATCAGCCTGGTGCCCAGCTGCTCTGGGCTTGCACCACTCTCAGCTGCAGGACGACTGCACCCAGACGTTGCTCTGGAAAAGACACTGGAGTGTCCTGGGAGCAGAGGGGTCCTGTTCCAGGTGCAGAGTTCAAAACACCTCTCCTTTCCAGCACAGCTCTGCGGAGTATGAGGAAGAGCACAGGGCAAGGATGCTGATTGGCATGGGCAGATTGGGTGCTCTCAGACATCTCCAAGGTCCTGCAGGAGAGCTGTGCCCTTCTGGAGGGATACTCACAGCCCCGCAGGACTCCCTGTCCAGCAAAATCAGGTGTCTTAAGGTGCTGTCTGCTAAGGGAAGCAGTGCCTCATTGCCCAAGCACTGAGTGCAGTGTCTGGAGCCTGGAAAATGAAGAGAGGGCTTGGGCACCTTGGTCCCATGGAAACACCTCCAGGGCAGCGCCCTCCAGGTCAGGGCCAGAGCAGGCACTCCCCACCCCCACCCCTTGCCCCACACCACCACCGTTACTGCCAGGGACCCCACGAGCAGGAAGAAGAGCAGCACAAGCAGGGGCAGGAACAAAGAAGAACTCTGTGACTCTCCTCCTAAGGGAAGCAAGGAGAGGAGAGGCGGCCGGGCACTCAGGAAAGCCTTCTCCTTACCCAGCAGAGCACAGCACCTCCCAGTTAGCAAAAGCGCAGGGCAGTCGCTCTCAGCCCCTTTGCCCTGCAGAGGGAAGCGGCCACGTGTCAGGAGAGATGCCCCTCTGCTGTGCCAGAGCTCTGGCTGCAGAGGAGGCAACTCCTGCCCTGGACCACACAGCCTTGAGGGCAGAGGCTGTGCTGGGTGGGAGACGAGAGCAGGGGTCTTGCTCAGAGGCAGGTGTCTGCATTGGAGGGCATGACAGGGAGCTTCCCATATTCTCCCTCCCATGCCATTTGGGGTTGGAGGTTCCTACAGCTCTCTGCCCATGTCTCTGCTGCCTGGAGGTGTTTCTCTGCCCTCCAGTTTTTCCCTGTCAGGGATCACTGACCCCATCACCCACTCCTGTCTGCTCAGCTCTGACCTGAAGAAACCTCCCAGTTCCAGGCACTCTCTAGAGGTACTCCCCGCTTGCAGGCAGTAAGGAGCAGGTCAGAGAAACCCTGCTGAGGCCAGCAAAGGTGATGCTGGTGCTCTCTGGAGGTAGAGGAGGGGATGGAAGCAGTTGCCTTGGCTCCTACCAGACCTACTGATCTTTCAGCGTGGCAGCTCAGGACTCTCAGGCTCCCTCGCCAAACACAGCAGCGCCTTTTCCCTTTGTCCTGAAACAGCAGGAAACTGAAAGCACAGCCTCAGGAAAGCTCTTTAGCTGTAAGGTATCCCCTGCCTTGCTCTTCCTCTGCAAGAGTGCCCTCTGAAATGCCCTGGGCAGCTCTGGCTGCACACCCTGCCTTCACCCCTTCCCCCTTGTCTAACATGAGCCCCTGGGCTGGGAGGCCTCCTGACAGACCCTGGAGGCTATGAACGCTTTCGGAGACCCTTCCCGCAACGGCTGCTGCATTGCCCTGCACCAAGAGACTTCGCGTGTCAAGGGCTGGAAAGGTTTCTTCCCTTGCAGCTCTCCTCTCTCCTCCCACTCCAGCCTGCCTTTAATCTCGCTCTGCCCTACTCCTTTGCCCAGAGCCCTGCTGCGCTTGGCAGAGGAGTTGCTCCTTGGCAGAGCTGTCTCTCTGCACTGCTGCCTGCTTCCCAGGAGCTCCCTCCACCCCAGGAGCCTGTCTCAGTCCCGGAGGAGGGCACCTGCCCAAGACGTCACTTTCTCTGCCCCCCACCCCACTCGGCGCTCCCTCCAGGTGTCCCTGGGGCTCTCCAGGAACCTGCTTGGGAAGAGACTGAAGGAATCACCGATGTTGCCTCTCTCACCTCTGCAGAGAGGTTTCTTTGCAGCAGTGCCCTTTCTCCTCTCCCAGATACAGTTAGGTCTGAGAATCCCCCTGCCTTGGCCCATCATGAGGCAGGACACCTGGACACTGCCAGGGAGGCATCTCCTTTAGCCATGCTGAGGGAAGGCAATCAGCTGAGTCAATGGGGGCCATCTCATGCTGGATTTGTAGTGCTGGGGCTGGAAGGGACCTCAGCTCCCTCCCCTGCCTGCCACAAACCCCCAGGAGGTGGGATTCCTCTTGCTTCTGTCATGGTGTCTGTTACAAATAGGCACCTGCACTCCCTTTCTATGGTCGAAAAGTCATTGATGGAGATGGAGACCAGGAGTTGACTCACAAGCCCCTGGTGACATTTGAGGTGCTAGATGTAGTCCACGATAATGGAGCAGTACTGAGAGACTGGGAAGCATCTGGGGGCATCATCCTGCAGCCTGGTGAGGATCTCTCGGTGTGGGAACCTCATCCATCATTATGGCACCACCTGCCACCCACTCCAGCATGCCTCTGCTGGGAAGCAAAGCCTTGCCACACACGGGGTCCCATCTCTGGGCACCAGGTTTCCATGTGACAAATCTGCCCTTGGCCCTGGTGCCACATCTGAGGTGCTGCAGCCCAAATGGGCACCAAAGCCCACAGCCTGGGGCACAGAGAGCAGGAGCCCCCTGTGCCATCACAGAACTGTGACATCAGTGGAATGAGAGTTGAGTTAGGGAAGGACAGCTCCCATGGCTTTTGTGGTTGCTGGAGATACAGTGTCCTGAGGAGAGACTGACAGGGGAGATGAGAAGTGGGGGATGCCTTGTGTGATGTCAGGGCAGCTCAGATATATGGAGGGTCTCTATGGGACATGTTACAGGTTAGGCAGCAGCTTTTTTGTTGGTCAGCTTCTAACTGAACCACCCAGTGTAATGCTCACCTGGACCTGATACTCCCAAAAGAGGAAGGGCTCGTCAGGGATGTGAAGACCAGTGTCATCCTTGGCTGTAGTGACCAAGAAATGGTTGTCTCCCGGATCCCCAGGGAAATGGGGAAGGAGAGAGCACAAACATCATACATCAGGGAGTGATAATGTGGTCTGTTGAGAGCAGTGGCAGATGGGATCCCATGTGAGGGCCCTGAGAGCAGCCATAGGCCTTCATGGCCCTGACCAGCCTCACAGGGAGCCTCCACCTGCATCTCTGTCCATGGGCCCAGGAGACCATTGAAGCTCAGGCCTGAGTTTCAGCCCCAGCTTGATCTATACGGTAGGTGTATGGGTCTCCAGACACAGCCATGGACACAGCCTTGCCTGTCCATGGACCTTACTGATACAGACTTGCAGACTCACTTCCCAGTTTGATTCTTTATGGGATGTGCAATGGAACGGCACCGTAGCCCTCCAAGTGCCAGACCCCAGCTGATTCATGGAGCCCTAAGGACCTTTCTGCTGCCTTACCTCCTTTTGCTTAGTCAGGTTTTGGGAGGAGAGAAAGGCAAAGCAGGTGAGATTTCTGGTGCCAATGACTGAAATGGGGGAGCAGAGTCTTCCTATATGAAATGATCCAAAGGCTACGCTAGTTCACAGCTGTTGTCTTCAGCTCCTTTCTCTGAGGCCTTAAATCATCGGCAGTAACCTGGAAATGCTGAGATTCCTCCATCTCCCTCTCCTTTAGCAATGAAGTTGATAGTACCCATGTCAGAGGCTTTCAGTTCTGTTTCCAGCCTAAAGCACCCCATGCTCTGGAGATATGCCAGGAAACTCGCATAAGGATCCCTCTCCTCTGGACAAGAAGGTGGATATTCCCAGGAATCTCAGGAGGCATGGCATACCCATAGCTGTGTTCAGGGAGCTGGTCAAACACCTCATCTCCATTTCTGTAATGGTGGCCTAGACAGTGGCCTGGTTCATGTGTAAACTCTCTCTCTGGATGCTGACATTTACTGAGGAACCTGGTCTGACCTCAGAGTTCACCCTGCTTAGAGCTGGGTACGGGACTACCAACCTCCTTAGCTCCCTTCCACCCTGAATTGTCCTGTGAGCATATGATGTAGAGACCCTCACCTCCACCTTAATCTTTTCTCATAGGGCACATGGTCAAGGCTCAGGCTCCTGGAAGAGTTGGTGGGAAAGAGACTTCAGAGGGACTCTAGTCCAGCCTCCAGGCTAGCTGTGACTGCGGAGCTGAAACCTGAAGAGCTCCAAAGGTGGAGGTCACAGCAATGCTTCTCCTAGTCCATTTTACCTTTCCTAAGGCTCAGCCTAAAGCTGCCAAGAGGCAGTTTGTGGCTGTTGCCTCTCTCACACCATCAGCCACTGTAGAAGAGAGCTTGGATCTGTCACCTCTCTAGGTAGGTCTAGGCTCTTATTAGGTTGCCCCATGCCTCCACTTCAGCAGGCTAGAGAGGCCCAGTTCCCTCAGACTCTCCTCACACCTCCTGCTTTACGCTCCTCACTCCATCTTGGCAGACCTCCTCTGGACCCTCTCCAGTCTCTCCACTTTCCTTTTGAAATGCAAAGCCCACGGGCTCCTATGGCAACCATCATGACTTGCAGGCCCTTCTCCTCAGGGCACTCCTTAGCTGGTATGGTCACTGCCCGTGCTGCTGCATGGAGTTGTTCTCCAGCTTTTCCTTCTAAACCTTCAGGTTTCTGTTGGCCAAATCCTCAGATGTGTCAAGGTCCCTCTGGACTGAACCTCCAGCAGTCAAGCACTGAAAGTACATGTGCTGATGTCCATCCTGAGTCATGGTGCCTTTAACAAGACCGTAACTTAAGCAGCTGCAGGACACTGCTGATAAGAAAAGAGTACTAGTGTAATGGAGTTGCTAATCAAGGTAGAAAGCACTGTGATAACCACCTCAGAAACAGCAAAGGTGGGTAAAAATGAGGAAAGGCAGCGCCAGTGTGGAAATGGTGAAAAGGGGTGGACTTTTTGCAGGGGAGGGGCTAAGGCTGGTTCAAGAGTAGCACTTGAGAGGTGGGAAATTAATGAAAAGGAAATGAAAGCAGGTGAAGCAAAGGAAATGATCAGGGCTGTTTGGGGATACCTGTCAAGTAGCCCTGCATCTGAGCAACACAGCCAGGAGCAGGACAAGAAAGCTGCAGCTGCTCTGACTGTACTGACATGTGACTTTCTTCCATGGTCACAGGAAACCTGAGAGCTTTCCTTACCGTCACCACTGCCTTACTGAAGTAGGATTTACCATTGGTAAGTCCATGCTGACTGCTTTTGGGTGCACTCTTCTCTTTTAGGTGCCCAGAGAAGTCACCCAAGAGAACTCTAATTGATGGCAGACTCCTCACCAAAGTGAGCTTGTACAGCCTGGGGTTCCCAGGGTCACACCTTGGGCCCCTTTCAAAGAAGGGTGCAACATTGCCTTGTCCTCACTCACAAGAGACCTCTGCCCATCCCAAGTCAAAAGGGAGATTCAAAAGAAACATCGATCTTCCCCTGTGACTTGGTTACCACCATTTTGCCTGTTACACGGTCTGTTCAGTTTCTCTAACCTTTAATATATTTGCACCTGTCCTGATACAATGGCCATTTCTGAAGTCACCTTTGCAGATGCAGACTGCCTGGGCAAGGGCCCTTGCCATTTTTCTCCAGCTTTCTCCACCCCTTAATCTTTGTTCATTCAGATACCTCTCACCTATGAAGCTGCTTGGAGCTTCAGGGAGTAAAAGCTTACTTCTCCTTCAACAGTCCAATTGTCTTCTTAGCCAGCTGTTTAATTGTGTTTTTGTCTATCTTTTTGTATTTATCTAGAGAAAATATTTCTCATAAGATTATTCCTTGTAGAAAGGCAACCTCATTAAAGGCAGTTTGTACTTAGCATATGGTTAGAGAATGTGTTTTATTGTTTATGAAATCCAATCATGCTTTTCTTTGCTTTGCTTGCAAATAGGAAAAGTTCTTCTGTGCCTGTGGGCAGCCAGTTCTTGAAGGAGAGCAGGTGGGACATGATGCAAAGGACCTGTAGCATCCAGCTGCTGACTTCAGGGAAGAAGTCTGATGTAAGGAACAGTGATCTAAGTCCCAGGGGCCAATGTCAGAAATGGTGAGCTTTGGGAGGGAAGGAGCAAGGTTGTCCATATGGTGTCAGACCTCACGGAACTCATTCTCCTACTGGTCTGTACCTCCTGAGGAGACACTCTGGATCATTATCACCTGCAGAATGCTGCTCCAACCTCTTCTCTAAACTAAAAGGTAATAAAGTATTCTTTTTAAAAGAAAAAATAATTCTTATTAGGTGCACTTTGAAATCTTCCTCCTTAACTACACTATGAAACAGCTCCAATTAGCGATACAAGTCTTGAAGACTTGAAGAAAATTACAAAAAGATAAATAGCTCGTTAGGGCATTTGGGGCTCATTCCATGAACCTCAGATACTGAGAGAAGACTGAACAAACTGCTCAAGAAGTCCAAGTCAGAAGCTGAACCCAAAGTATCTGGAAGCATTAATGGGCCCCATGAGGACCATTACTGACAAAGCCTCCCCAGGGACTTGTTAGAGCAGATAATTGGAGGCCATGATTGCAGGTAGGCAAAGGCTCTGTGCAGGCAGCTGTAATGCTGAGAAAACCCTTTGCTTTGTTTCATGAAGCAGAAAGGCCAAACCCTGACCCCCAGGCCCTGGGAAGGGAGATCCCGAGACCCTCAAATTAAAATTCCATCTCACCAGCCTTGGTGGCTGAGGCAACTGCTATAGCCAGGGGGACAATGACCTCAGTCCTGTTGGGTCTTTCATCCTTGCTAGAGCCCTTGGCCATCTCTGCTGCAGGCTGTCCTACACTGTCCCATGCCTGCACCTCTTTCCCTTCAGGCTGCTGACATCCTTCTTGCTTTCCCACCTACCTCTCAGCCCAGCATTTCTAGACCTTCGCTGATATCTCTCCACCAGCCCTGGCTTTTCCTTGAAACACAAAGCCATGGGCTGATCCGGACTCCCTGTGAGTGACCTCTTGCACCGCAAGGCTACACTTTGAGTGACATTTCTTTTTCCTCACATCCAGTCTGAACCTTCCAAGCTGCTCTTTGTGAAGGTTTCCTTCTCTTCCCATTACCAGGAAAAGCTCCATCATCTCTGAAAACACCCTTCAAGCAGTTACAGGCTACTATCACTTCACCAGGCTAAAGAAGCCCAGGTCCCTCAGCCTCTCCACACAGGCCCCAAACCCCATCCTGCCACATCTCCTCTAGAACCCTTCCAGTTCCTCCCCATTCCTCCAGACTGGGAAGCCCCACACCCAGACACACTAGTCCAGATGTGGCCACACCAGTGCTGAGACAAGGGCGATGATAACTCCCTTCTCTGGGTGCCCATGCTCCAACCAAGGCAGCCCTCTATGCAGCTGGCTTTCTTCATGGTGAGCAGGTACCACTGGCTCCTATGGCGTTCCTCTTAGTGCCCACGCCCTTCTTCTCAGGGTCACTCCGGAGCTGTTCAGGTCCCAGCCTGCCCTCATGTTTGGGCTTATTCTACCCCCAAAAAAGCACGTGCAACTTCTCCTTGTAAAACTTCCTGAGGTTTCTGTTGCCAGATCCCAGAGTTTCTCAAGGTGCCTCTGGAGTGAAGCTCTGTTGGCACAGCTGTTAATGTATACGTACAGATGGCCCACCAGCTTAGTGGTGCCTCTGACAAGAAAACAGCATGAGGAACTGCAGGACGCTACAGCTAATAGAAGGAGGTACTAGTTTAATGGAATTGCTGACCAACACAGGAATTCCCTTGATGACAAGCTCAGAATCACCAAACGAGGGTACACAGGAAGCCAAAGCAGGGCCAGGAAGGAAAGGGAAAACAGAGATGTGCTGTTTGCATGGGAGGGTACTGGGATGGTGAAGGGGAAGAAATTGTGAGTGGGAAAAGAGGGAAAAAGGAAAGAAAAGCTGAAGCAAAGGAAATAATCAGGGTCTTGGAGGGGTACCTGCCAAGCAGCCCTGCATCTGGGCAACAATGCCTGGATTGGGACAAGAAAGCCACAGATCATCTGACCAAGCCTCTTTCTGGCTGACTTCAGTGGTCACTGGGAACCTGAGTGCTTTCCCTCCCATCATAAAGGAAAGATCTGTTGTGGATGGAAGCACAGAATCATTCATGCTGGAAGGGACCTCAAGAGATCTCTAGGCCAACCTCCTGCTCTCAGCAGGGTCAGCGATGGGCTCAGAGCAGGTTGCTCAGGAGCTTATTCATTTGGGGCTTGAAAAGCTCCAAGGATGGAGATGGCACAAGATCTCTGGGCAATCTGCTTCAGTGCTTGAGTGTCTTGATGGGGAGAAGGATTTTCCTCCCTTGTTTCAGGTGATGCCCAGTGTCCCTCATCCTCCCATCATGCACAACAGTGAAGAGCCTGGCTCCATTTTCTTGCTGATACCCAAGAAGATGTGGGAAGGCTGTTATTAGGTCTCCCCAAAGCTTTCTCTTCTCCTGGCTTTGCACCTTTGCAGCAAAGGCAGACAGTGGCATCCTGGGCTGCGTTAGGAAGACCACTGCCAAAGAATTGGTGGAAGTGATCCTTCCTCTTGCTCAGCACTGCTACAATGTGTCTTGCTGACTTCTCTCTGGCATTTCTACCCTACCACTCACTCACACCCTCCACATCTTCCACCAGTCCTGCCTTGTCTTCTTGTGAAAAACAAGTCCAGGAGAGCATCCCCCCATGTCAGGTCAGGGATCACCTTCCACCTTCCCTCTAAACAAGGCCTTCTAGCAGAGGTCCATGGTCTTCAAAATCCCCAGTGATTACCAGGGCCTAAAATAGTGTCCCTTCCTCCAGCTGCCTAGAGGACACCTCATCTTTTTCCCAGCCTTCCTCGGGCAGTTCAGGGATCCTGACTAAAAGACCACTGTACATCAAGGAGTTAGTCATCCATGTAATGGTAAATCTGAGGAGACCCAGGCCTGTGCTGTGCTGTGCTCCGCGTACAGCTTGGCCTTCAGGCCGTGTTGTGCTGAGCATATTGCTGGGTTGCAGGATAAACTTGATTGTAATGAGAAGTCTGCAGGAAGCTCCCACCTGGTGCCGGTGATTAGGCCACCTGCTTGTCCTTCCTTTTATCTAAAACTGCAACAAGGAATTCACATGTGAACCCCCTCTTTTGGGGCTTTCTACTGAAAGAATGACTTGAATTTTTTTCTTCTAAGAAAACACTGAAAGTGATGACAGAAGCAAAATGGGATAACCCTTCTACAGACGGGATCTGCAAGACTTGCTGCACCAGCTGACTGGACAGAAGTAACCTCACCGTGATCATCCAAGCCACATGCCTGCTGCTGGCCTTTCAGCTTGTGCAGTAGACACAACCAAATCATGTGCACACTGCTGTCCCATCGGGTACTCAGGTGGAAAGGACAGGACAACCCCTATCCAAGCCCTCTTCCTGCATGGGCCTACCAGGTACTTAGGGATTCCCACAATCGACTTGCCAACCCCGTGCCTTCTGCTGCTCTGTCAGAGACACTGGCAGATGTGAGCCTAAAAGCACGTGTCCCAGCCATGAGTCAAGGGCTGACCTATCAGCTACTTCAGAAAGAGGTGACCTCACAGCCCTGTTCCCAGCCATGTTCCTGCAGCTGGCCTATCAACTCCAGAGACAGAAATGACCTCACAGCCACCTTCAAGGCCTTGTGCCTCCTGCTGGCCCAGGAGATCCTGAGGCACAGCTGACCTCGCCATAGCATTCCCACCCATCTCTTCCTTGTGGCCTATGAGCTGATCAGATACAGGTCACCTCACATTCCTCTTCCAGTGCCATGCGACTGTTCTGGGACCTCACGATCCTCCCCCTGCCCCAAGGGGCCAAACAGCTTAAGTTAGGGTTAGGAAAGGGTTGAAGGTGAGGGGATTAGAGCACGGGAAATAACGGCGTTGGAGCTTAGGTGTTGAGGTTAGGGTTTAGGGACTACAGCTCACCTTTCATGGTTAGGGATTAGGCAAAGGTTTATAGGGTAGGTTTGGTGTTCTGCTGAGCATGTCTGGTTGGTGTTTAGGGTAGGGGCTACCTTTGTGGATGAGGGTTTTGTTTGGGCCTGGGGTGAGGGCTAGGGTTAAGGCGAACATTTTAATGCTAGAGATATGGGCAAGGGATTATGTGATCAATAGGGTAAGAGTAGGGGTAAGGGGTTCTGTGTTTGGACTTTGGTTTAGAGGTAAACTTTGAGATGAGGGATTAGAGCAGTGGATTCCTTGCAGGGTGAGGGGTAGCATTTAGGGGCAGGGTTAGGACTTAAGGTTGCTGGTTAGAAATAGGGTAAAGGCCTAACATGAATGTTTTCACAGTCAGTGTTGCAGAGGCATCAAAATCACCTGAATGGATCTTACCTCTTCAAAATCTTTCACTTCTTTTGGCCAAGCCCCTCTTCCCTCCCCCAAATCTACCATCTTCCAGTCCCAGCTACCCCTGACCTCCCCAAGTCTTTCATCTTGTTGGGGACAGTAATGTAAGGGCTTTCAAGACCTCCACGTGTCTGTCTGCCCACTGCTGACCAGTCAGAAGTGCCCTCAAAGCCAGCAGCCAAGGGGACACAGTGTGCTGCTGTGCTGGAGAGGTCCCTGCTCAGCCACCCCAGCAGTGCTGGTGGCAGGTGATGCCCTCCCCCACCCCTGAGGTACTCTGCCTGCATCCCAGCTCATGCTCCAGAAGGGCTCCCATATCTCCTGGGATGCATTTCCCATACGGCTGCTTCAGCTACCCCAGGGCATCCTGGAGGCAGTGACCACCTCTGTGTGGATAACTGAAGCAAGGCCTGAATGTAGATCTTAGGACAAATTTGAAACCTCTGCAGAAAAGAACTCTTTGGAAGAGCTGAAAAAGTCTCTATTTCCAGCATTGCTAGGTTTTTAAATTAATTTTCATTATTTTTTTCAATGTTTTTTTTTTTTTTTTAAACAGCACCAAGGGTATGTACTAGCAAACTGATGATGCTCTCTTTCACTACGTGAATAGTCTTCTGCAGCCCCTTATCAAAATAAATGTTCTTATCGATGGTTCAAACATTGCTCAGCAGAACTATATTTATATTGGGTTATCTTGTCTCTCTAATTCTGCCCCTCTGTCTTTTCTCCTTCCTCTGCCTATTCTGTCTTCAATGAGCTCTTCAACAGAACGATTCCTTGCACCATAGAATAACTCATGTTGGAAAAGACCTGAACATTGTCTTATCCAGCTCTTCTGCTGGACACAGGGTGACCTAGATGAAGCATTTCAAAGGCTCTCCTTCCACTTGCCCTCATCTACAAAGGAGCTGAAGGCGCGCTCCATCCCACCACACAGGGAGATAATAAAGATAATTCAGCAGTGTTGGCCCAAGTGCTGGTCACAGAGGAATGCCAAAAGTGACGGGCTGCCAGGAGGACTCTGTACCACTGATGACATCGGGGCCTAATTGTCCTGCATAACTCCCACTCACATCATCACCTACTTCTTCAGTCCAGGTACGACCAGTCTGGCAGACCATGTCTAAGGCCTTGTTAAAGTCCAGGTATGCAACACTGCCTACTTTCCCCTCCCATACATGTTCTGCAATCTTTTTCTTTGCCTTCAAGTACCTGGAGTTGGCTGCAGGAGGACTTGCCCCATCACCTTCCCAGGGACTGAGGTGAAGCTGACCAGCCTGTGATTCTCCCAGACCTCCTTGAAGATGGGTTTGATATTTGCCTTTTCTGAGGACCTTGAAACCTCCCTGATTGCTCTAGCCTTTCCAAGATGTTTGAGAGAGGTGTCATGATAATGCCGGCCAGCTCCACCAGCACCTCTCTGCCCCTTCCCACACCCAAAGCCCTCTCTGTATCCACTTCCAGAGGAATGCCCGGGTTCTTCCTGCAGGCCCACAACTCCAAGGTGCAGCTGACAGCTTTTCTGAGCATTTTCCTTAGTGTCCCCCTCCCCCCAAACCTTTCTGGTCCACAGGCTGAAGATGAACGTATTGAGCAGGGGCCTGAGGATGGTGTAGAAAAAGGGGTTTGTCAAATGATCTCAGGAGGGCTCTTCTGGGCATCACACAGACAATGACGAGGGTGTCATAGGAAACAGTGGCACTGGTGAGGTGAGAGGAGCAGGTGGAGAAGACCTTCTGTCTGCCCATGCTGGGCGGGAGAGCTGCTCCAGGTTGGCAGCTCTGACGCCCACACAGGATGCCCGTGTGAACAGGAAGGGGAGGACTGGCTCTAAAAAGCAGGTTATGAAAGCACACAGCATGAATGTCACGGTGGCACTGCAGGAGAGCTCCAGTGAAATCACAGAAGAGGTGGTCCGCTCCACTGGGACCACAGACCTGTATCTGGGATAAGAATGAAATGATTCCTGTAGATGGCATAAATACCCTGAGCCAAGGTGCAGCTGCCTACTCGAGACAGACCTTCCAGTTCAGGAGCCTCGCAGAGAGAAGCCAGTGGCACAGAGCCCAGCACTGATTGTAGGATGTGGCCACCAGCAGGAAGCACTCAGTACCTGCAAAAGGTGCCAAAAATAGTACTAACGCTGCTGTGATCAGAGGTGATACCTACATGGAAAAACATTTGTTTCTTTGTTAATTGCTTAAAGAAATTGTGAAGGCAGTTCAGAGAGGTGAAACAGGAAGGTGCCTCTGAGTGCATTCATACTCTCCAGATGGGCTCTGTGCCTTCTGAAAGGTGAGAAATGCCGCCTTCCAAAGGGCAGTGTCGCTCGTGCTTGCAGAACCCCTTCTGACTGCAGGGTTGAGATGCTCCGCAGGTGTGCTTCTTTCCTACTGTACATTTGAAGGCACAAGCCAGAAAGCCAAGGAAGAGTGATAGAGCAGACAGAGGCATTTGCAACGAGCCTTTCCAAGGCAGGTGAGAGAAACGTCATGGGGACAGTGGGGGCTGTTCCTGGAGTCACACTCAGAAGTGTCGGGGCTCTGTGAGGTGTCCATATTCGAGCTTGCCTCATGCACTCTGCATACTCACAGGGGTGTTCAGACGCGAGTCCTTCCCTTGCACACGCAGAGGCAGTGCATTGCAGCAGTCACAGTGTCTTTCTGGCCTCCTGTTGCCACTGCCAGAGGGTGGCAGGCACCTCAGCCCTGCAGTGTGTTGCGCGGCTCTGCACTCATCTGAGATGCCCCACAGCATGAGGAACGGACACAGGGACCTCGGTTCAAGGAAGGACATCCCAGTGCTGCATTCAGGTGGTTTCCCAGGGAATGTTACTCCCAACGTGAAGCGACCTCAAGACACTGGCTGTCCCACAGGCCTTCGCAGCACCCCCAGGAACAGATGATTGTGTTTGTGCTCACTCGGGTTCATCTCACCACATGCATACGATGTGGATGCTTAGGCCTCCTCTTTACAATGCAAACATGGACTTCTGAACAAGTCATTTGGTGTCCCTCCATAGAGGGATACAGGACCTCTTGGAGGTGGGCTGAGAGGCCAGTGCTGGAAGCGGTGGTTTTTATGGTGGTTTTTTGACACAGCTGTGAGCAGCCTGGGAGAGAAGTGCTCCTGTGGTCTGTTGCCCCTGCAACCATCACGAGAGCTGGCCCTGCGACGCCCTGCTCGGGCAGCCTTCCCTCGGCCTGCACGGCAGGGCCAGAGCTGTACGGCAGGGCCAGGCACCACTCCTGGCACCACCGTTCATCTGCAAAAGCCCCCTGCAGCGGCCGCGGCCCCTGTGCCTCCCTGCAGGGCGTCTGCCTCCCGCTTGCCCGAGGAGCTGGCCACAGCTCACCCGTCTCAGCCCAGCCCTGCTGCTCTCCCGGCCCTGCCCCACTACAACCCTGGCCCTGCTGCCACCCCGAGGTGCGGTGGGCTCCGCTCCACGCTGCCCAGGGCTGGGTGCCATCCCTTGCCCGCCTGCCTACCTAATCCCCGCGCTCGCCACGGAGCAGCCTGTGCATCCCGGGCTTGCAGGGCCACCAGGAGAAGGAGAAGAAGGAGGCGGGTGGGGGCCACAGTCCCCCACGCCTGCACCATGTTGCTGCTACTGCTGCCGCTGCTGCTGGCACTGCCAGAGCGGTTGCCGCAGCACAGCAGAGCACATCACGGAGAGGCACAGCGGGGGTCTGTGACCTCACAGCCCGGCATCCCCACCGCAGCCACGCCCCCATGGTTTCGCCCCTCCCCCTGCAACGCCCCGCCCCCACATCTCCCCTCGGGAGGGCGGGGCTCCCGCAGGGGAGGGAGAAGGAGACTGCCCAGCTGGAACTGAATCTGGCTGCTGCCCTCAAAGACAATAAAAGATGTTTTGAGAAATGCATTACCCACAAAAGGAGGGCTAGGGAGAATCTCCATCCTTTATTGGAGGCAGGGGGAAACAGGGCCAAAGGCCGAGGAAAAGGCTGAGGTACTTAATGCCTCCTTTCCCTCAGTCCGAGGCTCCTCAGTCCGAGGAGCTGATTGTTTTGTACTGCACTGACACAGGGCAAAAAAGAAAGGCTGTTTGTCTTGTCTGAACAAACGGCTGGAGAACTGTTACTCACTTGGGCCAGCTGTGAGCTTGGTGTTTGCCCTGGCACATCCAGAGATGGGATACACTGGAGGCACACACTGCCCGTTCCTGGTCACGGAGGGCTCCAGACAGCAATGAGGACCTGGAGAGCAGCTGTCTCCCACGGCGGGTTTTGCCCCTTTCCATGTGTAAGCCGGGGCTTTGGTTTTGGTGGGAGTGAAATGAATGAACCTAGGAAGAAAGGCATATGAAAGGTCACCGGCAGGCAACTGCCCATTTAAAGCTCCTGTGTACCTGGAGCAGTTGGAATTGCCAGCCTCATCAAATTGCCTTTAAATTATTCCCTGTAAATGACCTTAACAGGAACCGGGGCCTTCTGCCAGCACGGTTCCAGCGAATATTGGCCGGGGCAGGGAGGGGGAAGGGAGGATGGGGTGGGGGAACAAGCCTTCCTGAAAACAACACTAACCACCATACAGACCCTTGGTCCTGAGATGCAGCGCCGGGCCGAGGGGCAGCCCAGGCGGGAGAGCGACCCTGCGCTCAGCAGGACCAGGCCGCTCTCTCCTCTGCCGCCATCAGCAGCGCTGGCAGGATGAGCCCTCCCCTGCCCGGCCTCTGCCTCGGCTGCAGCCGGCAGCCAGGGAGGCTGGGAAAAGGGAAAGGGGTTTGTGCTGCTCTCACCAGGGCTGTCCTCAGCCAGGGCTGCACTGGTGGGAACTGGTTTCGGCTGCTGAGCGGGGCCCCCCCGCCTGCCCCCGGCCCCGCTCTGCCCCCATTCTCCTCAGGCCGCTCGGCCTCTGGCCCCTCCAGCCCCGCCCCAGGCCGCCTGGCCCTGACAGGCCAACTCCGGCTCTGCTGATTGGCTCAGCTGTGGCCAATGGCGCGGCTCTGGCTGGGTGGGCGGGAGCAGCCCGGGCCTCTCCTCCCAGAGCCGCCTGCGCCCCCTCAGGGGCGAGCGGGGCCTGAGCGGGGCCAGGCTGATGCAGTTTGGTGCCAAGGCAAAAGGCAGCAGGAGAGCAGCACCAAACCCCAACCCAAAGAGCTTCCCCCAGCCCCGCCCTTCCCAGGCTCAGCCTCACTCCTCCTTCCCGACTCCTCGGCCCCCTCTCCCCTCCCAGCGGTGCAGGGGGACGGGGAATGGGGCTGCGGGCAGCCCACAGCGCCTCGGCTCTGCCGCCCCTTCCTCCTCACGCCATTCCCCTGCTCCTGCCTGGGCCCCACGGGCCGCAGCTCCGGCCAGAGAACCTGCTGCTGCCTGGGCTCCTCTCCAGGGGCCGCAGGGCCTGCCAGGAGCCTGCTCCGCCCTGGGCTCCTCTCCAGGGCTGCAGCTTGCTGGTGGAGCTGTCGATGGCCGCCTGAGGGTGACAGCGTTGGTGGCTGGGTCCTCTTCCAGGCGTCCATTTCACAGCCGCTTGTCCTTGACCACGTCCAGAGGGCCATGGAACATCGCCAGGGATGGAGACTCCACAGTCTCCCTGGGCAGCCTGTGCCGCTGCTCGTCACCTGCACAGCACCCTTTGCACGTCCCCTTTCTGGTCTGGGCATGAGGTCCCTGTCAGCCCGTCTCTGCAGCCTGCCCAGGTCCCTCGGGACGGCAGCACGACCCCCTGGCCTAAGTGCCGCTGCTGCCAGTCTGGTGTCATCAGTCAGCTTGCTGAGGGTGCACTCTGCCCCATCCTCCAGAACATTAATTAAGGAAGATGATAAACAGGATCAGACCCAGTCTTGACCCCTGGGAGACACCCCTGGTTACTGGCCTCGCACTAGGCTTGGTGCCACTGAGCAGCACCCTCAGGGCCCGGCGGTTCAGCCCGTTTCAGTCCCACTCGCTGTCGTCTCAGCCAGCCCATTTCTGTTGGAGTGACTTGAACTCCATATTTAAAAAGAAGAGATTGCAAGATGGGCCCAGGCAAGCACACAGCTTTCAAAATCCCAAGACATAAACCTCCCACACTGGGCATTTCCTCCAATTGCCCCAAAACCTACAGAGAAGAAAACACCCCAGGAATTACATATGCAAGGCCAACGAATGTTTTTAATTCTGGCTTTGGCTTTTCTGACTGTGGGTACCGAGTGAGTGTTGTTTTTGCAAGGCGATCCCAAGAGCTGACCAGGGCTTAAAGCTCTTCCTCGAGGGACCTGTGGGCAGGCGGGCTAGCCGGCAGAGGTGTCCGAGTCTCTGGAAGGTCTCTCTGAGCTCTTCCTGGCCAGAGGCAGCACTGGGAGGGGGGACAGGGTGGGCTGCTGGTGCCCTTTGTGCAGCTTGGTCCCTGCTGGGGGCAGTTTTGGTGCTTCCTCGTTTTCTCCTCTTCCTTTTTCTTCTCCTGCTCCTCTTCTGTGGCACAGCAGAAGAAAGATGCTGTGCTCCTTCTTCAGCCAGGGTCACAATCTGTCCCTGTCACTGCCGCAGCGCCCCGAGTCTTTGTCTGGCGTGTATCGCTGGGGCGCTGAAACCCTCCTCCTCTTCTTCCCTGCTGAGGCATCATAATCTGTGGTGTCCAGAAACTGGCTGCAGACATCATAGCCCCGCTGCGGGGATCTGCTCCGCTCTCTCTGCCTCAGCAGGGTTTGCTCCCGAGCAGCCCTGCGTGCAGGATCCCACTTGGAGCTGGCGTTGGAGGGCCCTGGAGCTGTCTCATCCCTTGGGTCTCGGTCACATCGGGGAGGACTTGTTCTCCACCTCCTCCTCCCCCTTTCTGAGCTGTGGTAGTCCGTGATCTCCACAAACTGGCTGTGGAGATCATAGCCCTGCTGCAGGGATCTGCTCTGCTCTCTCTGCACTGGCAGGGTTTGCTCCCGAGCAGCACTGGGTGCAGGAGCCGACTGGGAGCTGCCGTTGGAGGGCCCTGCAGCTGTGTCGTCCCTGGGAGTGCAGTCACACCTTGGAGGACCAGTTCTCCTCCTCCTCCCTGCTGAGTGGTCATAGTCGGTGGTGTCCACGCACCAGCTGCGGAGATCTTGTCCCCACTGCGGGGATCTGCTCCGGGCCCTCTCCTTGGCACCACTCTTCTGGCAGTGGGAAGAAGGGCTGAATCCATGCTCCTCTTTGTTGCTGTCTTCTCGCACGGTGTGCAGCACACGCTCACGTGGTTGAGAGCAGAGCGGGCACGCAGCTTTCCTTCTGGACACCAGCCTTATGCAGCCACAGAAGAAGCGATGCAAGCAGGAGCCAATGTAGGAGGCAATGTTGAGCCTGCCTGGCCAGATGAAGCCCGTCCAGCCTGCAGATGCCTCCCGTGCACCTGCCCAGGTGAGCTGGCTCTTGCTGGCTGTTGCAGAGGAGCTGCTGTCCTCTGCAGAGTCCTCCATGCCCAGCGCCACGTCCTGCAAAGAGAGCTGTGAAAAGGTCCTGCCCTTTCGTCCTGAAAGGAGCAGAAGAGTGAGGCAAGCCCAGAAGCTGTGGGAGGGGACAGCTAAGGGCCTCCCAAAGGCTCTCCTGGAGGGCTGCAAAGGCAGAAGGGCCAAAGGCAGACAAGTGGGATGCTTTGAGAGGGAGCAGCGTTGGGGCTGTGAAGAAAGCTGCAGTGTGGGAGGGAAAAGAGAGCAATGCCAAGATCCCAGAAAGAAATCCACTGTCCACCTGCTGCCCTGACCCACCTCCCCAGAGTTACCTTAGTCCGACGAGGCAGACCCTGTGGTCCCACAGAGCACGCCTGTTTGCTGTCGGCCCCCCACTGACTGAGGAAGGGACGGGCATATGATGGTGCTGGTGAGGAAGAAGCCCTTTCTCCAGTTTTCAAATCAGTGCACCTGGAGAAACAAAGAGTGATCTCCATTTAGGTCTGTTCTTGCAGCCTCCTCTGGGGTTCAGTCATTTTCTTGGAGCGGTTTCCACAACAGAGAGAAGATGTAACCGAGACTAGAAATGAGAAATTCGATTGGGGTCTTCCCACCAGGTCTACACCTGTCAGAGCAAGTCCTTGTCTTTATCCCCCCTACGGCCTCCATTTCATAGAATCACAGAATGGTTGGGGTTGGAAGGGACCTTAAAGATGATCTAGTTGCAAGTCCCATGCCATGGGCAGGCAAAGAGTCCCTCCCCATCTTTCCTGGAGGCCCCCTTTAAGTACTCTTCTCTACATTAGCCAGCTTCAGAGAGCAGTTTACAGCAGGGCAGGAGCCAAAAGCCCGGCAAGGAAAGGTAAGGACGGAGGTGGGGTAGTTCAGACTTGACAGCACTGAATGATGCAGGTAGGAACTGTCTCCTAGGACCAAAAGAGAAACACTCAGGAGGATGAGAAGAAAAAGAGCAAAGCCAGGAGAAGGAAACGTATTCGGAACACATTTTAATACTGGTTATTACCTGACATAAAACAGTAGATAGGCTTGCTGCCTGAGAACTGTGTTGATGTCACAACCCTCCACAGACGCATCGTTCATCTTGTACCACAGTCCATCGCTGGCCTGCAAAGAAAGGCATCAATAGCTGGAGAGGAACTGCCTGGTTTCTCAGTGATAACACAGGCAGAAAACTACCGAACCAAGAGCACACCAAAACAACTCCAACGCAGCCGGTAAGGAGACCTTCCCCCCCAGAACCTTGGCTGCCAGTAACACTGCTGTGAAAGGTTGCCTTCCCCAGCACTCATTTTTCCCCTGCTAGGAAGGAAGTTGCTCTTGACCTTGGTGTAGCAGAAATAGTGTCCTGCATGACAGCTGCCACCGCTATGTACCAGGACAGCATATAAGGCGTAGAGGAGCGGTTCTCCTGCTGTCCGAGATGTGTATGGCCAAAGATCCAAGTACTCGGGATACTCCACCACCTACAGAGAGACCAAGAGGGCTCAGAAATGATCCTGAGCTAGTACATGGACTAGCCTTCAACATGTCATGGTTTGGGTGGCAGGAAACTGTTCTTGGCCAAAGCAGCTCTGACAGAGCAGAGCCCATCCAATTGCGTACACACCTTGCTGATCTTCCTGCCGGTGAGATGTTCAAACCTTTTCAGACACACGGTGAGAACCTTGGGCACACGATGGATTGTAAACCTCTTGGAGGCAGCAACCATCTTGTCACACCTTGAAACCAAGCACAGAGCCAGATGCTGAAGGGCACCCTTTTTCCCCGCCAGAAGGCAAGACAAGCTTTCCTGTCTCACACATCCTGACGCTGTTTTAAGGCTATTCAGAACCATAAGTACCAGATTAAACAACAGCTGCTGCCCATTACTGTGCATTAAACCTCCATGAAAAGAGGACTTCTGCACGATGACATGCAGCACCTTCAGGAAGGATCTAGCATTAATATGTCATTAGTAATCACCTTACTTGCTACATTTAAAGCAGTTTTCCCCATCCAGCTGCTCGGGTTTCACAAAGTCCTCCAGAGCTGCGGTGACAGAGGAGGCTGCCTGGAGGAGGGAGAAAGGAGAGCACTGAGCTCGGGGAAACGCCCTCGCCCAAACACTTGGCTAAGAGCTGCCAAGAAGGCGCAGGTAGCTGAGGCTGAGGAGACCCACTGTGAACCCACAAGCAGTGTCCAGAAGGAGGCAGAAAGAGGGTATTATGCTGAACATTTCCTCATTTCCCAGGAATGCCCAGGGCTACCAAAGCGACCTCTCTGTGGCACCACTCAGTTCAGCTACTGATGGGGTGCAGGGTCATCAGAATGAAAACAACACAACCCATCAGCCTGGGAGCCAGAGGGGTGTTGAGGGAGGGCAAAGGGAAGAAGGAGGAGAGTCCATCAAGGGTGCAGGGAGGATAATGTGTGCTTGTCCCGCTTAAAGCCCGCACCTACAGGGAGACCACTGCCATGGCCTCCCCAGAAGGACACAGTCCATTCCACTCCCCACCCACCACCAAGCTCTCTTCTCTTGGCTTTGCAGTATATGGTTTTACACCACCTGCGTTTATTCTGGAAAGCTACGGGGGCCTTGGGATGTCTTGAATCCCAGTTACAAACCCTCTTACATTTATATCCAAAGGAAGATCCAGGAAGGCCTCGTAGGAATCGGAAACGGCTTTGCAGCTCAAGCACGTGACTGGAAGGCAAATCAAAATGCTCAGCGACAGGGGAAGTCGACTGACTGTGCCGGTTTACGGCCTCCATACCTGCTACGCCAGTCACACGATCAGCTGTTTATCACAGGCAGACAGAAGGACACAGACAATTCCAAGCAGAGCAATAGTCATGGAAAAGTACCTCTGGATCTCAGCATGCCCCCAAATATTTGGTGGACGATGGTAGTTGCTTGAGAAGAGACATCCAAGCTGGAAAGAAAGGGTAAGGCAGGGAGCTCAGAAGTAGGGCAGAGAGTTATCTCCTCCAGGAGTTTTGCTTTGTCTGAAAACCCTGGCGGTAGGGTTTCCTTGACGGGAGTGCATCAAGGAGTCCAAAGAGCTCAGGAGCATGGAAGAGGTAATTTGCTTGTGCTTACTCGTTGCTTCCACTCAGACAAGCTCTCTGCATGGCATCGACAGTGCAGCGTAAGAACTCGTGGGCGTCTTCCTGCATGCCATGCTGGAAATGTTCTCCTATTCCTAAGAAAGAAGAAGTTAGGAGTTGTCCCCCGCAGGAAGGGAAGGAAACCTGTAAAAGCACCTGAAATGACTCACGTGTGAGGACATTGACAACACTCCAAGGCTGGATGGCACTGGCTGAGGAATGCAGGACCTTGTTAACGTGTGCTTCCATTCTGCACATCATGCAGAAGCCTTGCTGGCGACCTGAAGAGGAAGGGAGGGAGGGAAGCGTCTCGGGTTAGCAAGATCTCCAGAGCGGTGGGAAACCTAATGGAGATCCTGAAGTTACAAGAACAGCCCCCACTCCTCTTCTCCCAAGGTGCCAATGGCCCACTGGGACATTGTAGTGCATAGAAAACTTTCTTCAGAGGGATGCTGAACTGACAAAAGTTTTCTGTGCAAGAAGCAAAGAGAGTTTAACTTGCAGGAATGGGGACCGAGAGCAGGGGCTAGAAAGAGGTGCCTCTCTGAAGATGAATACACCGAGATAGGACAAGGGGCTTCTAGGCTTGAGTGTTCAAAGAACACCAACTCGGGGGATTGAGAGAGGAGGGCTGCTTTTCTCCTCAATCAAATTCCAGATGCTGGGAATCCTTGGGAAGAGCCCACCAGATTTGCAAGGAGCTGTTGATAAAAGTACTGACACGAGCAGCTGTGCTCCCGAGAGAGCAGGTAGTTGGCGAGAGGGGGTGTGTACGTCAGGCACTGCAGGACGGAGTTGAGGTAGCACGTATTGCCCAGGTTGTGGAGTCCTGCTCCAGCTCTCTGTCTTTGCTGCCAATCCATGCAAAGCTTCTCCGGGGGAAAGAGGATCCTTTGTGGCAGAGCCATTCCCTCGGCAGTGGCTGCAGGGAAATGACATTTGAAAAGAGAGGAGATGACGTTGTTGCACAAAAGCATCGTTTAAAAGTCAAGCTCTGTACAGGAGCCCCCAGGACAAGCAGCTCTAACCTCCAACACAGAAACACTGGGGGAAGCCTAACACTGCCATTGACAATGACTGGTCAAGAAGCAGTTTTGGAAAAGAGTCTGTTGCCCTGCTTCCTTTGCCAAAACTCCAAGAAAGCTACACTCTGATTTCTGTGCTTCGGGCTACCTTCCTTTCCCTCTAGAGCCTTGAATTGGATTCTTAGGTCAAGTCTTCCCTTTTCCTGATGGTAACTTGATGAAAACAAGCAAGTCCCTAGCCCAGAAGGTAACCCTACTGATGTCAGTACGAGCAATGTCATCTTTCAAAGTCTTGTACATCGTGGCAGATGACAGACAAAACTCATTTTCCTGTGTCTAATCAAAAACACCTGGGTGAGCCTGGCTGCTACCAGGAAACGCCCCAGAATTCACTCTAGGTTGTCAGCACATCCACAGTCAGGGATGGAGCAGCAGCCACGTCCGTCGCCTTTGGGCATTCCCAAAGTCCAATGGTGAAGCCGTTACTCACAGGAGTCATTCCCCATTGCGGCCATTGCTCCTCTCAGGAACAGAGCGGAAAGCTTTGGATGACAAAGGATGTCAGGACACGCTCCAGAAAGAGAAGATCAGCGCCCGTCCTGTCACCTGATTGCAAAGAAATAATTGTAGTTCAAGAAAATGATTGAAAACAATTCCAAATGAAATGCACAGATCAACGTCTGCCATCAGAAGTGTTTCAGTGGTACTTGTAAGTGCTGCAGAGCTGCAGGCTGATGGCCCTGCTGTCCCTGTCACAGGACTCCAATTGACAGCAATTACCAAGGCCCTTTTGACAGACTGCATTGCGTGTCACCTTCTCTAAAGGGGTCCTGCTGCTTACCTGTGGCCAGCGTTAGCAGCAGAGCCCTCTGGCTCTCCAGCCCACACTTTCCCACCTTGTACACAGCAGTGACCGGCTTTCGGCCGCTACTTCAACGCCTGCCTTTGCCCTCCTCCTTTTCTGTCTCCCTTCCTACCCCATCAGTCAGGGTGGGCTTCTTGTCATTCCAGGCTGAGCCCAACGCCTCAGACTACACTGCCACCCCCCTACTTACCTCTCCTGGGATATGGCAAAGAAATATAAGAATTAGCAAAGAGGAACTCTACCCATAGCCCATATCTGGCCAGCCTAGAAAGGTGTAATAGCTCAGCCTAGAGCTCGGAAGGCACACACCAGCCTATACTTTTCTCCTCTATCTACCTACCCTATGCTGTGTCCTGAAAGTCAAATCATAATTACCTTTGAACGAGGATGGAAGTTGAGGAGAAGTGAGCAGTAAATGATAAATGCTTGGAAAAAAATAGGCACGCAAGTAGCAATGGAAGGAGCTGAGTTACCCCGAAGGCCAGCTCAGCTCAACTAGCTTTCGCTGGCCTGCTCTTCAGGATTTCAAGCCCCGGCCAGGTGAGGTCACAAGCACCGGGTGGGTGCTGCATCACTGCCCCTTTGTGACATGGGCCCACATGGGGATGTGTCCCCTGGAGGCCACACAGCTGCCACGGCCCTGGCACCTCCTGTAGCCATCAGCCCCTGGGCTTCCCTGTGCACTGCTGACGAAGGGCTGCTCATCTGCCGGCAGAGCTCCCACCTCCTCCCTGAGCTGCACCGTCTGGATGAAGAAAAACCTGCCCAGGGCTGTAAGCGTGCCTGTTCCCAGCTTTGGCTGGCACATTTGGGTTGCTGAGGGTTTCTCTTCCACTCTTCCCAGGTACAGGACTGTGTCCGTGAGGCTCGTGGACCAAAGCACCTGGTCTCTTATAGGTTCATTTCCAATGAATCTTATCTTCCCCCCAAGATACAGCCACAGGTTGACTCTGAAATGGTGCTCCTTGTCCCTCCATTTTGTTCCCTGGTGAAAGGCGGCAACCCCTATGATAGGCGCCACCACCTTGCGGTTCCCAACGGGAACCACCGCCCCGGAACCGGCATCCCCACCCCGGCCTGGCACCAACACCCCTGGTATCTCTGCCCTGTCCTGCTCCTGACAGCCCCACTGCTGGCATCCCCACCGCAGGCTGGAGAAAATGGCCCCAGGAACAGCATCCCCACCCCACGCTGCTACCATCGCCCCCAGTACCTGCATCTCCCACCCCACTACCAGCAACCCCCACAAGTACCTCCCAGGGACCCCCACAGAGGGACACCCCAGGGCTCTCTTAGGAAAATCTCATGCCCTAAGTATTGCAACAATTAGTCATGAGAGTATGAAATTGGATCGAGCTCCTGAAGATAGACAGATACACATCTAGTTGACGTTGTATACTGCACAGTCATGGTTCAGTCAGCAGGACTAAAGGCCCCCAGCTCACTGCAAGGAGGAGAAGGACAGCCCCCACCCTGAAGAAGAAAGGATGCCCCTGGATGACCCAGCTCACGCCAGCATCCCAGCCCCTCCGACACCTCTGTGAAACCCTCCCCTTATCTGCCATCAGAGATCAGGATCTGCAGCCAGACCAACTCCAGGGACGTCAAGATCAAGAAAGAAGCAGATGGATGATGACGCCACAGAATTGGAGTTGCTTTGCAGAACAGCAGCCTGTGTGTGTGTTAAGCAGAGGTCGGTCAAATTGCATTGGACCGGAACGCTTGAAAAGCATAAGAAGCATCTGTAAAACCGCATTTGTGGTGCTGCAGTTTGAATGGGACGGCTCATGCGCACGAATGCAAGAATTCCTCTTGTAATGCTATACTCTGCGTCCCAGCTTCTCTCCTCGTCAGCATAGCCCACTTGCCAAATTCTCGTGACAGCTCCCCATCATGGCTGAACGGTAACGGTACCGGCACCGGTTCCACCACAGTTGGGAGCAGCAGTTGCCCCCCAGGGCACAGAGGGGAGGACAAAAACAACCCAAAAGTGCCCTAACCCCCCACGCCCCAATCCCAACCACCAGGGCAGGATGGGACAGCACAGGCATGTTGGCATCACAGGGCCACTGGTGCTGGCCCTATCCCTTCCCCGTGGACAGGGAATTCGCCTCCCCCAAAACATCATGCTTAGGATGGGAGACCACTGGGATAGCAAACCACCATTGGGATGGGAAATCGTCACTGGGACGGGGAACCATCGTGGGGCTGGGAAACCAACACTGAGGGCAGGAACTCATCAGCAGGATGGAAAATCATGGAGGTGGGAAGTTGTTGTGGTATGAAATATCAAAGCATCGCAAGGCTGGCTGAAGCAGGTGCTGGCAGAATGATCGCCATGGGGACGGACCCCTCAGAATGCTGTTTGCCCCAAACCAACCCCACACTGCCCAACTGCATGGCAGGTACAGCAGCAGGTTTGTGCTCCTCCTGCTGCTCCTGCCCTCCAGGTAACCCCCCAACCACCTCTGCCCACCAGCATCTCAGGATGGGGGTCTGGGTCTCTGTGGAGAGGCTGAAGGACCTGGACTTCTTTCTCCTGGTGAAGTGGAGGCTCAGGGCACTATAGTAGTAGCGTGCAACTGCTTGAAGGGCGGCTTCAGAGGTGACGGAGCTTTTCCTGGTAGTGGGAAGAGAAGGAAGCCTCCACAAAGTGCAGCTTGGAAGGTTCAGACTGGATGTGAGGAAAAAGAAATGTCACTGAAAGGGTAGCCTTGTGGTGCAAGAGGTGACCCAGAGGGAGTCTGGATCAGCCCATGGCTTTGTGTTTCAAGGGGAAGCCAGCAAGGGTGGAGAGCCATCAGTGAAGCTATAGAAATGCTGGGCTGAGAGCTAGGTGGGAAGGCAAGATGGATGTCAAGAGCCTGAAGGGAAAGAGGTGCAGGCATGGGACAGCGTAGGACAGCCTGCAGCAGAGATGGCCAAGGGCTCTAGCAAGGCTGAAAGGCCCAACAGGACCGAGGTCTTTGTCCTCTTGGCTCTGGCAGCTGCCTCTGGCACCGAGGCCTACCAGGCAAAACTTGTTTTGAGGCTCTGGCCTTTGTTTCTTCCTCAGCCCTGCCTGGGGAGGCCGGGAGGTGGTGTACAGTTTTCCTACACTTGGCATTGCTCACCCTCACACCCCACTGCCCCCAGGAAGAGCCCTGAGCCATGCGGGAGGGACAGGATCTGCCTTCCCAGGGCCTGCGGATAAGGGCTTGGCCTTTCTGCTTCACAGAAGAAGCCAAAGGGTTTGCTCAGGATTACAGCTGCCTGCACAGAGCCTTTGCCTACCTGCAATCATGGCCTCCAATTACCTGCTCTAAAGAGTCCCTGGGGAGGCTTTGTCAGTAATGGTCCTCATGGGGCCCATTAATGCTTCCAGATACTTTGGGTTCAGCTTCTGACTTGGACTTCTTGAGCAGTCTGTTCAATCTCCTCTCGGTATCTGAGGTTCAAGGCCTCAGCCCCAAATACACCATGGGGCTCATTAAAATACAGAAAGCCCTAACGAGCCCTGTCTCTTCCTGTGATTTTCTCCAAGTCTTCACGACTTGTACAGCTCATTAGAGAGGTTTCCTAGGGTAGTTAAGGCGAAAGATTTCAAAGTGCATCTAATAAAAATGAGTTTTGTTTTAAAGGATATTTTTTATTAATTCTGAGGTTAAAGAAGAGGTGAGTGTCTGCTCGGGAGGTCTGGACAGGTAGGAAAAGCAGTCCCTTGAGGTCTGACACTGTATGGACAACTTTGCTCCTCACCTCCCAAACGTCCCCTTTTCTGTCATTGGCCACCTGGGACTTGCATCACTGTTCCTTGCATCAGACTTCTGCACTCATCTCCGTAGCTGGATGCTACAGGTCCTATGCACCATCTCCCACCTGCTCTCCTTCGAGAACTGGCTGCACACAGGCACAGGAGAATTTTTCCTATTTGCAAGTAAAGAAAAGCCGGATAAAGTTTCACAAACAGTAAAACACACTCTGTATCCATCTGCTAAGTACAAGCTGCCTCTAAGGAGGTTGCCCTTCCACAAGAGATAATCTTATGAGAAATGTTTTAGATAGATAAGTGCAAACAGATAGATAGGAAAACAACTAAAGTGTTGGTTAAAGAGACAATTAGACTACCGAGAGACAGGCAAGCTTTGAACTCCCTGAGGCTTAAGGCAGCTGCAGAGGTGAGAGGTATCTGAATGAACAAAGATTAAGGGGAGGAGAAAACGGGAGAAAAATGGCAAGGGCCTTTGCCTAGGCAGTCTGCATCCACAAAGATGATTTTAGAAATGGCCACTGTATCAGGATAGGTGAAAGTATATGAAAGACTAGTGAAACTAAATCCACTGTATAACAGGCAGAATAGTGGTAAGGAAGTTAGAGGGGAAGACTGGCATTTCTTGGAGTATCCCTTTTGAGAGGTCACGGGACTGGCGAAGGTCTTATGTGAGTGAGGACAAGCAAGTGCTGCACCCATCTTTGAAGGCAGCCAGAAGTGCAAGCCAGGCACCGCAGGCTGTACAAGCTCACTTTGGTGAGGAGGGAGCCACTGAATGCCTCCTCAAGGCTGACATGTCTGGACAGCTAAAAGAGAAGAACATGTCCAAAAGCAGTCGGCATGGACTCCCCAAGGGTAAATCATGCCTCACCAGCCTGATTGCCTTTGTGGTGAAGTAACTGTGTTGGTGCATGAGGGGAGAAGAGTGGATGTCGTTTACCTCAGCTGCAGCAGGGCTCTTGGCGTGGTCTCCCTCAATAGTCTTCTACTCAAGTTAGGCCATTACAGCCTGGGTGGACAGACAAACAGATGGGCAAAAGGCCAGTTGGATGCTGAGGCTGAGAGAGCAGTGGTGATTGTGAAGGAAGTTCAGAAAGAAGAAACTTGGAGGTGTGTGTGCCACCAAGTGCATTCATGTTCCCGAGATGTGCTCTGTGTCTTGTGAAAGGTGAAAACTGCCGCCTTCTTCTCAAGGGCAATGTCACTGCTGCTTGCAGAACCCCTTCTGACTGCACAGCTGAGATGCTCTGCAGGCCACCTCCTTTGATAGCATGTAATGAAAGGCACAGGCCAGAAAGCCAAGGAAGCGTGATGGAGCATTTGCAATGAAGCAAATGAATGAATGCAATGAAAGAGTCAGTCTGTCCCACCTGCAGCCCAACACTGCCAGCGTGGGCGTTCTCAGCACAGGCAGGGCTTTTGTCTGTGCAGGGGTACGTATCCCTTTGGATAGGTCTTGTGAAGAGAGGATGGAGAGCACCTCAGCGAACAGCGAGCCGAGGCTGTCCCCTTGCCTGGTCAGGGATGGGCATGGAGGCGAGCGCTGGTCCCTGCCAGGCACGCTGAGAAAGGCGACCAGGAGGCTCTCCTGGCCCTGCAGTGCCGTGCCCGGCTTTGGTCCCCTCGGCCTGCCGGGGTCAGGTCTCCTTCCCGGCACATGCAGAGCAGGCAGGTCAGGATGGTCAGGGCCGAGAGGAGACGAGCCATGGGCAGGCGAGCAGAGCCCCAGCCGAGGGGTGCGGGGCACCCCGTTTTCTGCACAAAGCTCTCCGTGTCCACAGCTCCCACGTGCAGCCAGGTGCCCAAACCCCACAGGGTGCCCAGTGCTGCTCCGCACCCTGGCACCCACGTGGCACCGCAGCTGCAGCGGGGCCTCAGCAGCCTCCTCTCTTCACAGGCGCCTCTCTGCAGCTTCGTGAGCCCGAATCTGCTGATACCAGCAGCCGTCCCCACGCACCCAGACAGCTGTCCCACATGCCCCAGAACCCATGAGAGCCGGACCCGATGCCAGCAACCACTGCCTGTGCTTGGAAATCCAGCCCACCTGCCACGGAGCACCAAGGATCCAACCCTCGCCAGCCCGTACAGTGTGTGTCCTGAAAAAAGTCTATTGCTAATAAAAGACAGTTTGGACCCTGTAAATCAGGCTTGGGACTCTAAAAATGGGGCTTTGGACCTTCAAAAGCAGAACTGGGGTCTTGAAAATGATGCTCTGCGCCCTTTAAATGCATCCTTGAACCTTAAGAGCGAGGCTTGGAAATATTGCAAATGAGGGTGTGGAACCTGAAAATGAGGCTTTGGGCCTTAAAGAGGAGGCTTTCAATCTTAGAATCAAAGGATTGTACTCTAAAAAGGAAGCTTTGGGCCCTAAAAATGAGGCTGTGAGCCCTAAAAGAGGGGTTTGGACTCTAAAAATGAGGGTTTGGACACTCCAGATGTGGCTTGGGCCCTCAAAACGACTGGCTGGATCCTCAAAATGCCACCTTGGAGCCTGAAATTGAGGCTTTAGAAAGTCAAAATGAGGCTTTGGAGACTAAAAAAGGAGACTTTGCAATCTGAAACGGAGGCTTTGGACCATTAACATGAGGCTTTGAAGTCTAAAATGATGCTTTGGAAGCAAAACTAAGACTTTAGAAAGTAAAAATGAGGCCTTGGACACTCTAAATGTAGCTTTGGAGCCTGAAAAGAGGCTTGGTGCCCTGAAAGTGAGAGTTTAAACCCTAAAAATGAAACTGTGGGCCCCCCAAAAAGGCTATGCATAATAAAAGTGAGGTTTGGAACAAAAAAATGAGGATTTTGGCCCTCAGAAGGACTCCTTGGGCACTAAAAAGGATCGGCTAGATTTACACTTTTACACACAAATTACACTTGGGGCCCTGCAAATGAGGGGAACTCCTTGGTTCCTCTGTGGCCCGAAGAACTGAAGTTTTTTTCCCAAATACAGGGCTTTGGGCACCCCAGTGAAATCTTTGAGCTGTCAAAGGGGGCTTTGGAGCCTAGAAATGAGAGTTTGGAGCCTCCAAAGGAGGATTTGGGCCTTCAAAAATGGGCTTCGGAAATGAAATGGAGGTTTTGAACCCTGAAATCAGGTTTGGTGCCCTAAAATGATGCTTTGGTACCAAAATCTAAGGCTTTGCACCCTAAAAATGGGTCTTTGGAGGCTTCAAAATGAGGCTTGGGACATGAAACAAATGAGGCTTTGTAGCCTAAATGAGGAGTTTGGACCCTCAAATGAGGCTTTGAGCCCACCAAATGAGCATTTGGGCTGTCAAAATGAGGCTTTGGTCCGTCCAGATTGCAGACCGGATCCTAAAGCTGAGGCTATGGTTCCTGAAAGCGAGGCTTTGGTCCCAGAAAAGGAGGCTTTAGAAATTAAAACTGAGGGTTTGGGCCCAAAAATGAGCCTTTGGACCCTATAAAGAAGGCTTTGGAGTCTGGGAATGAGGCTTTGGACCTTCAAAGTCAGAACGGGGGACTTAAAAATGACACTGTGGGCCCTTGAAATGAGTCCTTGAATCTTAAAATGGGGCTTGGAAATTGTAAATGAGGGTTTAGACCCTGAAAATGAAGGTTTAGGCCATCAAAAGGAGTCTTTCAAGCCTGGAATCAAAGCTTTGTACTCTAAAAATGAAGCTCTGAGGCCTAAAACAGGGGGTTGGCCCTAAAAACGAGGTCTTGGAAACTCAAGATGCGACTTGGGCCCTCAAAACGACTGGCTGCATCCTGAAACTGAGCCTTTGGAGCCTGAAATTGAGGCTTTGGAATCTAAAAAGGAGATTTGCAAACTGAAAGGGAGCCTTTGGACCATAAAAATGTGGCTTTGAAACCTAAAAAGAGACTTTGGAGCCTAAAATGAGCCTTTGATCCCTAAAAGTGAGGCTTTGGGCCATAGAAATGAGGCTTTGGATTCTAAGGTGAAAATTTGAACCTTAAAAATGCGGCTTTGGGCCTTAAAGTGAGCATTTGGACCATAAAAGGAGGGGTTGGATCCTGAAAAGGAGGCTTTGGGCCCTGAAAAGGAGACTTTGGGCTCTGCCATCAGTTTTGGACCTTAAAACTGTCCCTGCTCATGACGCTCAGGGCAGTTTATAGAGTTATTCATCTGAATGATTCGAGTCCTGTGCCATAGGGAGAACTCCGTCTCTCTCTCCTCCTTCTGCTGTGTTTACGAGATCTCCACTGACATGGAGGTATTGGCCGTTGCCTCATGTTCAGCCCCACGTTGCCTGACAGCATTCAGGGAATCTGCTGACTTTCATGTTCAAATCCAGGCCCGTGGAGCTCCATGAGGTGCCAGGGCTACACGAGGTGCCAGGAAACAACGTTATTTATCCTTTGTACAGTCCAACAGAAACAACGTTCTCATGAGAACTTGTTGCTGCACTGTTAGGTGCAGGCAAAGCCAGGCAGGTGGCCTCCTGGCCAGTGGAGAGTGGGAGCTGCCTGCAGGCTCCTCGGTGGCAATGAGCTGCCGAGGTTGTCCTGCGGCCCAGGGATCTGTGCAGCACAGCACAGGCGTGAAGACCACACTGTGCATGCAGCACAGCCCAGCCCAGCAGGAGCTGCTCAGGTTTCCCCGTGAGAAGGCTGTCCTCCAGCCTGGTGCCACAGCTGAGGTGCTGCGGCCCACACGTGCACTGCCAGGAAGAGCTGTAGGCCCACTGCTTGTCACACAACTGTCACCTGTTTTGATTAAATGAGTAGAATAGCACAGCATAGCATAGCATATAAACCAGAGCAGAGCAGAATAGTTTAATTCGAGGGGACCTACAATGATCATCTACTCTGACTGCCTGACCAATTCAGGGCTGACCAAAAGTTAAAGCAAGTTATTAAGGGCATTGTCCAAATGCCTCTTAAACACTGAGAGGCTTGGGGCATGGACCGCCTCTCTAGGAAGCCTGTTGCAGGGTTTGACCACCCTCTCAGTACAGACATGTTTCCTGATATCCAGTCGAAACCTCCTCTGGTGCAGCTTTGAGCCATTCCCACGTGTCCTATCACCGGATCCCAGGGAGAAGAGATCAGCACCTCCCTCTCCACGTCCCCTCCTCAGGCAGCTGGAGAGAGCCATGAGGTCGCCCCTCAGCCGCCTTCTCTCCAAACTAGACAAGCCCAAAGCCCTTAGCTGCTCCTCCGAGGACATGCCTTCCCGCCCTTTCACCAGCTTTGGTGCCCTCCTCTGGATGCATTCAAGGACCTGAACATCCTTCTCCAATGGTGGGGCCCAGCACCGCACACAGTATTCCAGGTGAGGCCTCACCAAGGCTGAATGCAGCGGGATAATCCCCTCTGCTGACCGGCTGGTTTTGCTGTGTTTGATGCACCCCAGAACACGGTTTGCCCTCCCGGCTGCCAGGGCACACTGCTGACTGCTGTGGAGCCTGCTGTCGACCAGCACCCCCAGATCCCTTTCTGCAGGGCCACTCCTCTCCCAATTTATACTTGTGCCCGCTGTTACTGCATCCTGGGTGCAGAATCTGGCATTTTGACTTGTTCCATTTCATCCCATTAATCATAGCCCAATGCTCCAATCTATCTAGATCCCTCTGCAAGGCCTCTTGTCCCTCGGGAGAGTCAACAGCACCTCCCAGTTTGGTATCATCAGCAATCTTGGTAATGCTGCATTCGACTCCTGCACGCAGATCATCGATAAGCATATTGAACAGAACTGGCCCTAGGATTGAGCCCTGAGGAAGACCGCTGGGGACCGGTGGCCAGCCAGATGCAGCCCCATTCACTGCGACCCTTTGAGCCCTGCCCTTCAGCCAGTTCTTCACCCAGCGCACCGTGAACCCGCTCATCCCCCAGTTGGACAACTTGTCCAGAAGGATGCTGTGAGGGACAGTACCAAAAGCCTTACTGAAATCCGGGAAATCTACACCCACCACCTTGCCTTCATCCACTAGGATGGTGACCTTATCCCAGAAGGATATCAAATGAGTTCAACGGGACTTGTATTTAACATGGGTTCACAAAGGGGAAGGGAAAGTCCAGAGGTCCCTTCCAACCTCAACATTTCTGTCATTCTGTGAGGAGAAAGGAGAAAGGAGAAAACTCCTGGGGGCTTGTGGCAGGCCTGGGAGGGAGCTGAGGTCCCTTCCAGCCCCAGCACTACAAATCCAGCATGAGATGCCTCCATTGACTCAGCTGATTGCCTTCCCTCAGCGTGGCTGAAGGAGCTGCCTCCCTGGCAGTGTCCAGGTGTCCTGCCTCATGATGGGCCAAGGCAGGGGGATTCTCAGACCTAACTGTGTCTGGGAGAGGAGAAAGGGCACTGCTGCAAAGAAACGTCTCTGCAGAGGTGAGAGAGGCAACATCGGTGATTCCTTCAGTCTCTTCCCAAGCAGGTTCCTGGAGAGCCCCAGGGACACCTGGAGGGAGCGCCGAGTGGGGTGGGGGGCAGAGAAAGTGACGTCTTGGGCAGGTGCCCTCCTCCGGGGCTGAGACAGGCTCCTGGGGTGGAGGGAGCTCCTGGGAAGCAGGCAGCAGTGCAGAGAGACAGCTCTGCCAAGGAGCAACTCCTCTGCCAAGCGCAGCAGGGCTCTGGGCAAAGGAGTAGGGCAGAGCGAGATTAAAGGCAGCCTGGAGTGGGAGGAGAGAGGAGAGCTGCAAGGGAAGAAACCTTTCCAGCCCTTGACACGGGAAGTCTCTTGGTGCAGGGCAATGCAGCTGCCATTGCGGGAAGGGTCCCCAAAAGCGTTCATAGCCTCCAGGGTCTGTCAGGAGGCCTCCCAGCCCAGGGGCTCATGTTAGACAAGGGGGAAGGGGTGAAGGCAGGGTGTGCAGCCAGAGCTGCCCAGGGCATTTCAGAGGGGGCTTTTGCAGAGGAAGAACAAGGCAGGGGATACCTTAAAGGTCAAGAGCTTTCCTGAGGCCATGCTTCCAGTTTCCTGCTGTTTCAGGACAAAGGGAAAAGGCGCTGCTGCGTTTGGCGAGGGAGCCTGAGAGTCCTGAACTGCCATGCTGAGAAATCAGTAAGTCTGGTAGGAGCCAAGGCAACTGCTTCCATCCACTCCTGTACCTCCAGAGAGCACCAGCATCACCTTTGCTGGCCTCAGCAGGGTTTCTCTGACCTGCTCCTTACTGCCTGCAAGCGGGGAGTACCACCAGAGACTGCTTGAAACAGGGAGGTTTCTTCAGGTCAGAGCTGAGCAGACAGGAGTGAGTGATGGGGTCTGTGATCCCTGACAGGGAAAAACTGGAGGGCAGAGAAACAGCTCCAGGCAGGGATAGCTCCAGGCAGCAGAGACATGGGTAAAGAGCTCTAGGAAACTCCAACCCCAAATGGCATGGGATGGAGAATTTGGGAAGCTCCCTGTCATGCCCTCCAATGCAGAAACCTTCCTCTGAGCAAGACCCCTGCTCTCGTCTCCCACCCAGCACAGCCTCTGCCCTCAAGGCTGTGTGGTCCAGGGCAGGAGTTGCCTCCTCTGCAGCCAGAGCTCTGGCACAGCAGAGGGGCATCTCTCCTGACACGTGGCCGCTTCCCTCTGCAGGGCAAAGGGGCTGAGAGCGACTGCCCTGCGCTTTTGCTAACTGGGAGGTGCTGTGCTCTGCTGGGGAAGGAGAAGGCTTTCCTGAGTGCCCGGCCGCCTCTCCTCTCCTTGCTTCCCTTAGGAGGAGAGTCACAGCATTCTTCTTTGTTCCTCCACTTGCTTGTGCTGCTCTTCTTCCTGCTCGTGGGGTCCCTGGCAGTAACGGTGGTGGTGTGGGGCAAGGGGTGGGGGTGGGGAGTGCCTGCTCTGGCCCTGACCTGGAGGGCGCTGCCCTGGAGGTGTTTCCATGGGACCAAGGTGCCCAAGCCCTCTCTTCATTTTCCAGGCTCCAGACACTGCACTCAGTGCTTGGGCAATGAGGCACTGCTTCCCTTAGCAGACAGCACCTTAAGACACCTGATTTTGCTGGACAGGGAGTCCTGCGGGGCTGTGAGTATCCCTCCAGAAGGGCACAGCTCTCCTGCAGGACCTTGGAGATGTCTGAGAGCACCCAATCTGCCCATGCCAATCAGCATCCTTGCCCTGTGCTCTTCCTCATACTCCGCAGAGCTGTGCTGGAAAGGAGAGGTGTTTTGAACTCTGCACCTGGAACAGGACCCCTCTGCTCCCAGGACACTCCAGTGTCTTTTGCAGAGCAACGTCTGGGTGCAGTCGTCCTGCAGCTGAGAGTGGTGCAAGCCCAGAGCAGCTGGGCACCAGGCTGATGGACAGAGCAGCCCTCCTGGATGGGAGCACTGACGGAGGTTTGCACTGAGAGCAACAGGGCAATGGGGGAATTCCAGCCTTTCCAAGACCATTTCCCAAGTGGGATGGGGGTGTCTGAACACTGAGACACATTTGCTGCGCCTCATCTCCCACCTTCCTCTGGGGAAGAAAGCGTCCTTCTGGGCTTTTTGCCCTCCGCTCTAGTGCAGCACAGGGAACTCCTCCCCAGGAAGCCTCCCTCCAAACACCCTGGGCTGTTGCTGCCTCCATGGGTCCTTGCTGGAAAGCAGGGCTGACCCTTCCGGAGCCCCCGGGGAGAGGGCACGGCTCTGCACAGCACACTCAGCCAGCACAAACCAGAGCTGAAGCCTCGGAGCTGTGTAACAGCCCCCCAGGAAAGAAAAACACCCTTAGGTAATGCACAATGAATGAATGAAATTTGGCTCAGAGAAGCTTCTCTGAATTTTTCTCTTTTCTCTCCTTTGGCAGTTTCCATGCCCAGAAGCAGCAGATGTCCAATGGCAGCTCCACAAACGAGTTCCTCCTCCTGACACTTACAGACACACAGGAGCTGCAGCTCATGGTTTAGAGGTGGACCAGGCAGTTAGGTTAAGAGCTTGGACTCGATGATCTCAGAGGTCCTTTCCAACCTGAACGCTTCTATGATTCTATGAAAAAGGATCTTCTCAGGGCAGCGCCTGAAGGCTTAGGTCTTCTTTCAAAGTGGCTCTAGAGAACACGCCCAGAGAAGTGCCCAGGAGAGGAAAACCCTTGTGAACAGCTCAAGTGTGTGAGTGTGCAGCTTTGGGGCACACAGCAGTGTCATGGACGCTCATGGGAGAATTCAGTCCTTGGCACCCAAGAATGTCTCCTCGCACAGCCAGGCCTCCTGGGAGAGACGTGAAGGACCAGCAGAGCAGGCTCTGGTCTGTGCCCATGTGCACTGGACACCCCATCCAAAGCACACACCATGCTGGCTGCTATGCAGAAAATTAACCCTATCCCCGCCACAGCCAGTACACCGAAGCTCCCCTCCCATGGGATTCCTGGTAGCAGTTCCGTCTCATTCCCTGCCCAGCGCAGACGAACCGCCTGCAATACAAATGGGGTCACCAAATGAACTCCTCCCGAGCCTTGCACAAGCAGGCAAAGAGCAAAGCGGTGCCTCAGGGAGGTCCTCCCCTCACACATCTCAATGTGCTTCCTCAGCCCATGTTTTTTGGATCCATGGATAGTGAATGGTGAAACATGGTCATCCCCTGAGGATGAGATGGAAAGCCTTGAGAGCTTCTGAACTTAATAAATACTGCTTGTTCTTATGCTAACAAATCTAAACCAATTGAGTACGGTGTAAATATCATTCAAGAACATGCCCATACCTTACACCAAATAGCTCAAGAACAATCTCTGCTCAGGGGTCTGTCAGCTGACTGCGCATGGCTCTGCTCTTAGGTACCACATCTCGGAGCTTGGGCACAGCGCAGTTTAAGGATATTAGCTGTGAGGCAAGGGTAAACTGCTGAGCGCAGATAGCCAGGTAAAAACCTCTCTCAGCACACTTGGATACAGCAGAAGCAGGAGAGAGAGACGGAGTTCTCCCTGTGGCACATGACTCGCATCATTCAGAGGAATAACTCCATAAACTGCCCTGAACTTCATGAATAGGGACAATTCTAAGGACCAAAAGTCATGACAGAGCCCAAAGTCTCCTTTGCACCAACACAGTTACTTCACCACAAAGGCAATCAGGCTGGCGAGGTATGATTTACCCTTGGGGAGTCCATGCCGACTGCTTTTGGACATGTTCTTCTCTTTTAGCTGTCCAGACATGTCAGCCTTGAGGAGGCATTCAGTGGCTCCCTACTCACCAAAGTGAGCTTGTACAGCCTGCGGTGCCTGGCTTGCACTTCTGGCTGCCTTCAAAGATGGGTGCAGCACTTGCTTGTCCTCACTCACATAAGACCTTCGCCAGTCCCGTGACCTCTTAAAAGGGATACTCCAAGAAATGCCAGTCTTCCCCTCTAACTTCCTTACCACTATTCTGCCTGTTATACAGTGGATTTAGTTTCACTAGTCTTTCATATACTTTCACCTATCCTGATACAGTGGCCATTTCTAAAATCATCTTTGTGGATGCAGACTGCCTAGGCAAAGGCCCTTGCCATTTTTCTCCAGTTTTCTCCTCCCCTTAATCTTTGTTCATTCAGATACCTCTCACCTCTGCAGCTGCCTTAAGCCTCAGGGAGTTCAAAGCTTGCCTGTCTCTCGGTAGTCTAATTGTCTCTTTAACCAACACTTTAGTTGTTTTCCTATCTATCTGTTTGCACTTATCTATCTAAAACATTTCTCATAAGATTATCTCTTGTGGAAGGGCAACCTCCTTAGAGGCAGCTTGTACTTAGCAGATGGATACAGAGTGTGTTTTACTGTTTGTGAAACTTTATCATATTTTTCTTTTCTTTACTTGCAAATAGGAAAAATTCTCCTGTGCCTGTGTGCAGCCAGTTCTCGAAGGAGAGCAGGTGGGAGATGGTGCATAGGACCTGTAGCATCCAGCTACGGAGATCAGTGCAGAAGTCTGATGCAAGGAACAGTGATGCAAGTCCCAGGTGGCCAATGACAGAAAAGGGGACCTTTGGGAGGTGAGGAGCAAAGTTGTCCATACAGTGTCAGACCTCAAGGGACTGCTTTTCCTACCTGTCCAGACCTCCCGAGCGGACACTCACCTCTTCTTTAACCTCAGAATTAATAAAAAATATCCTTTAAAACAAAATTCATTTTTATTAGATGCACTTTGAAATCTTTCGCCTTAACTACCCTAGGAAACCTCTCTAATGAGCTGTACAAGTCGTGAAGACTTGGAGAAAATCACAGGAAGAGACAGGGCTCGTTAGGGCTTTTTAATGAGCCCCATGGTGTATTTGGGGCTGAGGCCTTGAACCTCAGATACCGAGAGGAGATTGAACAAACTGCTCAAGAAGTCCAAGTCAGAAGCTGAACCCAAAGCATCTGGAAGCATTAATGGGCCCCATGAGGACCATTACTGACAAAGCCTCCCCAGGGACTCTTTAGAGCAGGTAATTGGAGGCCATGATTGCAGGTAGGCAAAGGCTCTGTGCAGGCAGCTGTAATGCTGAGCAAACCCTTTGGTTTCTTCTGTGAAGCAGAAAGGCCAAGCCCTTATCCGCAGGCCCTGGGAAGGCAGATCCTGTCCCTCCCGCATGGCTCAGGGCTCTTCCTGGGGGCAGTGGGGTGTGAGGGTGAGCAATGCCAAGTGTAGGAAAACTGTACACCACCTCCCGACCTCCCCAGGCAGGGCTGAGGAAGAAACAAAGGCCAGAGCCTCAAAACAAGTTTTGCCTGGTAGGCCTCGGTGCCAGAGGCAGCTGCCAGAGCCAAGAGGACAAAGACCTCGGTCCTGTTGGGCCTTTCAGCCTTGCTAGAGCCCTTGGCCATCTCTGCTGCAGGCTGTCCTACGCTGTCCCATGCCTGCACCTCTTTCCCTTCAGGCTCTTGACATCCATCTTGCCTTCCCACCTAGCTCTCAGCCCAGCATTTCTATAGCTTCACTGATGGCTCTCCACCCTTGCTGGCTTCCCCTTGAAACACAAAGCCATGGGCTGATCCAGACTCCCTCTGGGTCACCTCTTGCACCACAAGGCTACCCTTCCAGTGACATTTCTTTTTCCTCACATCCAGTCTGAACCTTCCAAGCTGCACTTTGTGGAGGCTTCCTTCTCTTCCCACTACCAGGAAAAGCTCCGTCACCTCTGAAGCCGCCCTTCAAGCAGTTGCACGCTACTACTATAGTGCCCTGAGCCTCCACTTCACCAGGAGAAAGAAGTCCAGGTCCTTCAGCCTCTCCACAGAGACCCAGACCCCCATCCTGAGATGCTGGTGGGCAGAGGTGGTTGGGGGGTTACCCGGAGGGCAGGAGCAGCAGGAGGAGCACAAACCTGCTGCTGTACCTGCCATGCAGTTGGGCAGTGTGGGGCTGGTTTGGGGCAAACAGCATTCTGAGGGGTCCGTCCCTATGGCGATCATTCTGCCAGCACCTGCTTCAGCCAGCCTTGCGATGCTTTGATTTTTCATACCACAACAACTTCCCACCTCCATGATTTTCCATCCTGCTGATGAGTTCCTGCCCTCAGTGTTGGTTTCCCAGCCCCACGATGGTTCCCCGTCCCAGTGATGATTTCCCATCCCAATGGTGGTTTGCTATCCCAGTGGTCTCCCATCCCAAGCATGATGTTTTGGGGGAGGCGAATTTCCTGTCCACGGGGAAGGGATGGGGCCAGCACCAGTGGCCCTGTGATGCCAACATGCCTGTGCTGTCCCATCCTGCCCTGGTGGTTGGGATTGGGGCGTGGGGGGTTAGGGCACTTTTGGGTTGTTTTTGTCCTCCCCTCTGTGCCCTGGGGGGCAACTGCTGCTCCCAACTGTGGTGGAACCGGTGCCGGTACCGTTACCGTTCAGCCATGATGGGGAGCTGTCACGAGAATTTGGCAAGTGGGCTATGCTGACGAGGAGAGAAGCTGGGACGCAGAGTATAGCATTACAAGAGGAATTCTTGCATTCGTGCGCATGAGCCGTCCCATTCAAACTGCAGCACCACAAATGCGGTTTTACAGATGCTTCTTATGCTTTTCAAGCGTTCCGGTCCAATGCAATTTGACCGACCTCTGCTTAACACACACACAGGCTGCTGTTCTGCAAAGCAACTCCAATTCTGTGGCGTCATCATCCATCTGCTTCTTTCTTGATCTTGACGTCCCTGGAGTTGGTCTGGCTGCAGATCCTGATCTCTGATGGCAGATAAGGGGAGGGTTTCACAGAGGTGTCGGAGGGGCTGGGATGCTGGCGTGAGCTGGGTCATCCAGGGGCATCCTTTCTTCTTCAGAGTGGGGGCTGTCCTTCTCCTCCTTGCTGGGGGCCTTTAGTCCTGCTGACTGAACCATGACTGTGCAGTATACAACGTCAACTAGATGTATATCTGTCTATCTTCAGGAGCTTGATCCAATTTCATACTCTCATGACTAATTGCTGCAATAGTTAGGGCATGAGATTTTCCTAAGAGAGCCCTGGGGTGTCCCTCTGTGGGGGTCCCTGGGAGGTACTTGTGGGGGTTGCTCGTAGTGTGGTGGGAGATGCAGGTACTGGGGGCGATGGTAGCAGCGTGGGGTGGGGATGCTGTTCCTGGGGCCATTTTCTCCAGCCTGCGGTGGGGATGCCAGCAGTGGGGCTGTCAGGAGCAGGACAGGGCAGAGATACCAGGGGTGTTGGTGCCAGGCCGGGGTGGGGATGCCGGTTCCGGGGCGGTGGTTCCCGTTGGGAACCGCAAGGTGGTGCCGCCTTTCATAGGGGTGGCAGCCTTTCACCAGGGAACAAAACGGAGGGACAAGGAGCACCAGTTCAGAGTCAACCTGTGGCTGTATCTTGGGGGGAAGATAAAATTCATTGGAAATGAACCTATAAGAGACCAGGTGCTTTGGTCCACGAGCCTCATGGACACAGTCCTGTACCTGGGAAGAGCGGAAGAGAAACCCTCAGCAACCCAAATGTGCCAGCCAAAGCTGGGAACAGGCACACGTACAGCCCTGGGCAGGTTTTTATTCATCCAGTTGGTGCAGCTCAGGGAGGAGGTGGGAGCTCTGCCAGCAGATGAGCAGCCCTTCGTCAGCAGTGCACGGGGAAGCCCAGGGGCTGATGGCTACAGGAGGTGCCCGGGCCGTGGCAGCTGTGTGGCCTCCAGGGGACACATTCCCATGTGGGCCCATGTCACAAAGGGGCAGTGATGCAGCACCCACCCGGCGCTTGTGACCTCACCTGGCCGGGGCTTGAAATCCTGAAGAGCAGGCCAGCGAAAGCTAGTTGGGCTGAGCTGGCCTTCGGGATAACTCAGCTCCTTCCATTGCTACTTGCGTGCCTATTTTTTTCCAAGCATTTATCATTTACTGCTCACTTCTCCTCAACTTCCATCCTCGTTCAAAGGTAATTATGATTTGACTTTCAGGACACAGCATAGGGTAGGTAGATAGAGGAGAAAAGTATAGGCTGGTGTGTGCCTTCCGAGCTCTAGGCTGAGCTATTACACCTTTCTAGGCTGGCCAGATATGGGCTATGGGTAGAGTTCCTCTTTGCTAATTCTTATATTTCTTTGCCATATCCCAGGAGAGGTAAGTAGGGGTGGCAGTGTAGTCTGAGGCATTGGGCTCAGCATGGAATGACAAGAAGCCCACCCTGACTGATGGGGTAGGAAGGGAGACAGAAAAGGAGGACGGCAAAGGCAGCCATTAAAGTAGCGGCTGAAAGCCGGTCACTGCTGTGTACAAGGTGGGAAAGTGTGGGCTGGAGAGCCAGAGGGCTCTGCTGCTAACGCTGGCCACAGGTAAGCAGCAGGACCCCTTTAGAGAAGGTGACACGCAATGCAGTCTGTCAAAAGGGCCTTGGTAATTGCTGTCAATTGGAGTCCTGTGACAGGGACAGCAGGGCCATCAGCCTGCAGCTCTGCAGCACTTACAAGTACCACTGAAACACTTCTGATGGCAGACGTTGATCTGTGCATTTCATTTGGAATTGTTTTCAATCATTTTCTTGAACTACAATTATTTCTTTGCAATCAGGTGACAGGACTGGCGCTGATCTTCTCTTTCTGGAGCACGTCCTGACATCCTTTGTCATACAAAGCTTTCTGCTCTGTTCCTGAGAGGAGCAATGGCCGCAAAGGGGAATGACTCCTGTGAGTAACGGCTTCACCATTGGACTTTGTGAATCCCCAAAGGCGACGGACGTGGCTGCTGCTCCATCCCTGACTGTGGATGTGCTGACAACCTAGAGTGAATTCTGGGGCGTTTCCTGGTAGCAGCCAGGCTCACCCAGGTGTTTTTGATTAGACACAGGAAAATGAGTTTTGTCTGTCATCTGCCACGATGTACAAGACTTTGAAAGATGACATTGCTCGTACTGACATCAGTAGGGTTACCTTCTGGGCTAGGGACTTGCTTGTTTTCATCAAGTTACCATCAGGAAAAGGGAAGACTTGACCTAAGAATCCAATTCAAGGCTCTAGAGGGAAAGGAAGGTAGCCCGAAGCACAGAAATCAGAGTGTAGCTTTCTTGGAGTTTTGGCAAAGGAAGCAGGGCAACAGACTCTTTTCCAAAACTGCTTCTTGACCAGTCATTGTCAATGGCAGTGTTAGGCTTCCCCCAGTGTTTCTGTGTTGGAGGTTAGAGCTGCTTGTCCTGGGGGCTCCTGTACAGAGCTTGACTTTTAAACGATGCTTTTGTGCAACAACGTCATCTCCTCTCTTTTCAAATGTCATTTCCCTGCAGCCACTGCCGAGGGAATGGCTCTGCCACAAAGGATCCTCTTTCCCCCGGAGAAGCTTTGCATGGATTGGCAGCAAAGACAGAGAGCTGGAGCAGGACTCCACAACCTGGGCAATACGTGCTACCTCAACTCCGTCCTGCAGTGCCTGACGTACACACCCCCTCTCGCCAACTACCTGCTCTCTCGGGAGCACAGCTGCTCGTGTCAGTACTTTTATCAACAGCTCCTTGCAAATCTGGTGGGCTCTTCCCAAGGATTCCCAGCATCTGGAATTTGATTGAGGAGAAAAGCAGCCCTCCTCTCTCAATCCCCCGAGTTGGTGTTCTTTGAACACTCAAGCCTAGAAGCCCCTTGTCCTATCTCGGTGTATTCATCTTCAGAGAGGCACCTCTTTCTAGCCCCTGCTCTCGGTCCCCATTCCTGCAAGTTAAACTCTCTTTGCTTCTTGCACAGAAAACTTTTGTCAGTTCAGCATCCCTCTGAAGAAAGTTTTCTATGCACTACAATGTCCCAGTGGGCCATTGGCACCTTGGGAGAAGAGGAGTGGGGGCTGTTCTTGTAACTTCAGGATCTCCATTAGGTTTCCCACCGCTCTGGAGATCTTGCTAACCCGAGACGCTTCCCTCCCTCCCTTCCTCTTCAGGTCGCCAGCAAGGCTTCTGCATGATGTGCAGAATGGAAGCACACGTTAACAAGGTCCTGCATTCCTCAGCCAGTGCCATCCAGCCTTGGACTGTTGTCAATGTCCTCACACGTGAGTCATTTCAGGTGCTTTTACAGGTTTCCTTCCCTTCCTGTGGGGGACAACTCCTAACTTCTTCTTTCTTAGGAATAGGAGAACATTTCCAGCATGGCATGCAGGAAGACGCCCACGAGTTCTTACGCTGCACTGTCGATGCCATGCAGAGAGCTTGTCTGAGTGGAAGCAACGAGTAAGCACAAGCAAATTACCTCTTCCATGCTCCTGAGCTCTTTGGACTCCTTGATGCACTCCCGTCAAGGAAACCCTACCGCCAGGGTTTTCAGACAAAGCAAAACTCCTGGAGGAGATAACTCTCTGCCCTACTTCTGAGCTCCCTGCCTTACCCTTTCTTTCCAGCTTGGATGTCTCTTCTCAAGCAACTACCATCGTCCACCAAATATTTGGGGGCATGCTGAGATCCAGAGGTACTTTTCCATGACTATTGCTCTGCTTGGAATTGTCTGTGTCCTTCTGTCTGCCTGTGATAAACAGCTGATCGTGTGACTGGCGTAGCAGGTATGGAGGCCGTAAACCGGCACAGTCAGTCGACTTCCCCTGTCGCTGAGCATTTTGATTTGCCTTCCAGTCACGTGCTTGAGCTGCAAAGCCGTTTCCGATTCCTACGAGGCCTTCCTGGATCTTCCTTTGGATATAAATGTAAGAGGGTTTGTAACTGGGATTCAAGACATCCCAAGGCCCCCGTAGCTTTCCAGAATAAACGCAGGTGGTGTAAAACCATATACTGCAAAGCCAAGAGAAGAGAGCTTGGTGGTGGGTGGGGAGTGGAATGGACTGTGTCCTTCTGGGGAGGCCATGGCAGTGGTCTCCCTGTAGGTGCTGGCTTTAAGCGGGACAAGCACACATTATCCTCCCTGCACCCTTGATGGACTCTCCTCCTTCTTCCCTTTGCCCTCCCTCAACACCCCTCTGGCTCCCAGGCTGATGGGTTGTGTTGTTTTCATTCTGATGACCCTGCACCCCATCAGTAGCTGAACTGAGTGGTGCCACAGAGAGGTCGCTTTGATAGCCCTGGGCATTCCTGGGAAATGAGGAAATGTTCAGCATAATACCCTCTTTCTGCCTCCTTCTGGACACTGCTTGTGGGTTCACAGTGGGTCTCCTCAGCCTCAGCTACCTGCGCCTTCTTGGCAGCTCTTAGCCAAGTGTTTGGGCGAGGGCGTTTCCCCGAGCTCAGTGCTCTCCTTTCTCCCTCCTCCAGGCAGCCTCCTCTGTCACCACAGCTCTGGAGGACTTTGTGAAACCCGAGCAGCTGGATGGGGAAAACTGCTTTAAATGTAGCAAGTAAGATGATTACTAACGCCATATTAATGCTAGATCCTTCCTGAAGGTGCTGCATGTCATCGTGCAGAAGTCCTCTTTTCATGGAGGTTTAATGCACAGTAATGGGCAGCAGCTGTTGTTTAATCTGGCACTTATGGTTCTGAATAGCCTTAAAACAGCGTCAGGATGTGTGAGACAGGAAAGCTTGTCTTGCCTTCTGGCGGGGAAAAAGGGTGCCCTTCAGCATCTGGCTCTGTGCTTGGTTTCAAGGTGTGACAAGATGGTTGCTGCCTCCAAGAGGTTTACAATCCATCGTGTGCCCAAGGTTCTCACCGTGTGTCTGAAAAGGTTTGAACATCTCACCGGCAGGAAGATCAGCAAGGTGTGTACGCAATTGGATGGGCTCTGCTCTGTCAGAGCTGCTTTGGCCAAGAACAGTTTCCTGCCACCCAAACCATGACATGTTGAAGGCTAGTCCATGTACTAGCTCAGGATCATTTCTGAGCCCTCTTGGTCTCTCTGTAGGTGGTGGAGTATCCCGAGTACTTGGATCTTTGGCCATACACATCTCGGACAGCAGGAGAACCGCTCCTCTACGCCTTATATGCTGTCCTGGTACATAGCGGTGGCAGCTGTCATGCAGGACACTATTTCTGCTACACCAAGGTCAAGAGCAACTTCCTTCCTAGCAGGGGAAAAATGTGTGCTGGGGAAGGCAACCTTTCACAGCAGTGTTACTGGCAGCCAAGGTTCTGGGGGGGAAGGTCTCCTTACCGGCTGCGTTAGAGTTGTTTTGGTGTGCTCTTGGTTCGGTAGTTTTCTGCCTGTGTTATCACTGAGAAACCAGGCAGTTCCTCTCCAGCTATCGATGCCTTTCTTTGCAGGCCAGCGATGGACTGTGGTACAAGATGAACGATGCATCTGTGGAGGGTTCTGACATCAACACAGTTCTCAGGCAGCAAGCCTATCTACTGTTTTATGTCAGGTAATAACCAGTATTAAAATGTGTTCCGAATACGTTTCCTTCTCCTGGCTTTGCTCTTTTTCTTCTCATCCTCCTGAGTGTTTCTCTTTCGGTCCTAGGAGACAGTTCCTACCTGCATCATTCAGTGCTGTCAAGTCTGAACTACCTCACCTCCGTCCTTACCTTTCCTTGCCGGGCTTTCGGCTCCTGCCCTGCTGTAAACTGCTCTCTGAAGCTGGCTAATGTAGAGAAGAGTACTTAAAGGGGGCCTCCAGGAAAGATGGGGAGGGACTCTTTGCCTGCCCATGGCAGGGGACTTGCAACTAGATCATCTTTAAGGTCCCTTCCAACCCAAACCGTTCTGTGATTCTATGAAATGGAGGCCGTAGGGGGGATAAACACGAGGACTTGCTCTGACAGGTGTAGACCTGGTGGGAAGACCCCAATCGAATTTCTCATTTCTAGTCTCGGTTACATCTTCTCTCTGTTGTGGAAACCGCTCCAAGAAAATGACTGAACCCCAGAGGAGGCTGCAAGAACAGACCTAAATGGAGATCACTCTTTGTTTCTCCAGGTGCACTGATTTGAAAACTGGAGAAAGGGCTTCTTCCTCACCAGCACCATCATATGCCCGTCCCTTCCTCAGTCAGTGGGGGGCTGACAGCAAACAGGCGTGCTCTGTGGGACCACAGGATCTGCCTCATCGGACTAAGGTAACTCTGGGGAGGTGGGTCAGGGCAGCAGGTGGACAGCGGATTTCTTTCTGGGATCTTGGCATTGCTCTCTTTTCCCTCCCACACTGCAGCTTTCTTCACAGCCCCAACACTGCTCCCTCTCAAAGCATCCCACTTGTCTGCCTTTGGCCCTTCTGCCTTTGCAGCCCTCCAGGAGAGCCTTTGGGAGGCCCTTAGCTGTCCCCTCCCACAGCTTCTGGGCTTGCCTCACTCTTCTGCTCCTTTCAGGACGAAAGGGCAGGACCTTTTCACAGCTCTCTTTGCAGGACGTGGCGCTGGGCATGGAGGACTCTGCAGAGGACAGCAGCTCCTCTGCAACAGCCAGCAAGAGCCAGCTCACCTGGGCAGGTGCACGGGAGGCATCTGCAGGCTGGACGGGCTTCATCTGGCCAGGCAGGCTCAACATTGCCTCCTACATTGGCTCCTGCTTGCATCGCTTCTTCTGTGGCTGCATAAGGCTGGTGTCCAGAAGGAAAGCTGCGTGCCCGCTCTGCTCTCAACCACGTGAGCGTGTGCTGCACACCGTGCGAGAAGACAGCAACAAAGAGGAGCATGGATTCAGCCCTTCTTCCCACTGCCAGAAGAGTGGTGCCAAGGAGAGGGCCCGGAGCAGATCCCCGCAGTGGGGAAAAGATCCCCGCAGCTGGTGCGTGGACACCACCGACTATGACCACTCAGCAGGGAGGAGGAGGAGAACTGGTCCTCCAAGGTGTGACTGCACTCCCAGGGACGACACAGCTGCAGGGCCCTCCAACGGCAGCTCCCAGTCGGCTCCTGCACCCAGTGCTGCTCGGGAGCAAACCCTGCCAGTGCAGAGAGAGCAGAGCAGATCCCTGCAGCAGGGCTATGATCTCCACAGCCAGTTTGTGGAGATCACGGACTACCACAGCTCAGAAAGGGGGAGGAGGAGGTGGAGAACAAGTCCTCCCCGATGTGACCGAGACCCAAGGGATGAGACAGCTCCAGGGCCCTCCAACGCCAGCTCCAAGTGGGATCCTGCACGCAGGGCTGCTCGGGAGCAAACCCTGCTGAGGCAGAGAGAGCGGAGCAGATCCCCGCAGCGGGGCTATGATGTCTGCAGCCAGTTTCTGGACACCACAGATTATGATGCCTCAGCGGGGAAGAGGAGGAGGAGGGTTTCAGCGCCCCAGCGATACATGCCAGACAAAGACTCGGGGCGCTGCGGCAGTGACGGGGACAGATTGTGACCCTGGCTGAAGAAGGAGCACAGCATCTTTCTTCTGCTGTGCCAGAGAAGAGGAGCAGCAGAAGAAAAAGGAGGAAGAGGAGAAAACGAGGAAGCACCAAAACTGCCCCCAGCAGGGACCAAGCTGCACAAAAGGCACCAGCAGCCCACCCTGTCCCCCCTCCCAGTGCTGTCTCTGGCCAGGAAGAGCTCAGAGAGACCTTCCAGAGACTCGGACACCTCTGCCGGCTAGCCCGCCTGCCCACAGGTCCCTCGAGGAAGAGCTTTAATCCCTGGTCAGCTCTTGGGATCGCCTTGCAAAAACAACAGTCACTTGGTACCCACACTCAGAAAAGCCAAAGCCAGAATTAAAAACATTCGTTGGCCTTGCATTTGTAATTCCTGGGGTGTTTTCTTCTCTGTAGGTTTTGGGGCAATTGGAGGAAATGCCCAGTGTGGGAGGTTTATGTCTTGGGATTTTGAAAGCTGTGTGCTTGCCTGGGCCCATCTTGCAATCTCTTCTTTTTAAATATGGAGTTCAAGTCACTCCAACAGAAATGGGCTGGCTGAGACAACAGCGAGTGGGACTGAAACGGGCTGAACGGCCGGGCCCTGAGGGTGCTGCTCAGTGGCACCAAGCCTAGTGCGAGGCCAGTAACCAGGGGTGTCTCGCAGGGGTCAAGACTGGGTCTGATCCTGTTTATCATCTTCCTTAATTAATGTTCTGGAGGATGGGGCAGAGTGCACCCTCAGCAAGCTGACTGATGACACCAGACTGGCAGCAGCGGCACTTAGGCCAGGGGGTCGTGCTGCCGTCCCGAGGGACCTGGGCAGGCTGCAGAGACGGGCTGACAGGGACCTCATGCCCAGACCAGAAAGGGGACGTGCAAAGGGTGCTGTGCGGGTGACGAGCAGCGGCACAGGCTGCCCAGGGAGACTGTGGAGTCTCCATCCCTGGCGATGTTCCATGGCCCTCTGGACGTGGTCAAGGACAAGCGGCTGTGAAATGGACGCCTGGAAGAGGACCCAGCCACCGACGCTGTCACCCTCAGGCGGCCATCGACAGCTCCACCAGCAAGCTGCAGCCCTAGAGAGGAGCCCAGGGCAGAGCAGGCTCCTGGCAGGCCCAGGAGACTTTAGAAGCTAAAACTGAGGGTTTGGGACCAAAAATGAGCCTTTGGACAGCTGTCCCGCATGCCCCAGAACCCCTGAGAGCCGGACCCAATGCCAGCAGCCACTGCCTGTGCCTGGAAATCCAGCCCACCTGCCACGGAGCACCAAGGATCCAGCCCTCGCCAGTGTGTGTCCTTATAAAAAGGCTATTGGTAACAAAAGACAGGTTTGGACCCTTTAAATGAGGCTTTGGACTCTAAAAATGGGGCTTTGGACCTTCATGATCAGAACTGGGGACTTAAAAAGGACTCCCAGGGGAATGGCGTGAGGAGGAAGGGGCGGCAGAGCCGAGGCGCTGTGGGCTGCCCGCAGCCCCATTCCCCGTCCCCCTGCACCGCTGGGAGGGGAGAGGGGGCCGAGGAGTCGGGAAGGAGGAGTGAGGCTGAGCCTGGGAAGGGCGGGGCTGGGGGAAGCTCTTTGGGTTGGGGTTTGGTGCTGCTCTCCTGCTGCCTTTTGCCTTGGCACCAAACTGCATCAGCCTGGCCCCGCTCAGGCCCCGCTCGCCCCTGAGGGGGCGCAGGCGGCTCTGGGAGGAGAGGCCCGGGCTGCTCCCGCCCACCCAGCCAGAGCCGCGCCATTGGCCACAGCTGAGCCAATCAGCAGAGCCGGAGTTGGCCTGTCAGGGCCAGGCGGCCTGGGGCGGGGCTGGAGGGGCCAGAGGCCGAGCGGCCTGAGGAGAATGGGGGCAGAGCGGGGCCGGGGGCAGGCGGGGGGGCCCCGCTCAGCAGCCGAAACCAGTTCCCACCAGTGCAGCCCTGGCTGAGGACAGCCCTGGTGAGAGCAGCACAAACCCCTTTCCCTTTTCCCAGCCTCCCTGGCTGCCGGCTGCAGCCGAGGCAGAGGCCGGGCAGGGGAGGGCTCATCCTGCCAGCGCTGCTGATGGCGGCAGAGGAGAGAGCGGCCTGGTCCTGCTGAGCGCAGGGTCGCTCTCCCGCCTGGGCTGCCCCTCGGCCCGGCGCTGCATCTCAGGACCAAGGGTCTGTATGGTGGTTAGTGTTGTTTTCAGGAAGGCTTGTTCCCCCACCCCATCCTCCCTTCCCCCTCCCTGCCCCGGCCAATATTCGCTGGAACCGTGCTGGCAGAAGGCCCCGGTTCCTGTTAAGGTCATTTACAGGGAATAATTTAAAGGCAATTTGATGAGGCTGGCAATTCCAACTGCTCCAGGTACACAGGAGCTTTAAATGGGCAGTTGCCTGCCGGTGACCTTTCATATGCCTTTCTTCCTAGGTTCATTCATTTCACTCCCACCAAAACCAAAGCCCCGGCTTACACATGGAAAGGGGCAAAACCCGCCGTGGGAGACAGCTGCTCTCCAGGTCCTCATTGCTGTCTGGAGCCCTCCGTGACCAGGAACGGGCAGTGTGTGCCTCCAGTGTATCCCATCTCTGGATGTGCCAGGGCAAACACCAAGCTCACAGCTGGCCCAAGTGAGTAACAGTTCTCCAGCCGTTTGTTCAGACAAGACAAACAGCCTTTCTTTTTTGCCCTGTGTCAGTGCAGTACAAAACAATCAGCTCCTCGGACTGAGGAGCCTCGGACTGAGGGAAAGGAGGCATTAAGTACCTCAGCCTTTTCCTCGGCCTTTGGCCCTGTTTCCCCCTGCCTCCAATAAAGGATGGAGATTCTCCCTAGCCCTCCTTTTGTGGGTAATGCATTTCTCAAAACATCTTTTATTGTCTTTGAGGGCAGCAGCCAGATTCAGTTCCAGCTGGGCAGTCTCCTTCTCCCTCCCCTGCGGGAGCCCCGCCCTCCCGAGGGGAGATGTGGGGGCGGGGCGTTCCAGGGGGAGGGGTGAAACGCCGGGGGCGTGGCTGCGGTGGGGATGCCGGGCTGTGAGGTCACAGACCCCCGCTGTGCCTCTCCGTGATGTGCTCTGCTGTGCCACGGGCACCACTCTGGCAGTGCCAGCAGCAGCAGCAGCAGCATGGTGCAGGCGTGGGGGGCTGTGGCCCCCACCCACCTCCTTCTTCTCCTTCTCCTGGTGGCCCTGCAAGCCTGGGAGGCACAGGCTGCTCCGTGGCGAGCGCGGGAATTAGGTAGGCAGACGGGCAAGGGATGGCACCCAGCCCTGGGCAGCATGGAGCGGAGCCCACCGCACCTCGGGGTGGCAGCAGGGCCAGGGTTGTAGTGGGGCAGGGCCGGGAGAGCAGCAGGGCTGGGCTGAGACGGGTGGGCTGTGGCCAGCTCCTCGGGCAAGCGGGAGGCAGACGCCCTGCAGGGAGGCACAGGGGCTGCAGCCGCTGCAGGGGGCTTTTGCAGGGGTCACTGCAGGTCACTGGGAAAGAAGTAGCTCACAACATCTAATGGAAACGTGCTTGATTACAGCTGTGCCTGTAGGCGACGGCCACCAGACTTCTCAGCCTGATCTTGTCCGGGAACCTCAGGGCGATCCCACAGGTATGTCACGTGAATGCACGAGCATTTAGGGTTTCATATTCTGTTCCTATGAAATTGTACTTAATAATTTCTTGGCATGTGCTCAGACATGCAGAAGAGCAGAGAGGGAATGGGTCAGGCTGAGTGATGTCCCCTGGGGCACTCTGCCTTGGGAAGCTGTCTTTGCCAGACTCTGCGAGCCTGTGCTGCTTCAGGTGCCTGTTGCAAGGCCAGCGGGCTTGTTGGGGTTGAGTTTAGAGCTGGTGGGAGCTCCAGGGAGTCCTTTCTCCCGACAGCTCCGTGCATGGGTTGTTTTGGATCAGCATGTTCCAGGCACCCAGGAACTGTCTGCACGATGCTCCTGAGTGGAAGGGAGAGAGGAGTGCCATGGAGCAATCCCGCGTTTGAACTGCATTCCCTGCCATTCAGCTCTGAGGAAGTCTACTGAAATATTTCACGGGAGCTGCTCTCTTCTGTTTGTTTCCAGAGGTGGCGGGGGGCGATGGATATCCAGCTTCCCGGCTGGGTGCCAGGGCTGAGGTGCAGGGAGATCGCATGGGTACGTCATGGCTTTTTACTGCCTTTGAGAGCTGCCAGCTCAAAGCCCAAATGTGTGCGGGTGGGAGAATATAGACCTGCATTGTGTGTGCCGTGACATTCCGTGATCCCTGTGTATGTTCTGCTATTCAGTTATGGTGGTGTGTATCACAGTGTATGATGGAAATGTGTCATGGGTGTTTGGTTGCAGATGTGGCTCCAGCTCCTCGGCTGAATCCTGTGCTGGAGCTCAGCTGGCATCCCAGGGGTGAGTAGTCAGTCTTGGCTGACTTCACAGGCTAAGCTCTCGTTTTCAGTATTTTAGTAGTGAGAAATCTAACTGGATCCTTTCTGTTAAGGTCCTCAAAGAGCAAAGTATAAAGCCAGCCTAGGGCAATCTTCCCAGCAGTCATCAGAAGTCCTAAAGGAAATCCTGGGACAACTGGAGAAAGCGGCACATGGTGGGTGTATATCACTCTTAAGCAGGAGGCTTGGGAAGCTGAGCTTGTAGACACCTGTATGGACAAGCCATAGGCAGCACAAGCAGAAAGGGCTCGATGAGAGCCTCGCTGCACTGACACTCGATTGCACACCTCGCAGGTGCTGGTGAGCTGCAGAGATGGTGCAGAGTCTCTGCTGCCAGTTGTGGTTGCAGCTGAGTGCCAGGCACAGCTGCTGCCCCAGTTATCCCATCGCTGGCCAGAGCTGTTCTGGGCAGACGCTGGTATCCAGCTGGCAGGAACTGGTGGTGCTCACACCTTGCTGCCAGTGGCCGGAGGGGAGAGAGCCCTTGGGCGGCAGAGAGGATGCGCAGGCAGCTTGGGGTCGCTGAGACCGGCAGACTTTGCCGGGGCTGCAGGCATGCCCTGGCCAGGGTCGGAGCAGCCCCGACTTCAACGCCTGGTCCAGCCCCGTTGTTGTCCTTGATGTTTGAGGACTCTGTGTGACAGCTCGTGGTCAGGGACAGGTGAAAGCTGGACACCCAGCTTGAGGCCGGACAGCTACCTTGAAGGCAGCTAAAATGAAAGGCTGTGAATTTTAGCTCTCTGTGTGTAGTTGTGTTTTAGATACCTTGGTTGTGGCTTTCCTCTTGTTTTGGGGGGCTGTGGGCTCTTCACTGCCACTTGTGAAAGTGCCCAGAACATGGTTGCAAGAGCTTGGGGTTCATTCCACTGCGTGGGGCTGTTACCCTTAGTGTGTGATGGGGCTGGCATGATGGGACGTGCTGCTCCGAAGGGCTCTTTCCCCAGCTGAGTTGGCTGCAGCGTCCTCCTGTCCTCTCTGAAGGAAGTATTTTACCGTCACCTTGCAGTTTGCCCAAAATGAACTGAGTGGAATGTGAACAGGAAGATGACGTGCAATCTCCTAGTCTCTCAGCAGGTCAGGTTTTCCCATCTACTGGTAAACTGGAAAGTGTCCAGGGCTTAAATTTTTTCCGTGAATGACACATTGTTTGGACCAGTGATGAGGTGCACCCCCAAACGCCCAGGCTTTGTTTCTGAGTGTTATTAATGTATTTTGCCTCCTGAAGATACCGTGTTCCTGAGGAGGAACGGTTACTTCTACTTAAACTGACCCCCTTTCTTTCTAAAGAGATGGACCGTGAGACCGTGGAGAAGGAGGCGCTTGAGGAAGGAGGCAGTCCCTCATTGCCAGTCTCTGATGGAAAAACGGGGGCAATTCAACCAACCGGCGTGCCAGGTAATTGCTGCCCCTGGGTCATCCAGTGTCAGATCTCAAAATCCCTGGGTGTCTGCAGGCTCTTCCCCTGGTGCCGGCTACTGCACATGGTGTAAGCAGCCGAACTATGAGTACAGAGCAAGTGTTCTGAAGGGAGCCAGGAGCGGCTCTCTGAGGATGACTGTCGTCTCGGGGGTGTGGAGGTTCTTGCCAGCAGTGTGCCAGAGAGACACCGGTAACCCTCTGTGGATGTGGTGAAGTGCTCGCCTCCCACCGCACCCCTTTCCCAGGAATTTCAGAACCCTGCCATTTTGGGAAGGAGGCCATCTGAACCACGTTCAGTAGACAATGGGAAATGTGACTCTTGATTGAATGGACCTCCCTCAGTACCCGCATCGCAGAGCTTGCCGTGCGTCCCTAGAGGCCCTAGGCCCAAGAGAGGGGGATCCCTGCTGTGAGCTGAGGGGCAAAGGGATTCACTGGCAGATGAGGCACAGGCTTAGAGGGCACCTCTGCCTGCAAGTGGTGCCCACGGTGGAGAAAAGGCAAAGGGGGAGAGCAATGTTGAGGTGTCTCGTGAGAGGGCCTGACTCCGTCCCCTCGGGGTGTGGGTGCTGGGCTGGGGAGGGAGAGGTGGGGGTGGCACTCCCTGATGCAGGGATGGAGAAAGAGAGGCTCCAGAGTGCATTGGTTTGCAATGGCTTTGGGAGTTTCCTTTGTTTCTACTGAAACATTGCAGGCCCAGGATGTTCACTCCTTCAGAGATGCTAACAAAGTGAGAGAGACCATTTCCTGGCAATGTCAGCCCTCCTGTGAGAGTGCCAGTCGTGCGCAGGACACCCTAACGTGCAGAATTGTTCCTCCAGGTGTGGATGGCAGGAGAAGCTCAAATGCTGTGGATCCCAATGATTTCCAGAAATACTGCATAGAAGGCGCCGTGGCAGTCTTGGGCTCGGTGCTGTTTGGGATGGCATTGTGTGGTGTGATCTGTCTGTGGAGGAAGAGAAAACGGTGAGTTGTTGGGAGTTTTTTTTGCCAAACTTCTGTAGGAGATGGCTGCTATTGGTCACGAAGCTTTGAGAGTATTCTGGAGTGCCGAGTTCCTTATTGGCTAGACTCGGCTGAGGTTTCTGCTGTAAGCTGCTTTAACTGGCCTCTCAATTCATGGGCATTCTTTTCTGAAACCCCTTCTTACTGTGCCAAGTGTGGGTTACAAGTGACCCTCCCTCGACAAGAGCAGACCCAGCGAGAGACGTAGGCAGAGGAAGGTCAGAAAGTGAAAACAACAAGGGATGACATTGGCATAGAAAGTGAGAACTGCAATAGTCACATCTCCCTACCGGTGAACCCCGCAGCAGAAATCACTCTGTTAGGTGATGCCATAAATCCCAGATGTTCACCGCAGCCAAGGTGTCCCAGCAACACAGACCGTGGTGACGAACCTTCCCAGCTCTGTGCCTTGCGTTGGAGAAAGGGTCAGTCTGTCCCACCTGCAGCCCAACACTGCCAGCGTGGGCGTTCTCAGCACAGGCAGGGCTTTTGTCTGTGCAGGGGTACGTATCCCTTTGGATAGGTCTTGTGAAGAGAGGATGGAGAGCACCTCAGCGAACAGCGAGCCGAGGCTGTCCCCTTGCCTGGTCAGGGATGGGCATGGAGGCGAGCGCTGGTCCCTGCCAGGCACGCTGAGAAAGGCGACCAGGAGGCTCTCCTGGCCCTGCAGTGCCGTGCCCGGCTTTGGTCCCCTCGGCCTGCCGGGGTCAGGTCTCCTTCCCGGCACATGCAGAGCAGGCAGGTCAGGATGGTCAGGGCTGAGAGGAGACGAGCCATGGGCAGGCGAGCAGAGCCCCAGCCGAGGGGTGCGGGGCGCCCCATTTTCTGCACAAAGCTCTCCGTGCCCACAGCTCCCACGTGCAGCCAGGTGCCCAAACCCCACAGGGTGCCCAGTGCTGCCCCGCACCCTGGCACCCACGTGGCACCGCAGCTGCGGCGGGGCCTCAGCAGCCTCCTCTCTTCACAGGCGCCTCTCTGCAGCTTCGTGAGCCCGGCCTGACACCAGCAGCCACCCCACACGCCCAGACAGCTGTCCCGCATGCCCCAGAACCCCTGAGAGTCAGACCCGATGCCAGCAGCCACCTTCTGTGCCTGGAGATCCAGCCCACCTGCCACGGAGCACCAAGGATCCAGCCCTCGCCAGCCCGTACAGTGTGTGTCCTGAAAAAAGGCTATTGTTAGTAAAAGACAGGTTTGGACCCTTTAAATGAGGCTTTGGACTCTAAAAATGGGGCTTTGGACCTTCATGATCAGAACTGGGGTCTTAGAAAGGACGCTCTGCGCCCTTTAAATGCATCCTTGAACCTTAAAAGTGAGGCTTGGAAATATTGCAAATGAGGGTGTGGAACCTGAATATGAGGGCTTGGACCTTAAAAAGGAGGCTTTTAAGCCTAGAACCAAAGCTTTGTACTCTAAAACTGAGGCTTTGAGCCCTAGAAGAGGGGTTTGGACCCTAAAAATGAGGGTTTGGACACTCAAGATGCTACTTGGGCCCTCAAAGCAAACGGCTGCATCCTAAAACTGAGCCTTTGGAGCCTGAAATTGAGGCTTTAAATACTCAAAATGTGGCTTTGGAGTCTAAAAAGGAGATTTGCAAACTGAAAGGGAATCTTTGGACGACAAAAATGAGGCTTTGGAGCCTAAAAAGGGACTTTGGACCCTAAAATGAGCCTTTGATCCCTGAAAGTGAGGCTTTGGGCCATTGAAATGAGGCTTTGGATTCTAAGATGAGGGTTTGGACCTTAAAAATGAGGCTTTGGGCCTTGAACTGAGCATTTGGACCATAAAAGGAGTGGTTGGATCCTGAAAAGGGGGCTTTGGGCCCTGAAAAGGAGACTTTGGGCTCTGTCATGACTTTTGGTCCTTAGAATTGTCCCTATTCATGAAGTTCAGGGCAGTTTATGGAGTTATTCCTCTGAATGATGCGAGTCATGTGCCACAGGGAGAACTCCGTCTCTCTCTCCTGCTTCTGCTGTATCCAAGTGTGCTGAGAGAGGTTTTTACCTGGCTATCTGCGCTCAGCAGTTTACCCTTGCCTCACAGCTAATATCCTTAAACTGCGCTGTGCCCAAGCTCCGAGATGTGGTACCTAAGAGCAGAGCCATGCGCAGTCAGCTGACAGACCCCTGAGCAGAGATTGTTCTTGAGCTATTTGGTGTAAGGTATGGGCATGTTCTTGAATGATATTTACACCGTACTCAATTGGTTTAGATTTGTTAGCATAAGAACAAGCAGTATTTATTAAGTTCAGAAGCTCTCAAGGCTTTCCATCTCATCCTCAGGGGATGACCATGTTTCACCATTCACTATCCATGGATCCAAAAAACATGGGCTGAGGAAGCACATCGAGATGTGTGAGGGGAGGACCTCCCTGAGGCACCGCTTTGCTCTTTGCCTGCTTGTGCAAGGCTCGGGAGGAGTTCATTTGGTGACCCCATTTGTATTGCAGGCGGTTGGTCTGCACTGGGCAGGGAGTGAGACGGAACTCCTACCAGGAATGCCATGGGAGGGGAGCTTCGGTGTACTGGATGTGGCTGGGATAGGGTTAATTTTCTGCATAGCAGCCAGCATGGTGCGTGCTTTGGATGGGGTGTCCAGCGCACATGGGCACAGACCAGAGCCTGCTCTGCTGGACCTTCACATCTCTCCCAGGAGGCCTGGCTGTGCGAGGAGACATTCTTGGGTGCCAAGGACTGAATTCTCCCATGAGCGTCCATGACACTGCTGTGTGCCCCAAAGCTGCACACTCACACACTTGAGCTGTTCACAAGGGTTTTCCTCTCCTGGGCACTTCTCTGGGCGTGTTCTCTAGAGCCACTTTGAAAGAAGACCTAAGCCTTCAGGCGCTGCCCTGAGAAGATCCTTTTTCATAGAATCATAGAAGCGTTCAGGTTGGAAAGGACCTCTGAGATCATCGAGTCCAAGCTCTTAACCTAACTGCCTGGTCCACCTCTAAACCATGAGCTGCAGCTCCTGTGTGTCTGTAAGTGTCAGGAGGAGGAACTCATTTGTGGAGCTGCCATTGGACATCTGCTGCTTCTGGGCATGGAAACTGCCAAAGGAGAGAAAAGAGAAAAATTCAGAGAAGCTTCTCTGAGCCAAATTTCATTCATTCATTGTGCAATACCTAAGGGTGTTTTTCTTTCCTGGGGGGCTGTTACACAGCTCCGAGGCTTCAGCTCTGGTTTGTGCTGGCTGAGTGTGCTGTGCAGAGCCGTGCCCTCTCCCCGGGGGCTCCGGAAGGGTCAGCCCTGCTTTCCAGCAAGGACCCATGGAGGCAGCAACAGCCCAGGGTGTTTGGAGGGAGGCTTCCTGGGGAGGAGTTCCCTGTGCTGCACTAGAGCGGAGGGCAAAAAGCCCAGAAGGACGCTTTCTTCCCCAGAGGAAGGTGGGAGATGAGGTGCAGCAAACGTGTGTCAGTACACTGTGTTTTAGTATGCAGACACCCCCATCCCACTTGGGAAATGGTCTTGGAAAGGGTCACATTCCCCCGTTGCCCCGTTGCTCTCAGTGCAAACCTGCGTCAGTGCTCCCATGCAGGAGGGCTGCTCTGTCCATCAGCCTGGTGCCCAGCTGCTCTGGGCTTGCACCGCTCTCAGCTGCAGGACGACTGCACCCAGAGGTTGCTCTGCAAAAGACACTGGAGTGTCCTGGGAGCAGAGGGGTCCTGTTCCAGGTGCAGAGTTCAAAACACCTCTCCTTTCCAGCGCAGCTCTGCGGAGTATGAGGAAGAGGACAGGGCAAGGATGCTGATTGGCATGGGCAGATCGGGTGCTCTCAGACATCTCCTAGGTCCTGCAGGAGAGCTGTGCCCTTCTGGAGGGATGCTCACAGCCTCGCAGGACTCCCTGCCCAGCATAATCAGGTGTCTTAAGGTGCTGTCTGCTAAGGGAAGCAGTGCCTCATTGCCCAAGCACTGAGTGCAGTGTCTGGAGCCTGGAAAATGAAGAGAGGGCTTGGGCACCTTGGTCCCATGGAAACACCTCCAGGGCAGCGCCCTCCAGGTCAGGGCCAGAGCAGGCACTCCCCACCCCCACCCCTTGCCCCACACCACCACCGTTACTGCCAGGGACCCCACGAGCAGGAAGAAGAGCAGCACAAGTAAGTGGAGGAACAAAGAAGAACGCTGTGACTCTCCTCCTAAGGGAAGCAAGGAGAGGAGAGGCGGCCGGGCACTCAGGAAAGCCTTCTCCTTCCCCAGCAGAGCACAGCACCTCCCAGTTAGCAAAAGCGCAGGGCAGTCGCTCTCAGCCCCTTTGCCCTGCAGAGGGAAGCGGCCACGTGTCAGGAGAGATGCCCCTCTGCTGTGCCAGAGCTCTGGCTGCAGAGGAGGCAACTCCTGCCCTGGACCACACAGCCTTGAGGGCAGAGGCTGTGCTGGGTGGGAGACGAGAGCAGGGGTCTTGCTCAGAGGAAGGTTTCTGCATTGGAGGGCATGACAGGGAGCTTCCCAAATTCTCCATCCCATGCCATTTGGGGTTGGAGTTTCCTAGAGCTCTTTACCCATGTCTCTGCTGCCTGGAGCTATCCCTGCCTGGAGCTGTTTCTCTGCCCTCCAGTTTTTCCCTGTCAGGGATCACAGACCCCATCACTCACTCCTGTCTGCTCAGCTCTGACCTGAAGAAACCTCCCTGTTTCAAGCAGTCTCTGGTGGTACTCCCCGCTTGCAGGCAGTAAGGAGCAGGTCAGAGAAACCCTGCTGAGGCCAGCAAAGGTGATGCTGGTGCTCTCTGGAGGTAGAGGAATGGATGGAAGCAGTTGCCTTGGCTCCTACCAGACCTACTGATTTCTCAGCATGGCAGCTCAGGACTCTCAGGCTCCCTCGCCAAATGCAGCAGCACCTTTTCCCTTTGTCCTGAAACAGCAGGAAACTGGAAGCACGGCCTCAGGAAAGCTCTTTAGCTGTAAGGTATCCCCTGCCTTGTTCTTCCTCTGCAAAAGCCCCCTCTGAAATGCCCTGGGCAGCTCTGGCTGCACACCCTGCCTTCACCCCTTCCCCCTTGTCTAACATGAGCCCCTGGGCTGGGAGGCCTCCTGACAGACCCTGGAGGCTATGAACGCTTTTGGAGACCCTTCCCGCAACGGCAGCTGCATTGCCCTGCACCAAGAGACTTCCCATGTCAAGGGCTGGAAAGGTTTCTTCCCTTGCAGCTCTCCTCTCTCCTCCCACTCCAGCCTGCCTTTAATCTCGCTCTGCCCTACTCCTTTGCCCAGAGCCCTGCTGCGCTTGGCAGAGGAGTTGCTCCTTGGCAGAGCTGTCTCTCTGCACTGCTGCCTGCTTCCCAGGAGCTCCCTCCACCCCAGGAGCCTGTCTCAGCCCCGGAGGAGGGCACCTGCCCAAGACGTCACTTTCTCTGCCCCCCACCCCACTCGGCGCTCCCTCCAGGTGTCCCTGGGGCTCTCCAGGAACCTGCTTGGGAAGAGACTGAAGGAATCACCGATGTTGCCTCTCTCACCTCTGCAGAGACGTTTCTTTGCAGCAGTGCCCTTTCTCCTCTCCCAGACACAGTTAGGTCTGAGAATCCCCCTGCCTTGGCCCATCATGAGGCAGGACACCTGGAGACTGCCAGGGAGGCAGCTCCTTCAGCCACGCTGAGGGAAGGCAATCAGCTGAGTCAATGGAGGCATCTCATGCTGGATTTGTAGTGCTGGGGCTGGAAGGGACCTCAGCTCCCTCCCAGGCCTGCCACAAGCCCCCAGGAGTTTTCTCCTTTCTCCTTTCTCCTCACAGAATGACAGAAATGTTGAGGTTGGAAGGGACCTCTGGACTTTCCCTTCCCCTTTGTGAACCCATGTTAAATACAAGTCCCGTTGAACTCATTTGATATCCTTCTGGGATAAGGTCACCATCCTAGTGGATGAAGGCAAGGTGGTGGGTGTAGATTTCCTGGATTTTAGTAAGGCTTTTGGTACTGTCCCTCACAGCATCCTTCTGGACAAGTTGTCCAACTGGGGGATGAGCGGGTTCACGGTGCGCTGGGTGAAGAACTGGCTGAAGGGCAGGGCTCAAAGGGTCGCAGTGAATGGGGCTGCATCTGGCTGGCCACCGGTCCCCAGCGGTCTTCCTCAGGGCTCAATCCTAGGGCCAGTTCTGTTCAATATGCTTATCGATGATCTGCGTGCAGGAGTCGAATGCAGCATTACCAAGATTGCTGATGATACCAAACTGGGAGGTGCTGTTGACTCTCCCGAGGGACAAGAGGCCTTGCAGAGGGATCTAGATAGATTGGAGCATTGGGCTATGATTAATGGGATGAAATGGAACAAGTCAAAATGCCAGATTCTGCACCCAGGATGCAGTAACAGCGGGCACAAGTATAAATTGGGAGAGGAGTGGCCCTGCAGAAAGGCATCTGGGGGTGCTGGTCGACAGCAGGCTCCACAGCAGTCAGCAGTGTGCCCTGGCAGCCGGGAGGGCAAACCGTGTTCTGGGGTGCATCAAACACAGCAAAACCAGCCGGTCAGCAGAGGGGATTATCCCGCTGCATTCAGCGTTGGTGAGGCCTCACCTGGAATACTGTGTGCGGTGCTGGGCCCCACCATTGGAGAAGGATGTTCAGGTCCTTGAATGCATCCAGAGGAGGGCACCAAAGCTGGTGAAAGGGCGGGAAGGCATGTCCTCTGAGGAGCAGCTAAGGGCTTTGGGCTTGTCTAGTTTGGAGAGAAGGCGGCTGAGGGGCGACCTCGTGGCTCTCTCCAGCTGCCTGAGGAGGGCACGTGGAGAGGGAGGTGCTGATCTCTTCTCCCTGGGATCCGGTGATAGGACACGTGGGAATGGCTCAAAGCTGCACCAGAGGAGGTTTCGACTGGATATCAGGAAACATGTCTGTACTGAGAGGGTGGTCAAACCCTGCAACAGGCTTCCTAGAGAGGTGGTCGATGCCCCAAGCCTCTCAGTGTTTAAGAGGCATTTGGACAATGCCCTTAATAACTTGCTTTAACTTTTGGTCAGCCCTGAATTGGTCAGGCAGTCAGAGTAGATGATCATTGTAGGTCCCCTCGAACTAAACTATTCTGGTCTTCTCTGGTCTGGTTTATATGCTATGCTATGCTATTCTACTCATTTAATCAAAACAGGTGACAGTTGTGTGACAAGCAGTGGGCCTACAGCTCTTCCTGGCAGTGCACGTGTGGGCCGCAGCACCTCAGCTGTGGCACCAGGCTGGAGGACAGCCTTCTCACGGGGAAACCTGAGCAGCTCCTGCTGGGCTGGGCTGTGCTGCATGCACAGTGTGGTCTTCACGCCTGTGCTGTGCTGCACAGATCCCTGGGCCGCAGGACAACCTCGGCAGCTCATTGCCACCGAGGAGCCTGCAGGCAGCTCCCACTCTCCACTGGCCAGGAGGCCACCTGCCTGGCTTTGCCTGCACCTAACAGTGCAGCAACAAGTTCTCATGAGAACGTTGTTTCTGTTGGACTGTACAAAGGATAAATAACGTTGTTTCCTGGCACCTCGTGTAGCCCTGGCACCTCATGGAGCTCCGTGGGCCTGGATTTGAACATGAAAGTCAGCAGATTCCCTGAATGCTGTCAGGCAACGTGGGGCTGAACATGAGGCAACGGCCAATATCTCCACGTCAGTGGAGATCTCGTAAACACAGCAGAAGGAGGAGAGAGAGACGGAGTTCTCCCTATGGCACAGGACTCGAATCATTCAGATGAATAACTCTATAAACTGCCCTGAGCGTCATGAGCAGGGACAGTTTTAAGGTCCAAAACTGATGGCAGAGCCCAAAGTCTCCTTTTCAGGGCCCAAAGCCTCCTTTTCTGGATCCAACCCCTCCTTTTATGGTCCAAATGCTCACTTCAAGGCCCAAAGCCTCATTTTTAAGATTCACATTTTCACCTTAGAATCCAAAGCCTCACTTTCAGGGATCAAAGGCTCATTTTAGGCTACAAAGTCTCTTTTTTAGGCACCAAAGCTTCACATTCATGGTCCAAAGGCTCCCTTTCAGTTTGCAAATCTCCTTTTTAGACTCCAAAGCTGCACTTTCAGTATTTAAAGCCGCAATTTCAGGCTCCAAAGGCTCAGTTTTAGGATGCAGCCAGTGGTATTGAGGGCCCAAGTCACATCTTGAGTTTCCAAACCCTCATTTTTAGGGCCAACTCCCTGTTTTAGGGCTCAGAGCTTCATTTTTAGAGTACAAAGCTTTGATTCCAGGCTTGAAAGCCTCCTTTTGATGGTCCAAACCCTCATTTTCAGGGTCCTCAACCTCATTTACCATTTCCAGGCCTCACTTTTAAGATTCAAGGACTCATTTCAAGGGCCCAGAGCATCATTTTTAAGTCCCCAGTTCTGACTTTGAAGGTCCAAAGCCTCATTCCCAGACTCCCAAGCCTTCTTTATAGTGATTTCTTAAGGAGTCCAAAGGCTCATTTTTGGGCTCCAACCCTCAGTTTTAGCTTCTAAAACCTCCTTTTCTGGGACCAAAGCCTCGCTTTCAGGAACTATAGCCTCAGCTTTAGGATCCAGTCTGCAATTTGGACGGACCAAAGCCTCATTTTGACAGTCCAAATGCTCATTTGGTGGGCCCAAAGCCTCATTTGAGGGTCCAAACTCCTCATTTAGGCTACAAAGCCTCATTTGTTTCATGTCCCAAGCCTCATTTTGAGCCTCCAAAGACCCATTTGTAGGGTGCAAAGCCTTAGGTTTTGGTCCCAAAGCATCATTTTAGGGCACCAAACCTGATTTCAGGGTTCAAAACCTCCATTTCATTTCCCAAGCCCCGTTTTGAAGGCCCAAATCCTCCTTTGGAGGCTCCAAACTCTCATTTCTAGGCTCCAAAGCCCCCTTTGACAGCTCAAAGCCTTCACTGGGGTGCCCAAACCCTATATTCAGGACCAAAGCTTCAGTTCTTGGGGCCAGAGAGGAACCAATGGGTTTCCCTCGTTTTCACGGTCCCAAGTGTCATTTGTAGCGTCTAGCCCATGCTTTCTAGTGCCAAAAGAGTCCTTCTGAGGGCCAAAATCCTCATTTTTTTTGTTCCAAACGTCTCTTTTATTCTGCATAGCCTTTTTGGGAGGCCCACAGTTTCATTTTTAGGGTTTAAACTCTCACTTTCAGGGCACCAAGCCTCTTTTCAGGGTCCAAAGCTACATTTAGAGTGTCCAAGGCCTCATTTTTACTTTCTCAAGGCTTAGTTTTGCTCTGAAAGCATCATTTTGGACTTCAAAGCTTCATGTTAGTGGTCCAAAGCCTCTGTTTCAGATTGCAAAGTCTTCTTTTCAGACTCCAAAGCCTCCTTTTGACTTTCTAAAGCCTCAATTTCAGGCTCCAAGGTGGCATTTTGTGGATCCAGACAGTCGTTTTGAGGGCCCAAGCCACATCTGGAGTGTCCAAACCCTCATTTTTAGAGTCCAAACCCCTCTTTGAGGGCTCACAGCTCATTTTTAGGGCCCAAAGCTTCCTTTTTAGAGTACAAAGCTTTGATTCTAGGGTTAAAAGCCTCCTTTTTGAGGTCCAAAGCCTCATTTTCAGGTTCCACACCCTCATTGCAATATTTCCAAGCCTCACTTTTAAGGTTCAAGGATGCATTTAAAGGGCGCAGAGCATCATTTTCAAGACCCCAGTTCTGCTTTTGAAGGTCCAAAGCCCCATTTTTAGAGTCCCAAGCCTGATTTAAAGGGTCCAAACTGTCTTTTATTAGCAATAGACTTTTTTCAGGACACACACTGTACGGGCTGGTGAGGGTTGGATCCTTGGTGCTCCGTGGCAGGTGGGCTGGATTTCCAAGCACAGGCAGTGGTTGCTGGCATCGGGTCCGGCTCTCATGGGTTCTGGGGCATGCGGGACAGCTGTCTGGGCGAGTGGGGACGGCTGCTGGTAACAGCAGATTCGGGCTCACGAAGCTGCAGAGAGGCGCCTGTGAAGAGAGGAGGCTGCTGAGGCCCCGCTGCAGCTGCGGTGCCACGTGGGTGCCAGGGTGCGGGGCAGCGCTGGGCACCCTGTGGGGTTTGGGCACCTGGCTGCACGTGGGAGCTGTGGACACGGAGAGCTTTGTGCAGAAAACGGGGCGCCCCGCACCCCTCGGCTGGGGCTCTGCTCGCCTGCCCATGGCTCGTCTCCTCTCGGCCCTGACCATCCTGACCTGCCTGCTCTGCATGTGCTGGGAAGGAGAACCGACCCCGGCAGGCCGAGGGGACCAAAGCCAGGCACGGCACTGCAGGGCCAGGAGAGCCTCCTGGTCGCCTTTCTCAGCGTGCCTGGCAGGGACCAGCGCTCGCCTCCATGCCCATCCCTGACCAGGCAAGGGGACAGCCTCGGCTCGCTGTTCGCTGAGGTGCTCTCCATCCTCTCTTCACAAGACCTATCCAAAGGGATACGTACCCCTGCACAGACAAAAGCCCTGCCTGTGCTGAGAACGCCCACGCTGGCAGTGTTGGGCTGCAGGTGGGACAGACTGACTCTTTCATTGCATTCATTCATTTGCTTCATTGCAAATGCTCCATCACGCTTCCTTGGCTTTCTGGCCTGTGCCTTTCATTACATGCTATCAAAGGAGGTGGCCTGCAGAGCATCTCAGCTGTGCAGTCAGAAGGGGTTCTGCAAGCAGCAGTGACATTGCCCTTGAGACGAAGGCGGCAGTTTTCACCTTTCACAAGACACAGAGCACATCTCGGGAACATGGATGCACTTGGTGGCACACACACCTCCAAGTTTCTTCTTTCTGAACTTCCTTCACAATCACCACTGCTCTCTCAGCCTCAGCATCCAACTGGCCTTTTGCCCATCTGTTTGTCTGTCCACCCAGGCTGTAATGGCCTAACTTGAGTAGAAGACTATTGAGGGAGACCACGCCAAGAGCCCTGCTGCAGCTGAGGTAAACAACATCCACTCTTCTCCCCTCATGCACCAACACAGTTACTTCACCACGAAGGCAATCAGGCTGGCGAGGCATGATTTACCCTCGGGGAGTCCACGCTGACTGCTTTTGGACATGTTCTTCTCTTTTAGCTGTCCAGACATGTCAGCCATGAGGAGGCATTCAGTGGCTCCCTCCTCACCAAAGTGAGCTTGTACAGCCTGCGGTGCCCTGGCTTGCACTTCTGGCTGCCTTCAAAGATGGGTGCAGCACTTGCTTGTCCTCACTCACATAAGACCTTCGCCAGTCCCGTGACCTCTCAAAAGGGATACTCCAAGAAATGCCAGTCTTCCCCTCTAACTTCCTTACCACTATTCTGCCTGTTATACAGTGGATTTAGTTTCACTAGTCTTTCATATACTTTCACCTATCCTGATACAGTGGCCATTTCTAAAATCATCTTTGTGGATGCAGACTGCCGAGGCAAAGGCCCTTGCCATTTTTCTCCAGTTTTCTCCTCCCCTTAATCTTTGTTCATTCAGATACCTCTCACCTCTGCAGCTGCCTTAAGCCTCAGGGAGTTCAAAGCTTGCCTGTCTCTCGGTAGTCTAATTGTCTCTTTAACCAACACTTTAGTTGTTTTCCTATCTATCTGTTTGCACCTATCTATCTAAAACATTTCTCATAAGATTATCTCTTGTGGAAGGGCAACCTCCTTAGAGGCAGCTTGTACTTAGCATATGGATACAGAGTGTGTTTTACTGTTTGTGAAACTTTATCATATTTTTCTTTTCTTTACTTGCAAATAGGAAAAATTCTCCTGTGCCTGTGTGCAGCCAGTTCTCGAAGGAGAGCAGGTGGGAGATGGTGCATAGGACCTGTAGCATCCAGCTACGGAGATCAGTGCAGAAGTCTGATGCAAGGAACAGTGATGCAAGTCCCAGGTGGCCAATGACAGAAAAGGGGACCTTTGGGAGGTGAGGAGCAAAGTTGTCCATACAGTGTCAGACCTCAAGGGACTGCTTTTCCTACCTGTCCAGACCTCCCGAGCGGACACTCACCTCTTCTTTAACCTCAGAATTAATAAAAAATATCCTTTAAAACAAAATTCATTTTTATTAGATGCACTTTGAAATCTTTCGCCTTAACTACCCTAGGAAACCTCTCTAATGAGCTGTACAAGTCGTGAAGACTTGGAGAAAATCACAGGAAGAGACAGGGCTCGTTAGGGCTTTTTAATGAGCCCCATGGTGTATTTGGGGCTGAGGCCTTGAACCTCAGATACCGAGAGGAGATTGAACAAACTGCTCAAGAAGTCCAAGTCAGAAGCTGAACCCAAAGCATCTGGAAGCATTAATGGGCCCCATGAGGACCATTACTGACAAAGCCTCCCCAGGGACTCTTTAGAGCAGGTAATTGGAGGCCATGATTGCAGGTAGGCAAAGGCTCTGTGCAGGCAGCTGTAATGCTGAGCAAACCCTTTGGCTTCTTCTGTGAAGCAGAAAGGCCAAGCCCTTATCCGCAGGCCCTGGGAAGGCAGATCCTGTCCCTCCCGCATGGCTCAGGGCTCTTCCTGGGGGCAGTGGGGTGTGAGGGTGAGCAATGCCAAGTGTAGGAAAACTGTACACCACCTCCCGACCTCCCCAGGCAGGGCTGAGGAAGAAACAAAGGCCAGAGCCTCAAAACAAGTTTTGCCTGGTAGGCCTCGGTGCCAGAGGCAGCTGCCAGAGCCAAGAGGACAAAGACCTCGGTCCTGTTGGGCCTTTCAGCCTTGCTAGAGCCCTTGGCCATCTCTGCTGCAGGCTGTCCTACGCTGTCCCATGCCTGCACCTCTTTCCCTTCAGGCTCTTGACATCCATCTTGCCTTCCCACCTAGCTCTCAGCCCAGCATTTCTATAGCTTCACTGATGGCTCTCCACCCTTGCTGGCTTCCCCTTGAAACACAAAGCCATGGGCTGATCCAGACTCCCTCTGGGTCACCTCTTGCACCACAAGGCTACCCTTCCAGTGACATTTCTTTTTCCTCACATCCAGTCTGAACCTTCCAAGCTGCACTTTGTGGAGGCTTCCTTCTCTTCCCACTACCAGGAAAAGCTCCGTCACCTCTGAAGCCGCCCTTCAAGCAGTTGCACGCTACTACTATAGTGCCCTGAGCCTCCACTTCACCAGGAGAAAGAAGTCCAGGTCCTTCAGCCTCTCCACAGAGACCCAGACCCCCATCCTGAGATGCTGGTGGGCAGAGGTGGTTGGGGGGTTACCCGGAGGGCAGGAGCAGCAGGAGGAGCACAAACCTGCTGCTGTACCTGCCATGCAGTTGGGCAGTGTGGGGCTGGTTTGGGGCAAACAGCATTCTGAGGGGTCCGTCCCTATGGCGATCATTCTGCCAGCACCTGCTTCAGCCAGCCTTGCGATGCTTTGATTTTTCATACCACAACAACTTCCCACCTCCATGATTTTCCATCCTGCTGATGAGTTCCTGCCCTCAGTGTTGGTTTCCCAGCCCCACGATGGTTCCCCGTCCCAGTGATGATTTCCCATCCCAATGGTGGTTTGCTATCCCAGTGGTCTCCCATCCCAAGCATGATGTTTTGGGGGAGGCGAATTTCCTGTCCACGGGGAAGGGATGGGGCCAGCACCAGTGGCCCTGTGATGCCAACATGCCTGTGCTGTCCCATCCTGCCCTGGTGGTTGGGATTGGGGCGTGGGGGGTTAGGGCACTTTTGGGTTGTTTTTGTCCTCCCCTCTGTGCCCTGGGGGGCAACTGCTGCTCCCAACTGTGGTGGAACCGGTGCCGGTACCGTTACCGTTCAGCCATGATGGGGAGCTGTCACGAGAATTTGGCAAGTGGGCTATGCTGACGAGGAGAGAAGCTGGGACGCAGAGTATAGCATTACAAGAGGAATTCTTGCATTCGTGCGCATGAGCCGTCCCATTCAAACTGCAGCACCACAAATGCGGTTTTACAGATGCTTCTTATGCTTTTCAAGCGTTCCGGTCCAATGCAATTTGACCGACCTCTGCTTAACACACACACAGGCTGCTGTTCTGCAAAGCAACTCCAATTCTGTGGCGTCATCATCCATCTGCTTCTTTCTTGATCTTGACGTCCCTGGAGTTGGTCTGGCTGCAGATCCTGATCTCTGATGGCAGATAAGGGGAGGGTTTCACAGAGGTGTCGGAGGGGCTGGGATGCTGGCGTGAGCTGGGTCATCCAGGGGCATCCTTTCTTCTTCAGAGTGGGGGCTGTCCTTCTCCTCCTTGCTGGGGGCCTTTAGTCCTGCTGACTGAACCATGACTGTGCAGTATACAACGTCAACTAGATGTATATCTGTCTATCTTCAGGAGCTTGATCCAATTTCATACTCTCATGACTAATTGCTGCAATAGTTAGGGCATGAGATTTTCCTAAGAGAGCCCTGGGGTGTCCCTCTGTGGGGGTCCCTGGGAGGTACTTGTGGGGGTTGCTCGTAGTGTGGTGGGAGATGCAGGTACTGGGGGCGATGGTAGCAGCGTGGGGTGGGGATGCTGTTCCTGGGGCCATTTTCTCCAGCCTGCGGTGGGGATGCCAGCAGTGGGGCTGTCAGGAGCAGGACAGGGCAGAGATACCAGGGGTGTTGGTGCCAGGCCGGGGTGGGGATGCCGGTTCCGGGGCGGTGGTTCCCGTTGGGAACCGCAAGGTGGTGCCGCCTTTCATAGGGGTGGCAGCCTTTCACCAGGGAACAAAACGGAGGGACAAGGAGCACCAGTTCAGAGTCAACCTGTGGCTGTATCTTGGGGGGAAGATAAAATTCATTGGAAATGAACCTATAAGAGACCAGGTGCTTTGGTCCACGAGCCTCATGGACACAGTCCTGTACCTGGGAAGAGCGGAAGAGAAACCCTCAGCAACCCAAATGTGCCAGCCAAAGCTGGGAACAGGCACACGTACAGCCCTGGGCAGGTTTTTATTCATCCAGTTGGTGCAGCTCAGGGAGGAGGTGGGAGCTCTGCCAGCAGATGAGCAGCCCTTCGTCAGCAGTGCACGGGGAAGCCCAGGGGCTGATGGCTACAGGAGGTGCCCGGGCCGTGGCAGCTGTGTGGCCTCCAGGGGACACATTCCCATGTGGGCCCATGTCACAAAGGGGCAGTGATGCAGCACCCACCCGGCGCTTGTGACCTCACCTGGCCGGGGCTTGAAATCCTGAAGAGCAGGCCAGCGAAAGCTAGTTGGGCTGAGCTGGCCTTCGGGATAACTCAGCTCCTTCCATTGCTACTTGCGTGCCTATTTTTTTCCAAGCATTTATCATTTACTGCTCACTTCTCCTCAACTTCCATCCTCGTTCAAAGGTAATTATGATTTGACTTTCAGGACACAGCATAGGGTAGGTAGATAGAGGAGAAAAGTATAGGCTGGTGTGTGCCTTCCGAGCTCTAGGCTGAGCTATTACACCTTTCTAGGCTGGCCAGATATGGGCTATGGGTAGAGTTCCTCTTTGCTAATTCTTATATTTCTTTGCCATATCCCAGGAGAGGTAAGTAGGGGGGTGGCAGTGTAGTCTGAGGCATTGGGCTCAGCATGGAATGACAAGAAGCCCACCCTGACTGATGGGGTAGGAAGGGAGACAGAAAAGGAGGACGGCAAAGGCAGCCATTAAAGTAGCGGCTGAAAGCCGGTCACTGCTGTGTACAAGGTGGGAAAGTGTGGGCTGGAGAGCCAGAGGGCTCTGCTGCTAACGCTGGCCACAGGTAAGCAGCAGGACCCCTTTAGAGAAGGTGACACGCAATGCAGTCTGTCAAAAGGGCCTTGGTAATTGCTGTCAATTGGAGTCCTGTGACAGGGACAGCAGGGCCATCAGCCTGCAGCTCTGCAGCACTTACAAGTACCACTGAAACACTTCTGATGGCAGACGTTGATCTGTGCATTTCATTTGGAATTGTTTTCAATCATTTTCTTGAACTACAATTATTTCTTTGCAATCAGGTGACAGGACTGGCGCTGATCTTCTCTTTCTGGAGCACGTCCTGACATCCTTTGTCATACAAAGCTTTCTGCTCTGTTCCTGAGAGGAGCAATGGCCGCAAAGGGGAATGACTCCTGTGAGTAACGGCTTCACCATTGGACTTTGTGAATCCCCAAAGGCGACGGACGTGGCTGCTGCTCCATCCCTGACTGTGGATGTGCTGACAACCTAGAGTGAATTCTGGGGCGTTTCCTGGTAGCAGCCAGGCTCACCCAGGTGTTTTTGATTAGACACAGGAAAATGAGTTTTGTCTGTCATCTGCCACGATGTACAAGACTTTGAAAGATGACATTGCTCGTACTGACATCAGTAGGGTTACCTTCTGGGCTAGGGACTTGCTTGTTTTCATCAAGTTACCATCAGGAAAAGGGAAGACTTGACCTAAGAATCCAATTCAAGGCTCTAGAGGGAAAGGAAGGTAGCCCGAAGCACAGAAATCAGAGTGTAGCTTTCTTGGAGTTTTGGCAAAGGAAGCAGGGCAACAGACTCTTTTCCAAAACTGCTTCTTGACCAGTCATTGTCAATGGCAGTGTTAGGCTTCCCCCAGTGTTTCTGTGTTGGAGGTTAGAGCTGCTTGTCCTGGGGGCTCCTGTACAGAGCTTGACTTTTAAACGATGCTTTTGTGCAACAACGTCATCTCCTCTCTTTTCAAATGTCATTTCCCTGCAGCCACTGCCGAGGGAATGGCTCTGCCACAAAGGATCCTCTTTCCCCCGGAGAAGCTTTGCATGGATTGGCAGCAAAGACAGAGAGCTGGAGCAGGACTCCACAACCTGGGCAATACGTGCTACCTCAACTCCGTCCTGCAGTGCCTGACGTACACACCCCCTCTCGCCAACTACCTGCTCTCTCGGGAGCACAGCTGCTCGTGTCAGTACTTTTATCAACAGCTCCTTGCAAATCTGGTGGGCTCTTCCCAAGGATTCCCAGCATCTGGAATTTGATTGAGGAGAAAAGCAGCCCTCCTCTCTCAATCCCCCGAGTTGGTGTTCTTTGAACACTCAAGCCTAGAAGCCCCTTGTCCTATCTCGGTGTATTCATCTTCAGAGAGGCACCTCTTTCTAGCCCCTGCTCTCGGTCCCCATTCCTGCAAGTTAAACTCTCTTTGCTTCTTGCACAGAAAACTTTTGTCAGTTCAGCATCCCTCTGAAGAAAGTTTTCTATGCACTACAATGTCCCAGTGGGCCATTGGCACCTTGGGAGAAGAGGAGTGGGGGCTGTTCTTGTAACTTCAGGATCTCCATTAGGTTTCCCACCGCTCTGGAGATCTTGCTAACCCGAGACGCTTCCCTCCCTCCCTTCCTCTTCAGGTCGCCAGCAAGGCTTCTGCATGATGTGCAGAATGGAAGCACACGTTAACAAGGTCCTGCATTCCTCAGCCAGTGCCATCCAGCCTTGGACTGTTGTCAATGTCCTCACACGTGAGTCATTTCAGGTGCTTTTACAGGTTTCCTTCCCTTCCTGTGGGGGACAACTCCTAACTTCTTCTTTCTTAGGAATAGGAGAACATTTCCAGCATGGCATGCAGGAAGACGCCCACGAGTTCTTACGCTGCACTGTCGATGCCATGCAGAGAGCTTGTCTGAGTGGAAGCAACGAGTAAGCACAAGCAAATTACCTCTTCCATGCTCCTGAGCTCTTTGGACTCCTTGATGCACTCCCGTCAAGGAAACCCTACCGCCAGGGTTTTCAGACAAAGCAAAACTCCTGGAGGAGATAACTCTCTGCCCTACTTCTGAGCTCCCTGCCTTACCCTTTCTTTCCAGCTTGGATGTCTCTTCTCAAGCAACTACCATCGTCCACCAAATATTTGGGGGCATGCTGAGATCCAGAGGTACTTTTCCATGACTATTGCTCTGCTTGGAATTGTCTGTGTCCTTCTGTCTGCCTGTGATAAACAGCTGATCGTGTGACTGGCGTAGCAGGTATGGAGGCCGTAAACCGGCACAGTCAGTCGACTTCCCCTGTCGCTGAGCATTTTGATTTGCCTTCCAGTCACGTGCTTGAGCTGCAAAGCCGTTTCCGATTCCTACGAGGCCTTCCTGGATCTTCCTTTGGATATAAATGTAAGAGGGTTTGTAACTGGGATTCAAGACATCCCAAGGCCCCCGTAGCTTTCCAGAATAAACGCAGGTGGTGTAAAACCATATACTGCAAAGCCAAGAGAAGAGAGCTTGGTGGTGGGTGGGGAGTGGAATGGACTGTGTCCTTCTGGGGAGGCCATGGCAGTGGTCTCCCTGTAGGTGCTGGCTTTAAGCGGGACAAGCACACATTATCCTCCCTGCACCCTTGATGGACTCTCCTCCTTCTTCCCTTTGCCCTCCCTCAACACCCCTCTGGCTCCCAGGCTGATGGGTTGTGTTGTTTTCATTCTGATGACCCTGCACCCCATCAGTAGCTGAACTGAGTGGTGCCACAGAGAGGTCGCTTTGATAGCCCTGGGCATTCCTGGGAAATGAGGAAATGTTCAGCATAATACCCTCTTTCTGCCTCCTTCTGGACACTGCTTGTGGGTTCACAGTGGGTCTCCTCAGCCTCAGCTACCTGCGCCTTCTTGGCAGCTCTTAGCCAAGTGTTTGGGCGAGGGCGTTTCCCCGAGCTCAGTGCTCTCCTTTCTCCCTCCTCCAGGCAGCCTCCTCTGTCACCGCAGCTCTGGAGGACTTTGTGAAACCCGAGCAGCTGGATGGGGAAAACTGCTTTAAATGTAGCAAGTAAGATGATTACTAACGCCATATTAATGCTAGATCCTTCCTGAAGGTGCTGCATGTCATCGTGCAGAAGTCCTCTTTTCATGGAGGTTTAATGCACAGTAATGGGCAGCAGCTGTTGTTTAATCTGGCACTTATGGTTCTGAATAGCCTTAAAACAGCGTCAGGATGTGTGAGACAGGAAAGCTTGTCTTGCCTTCTGGCGGGGAAAAAGGGTGCCCTTCAGCATCTGGCTCTGTGCTTGGTTTCAAGGTGTGACAAGATGGTTGCTGCCTCCAAGAGGTTTACAATCCATCGTGTGCCCAAGGTTCTCACCGTGTGTCTGAAAAGGTTTGAACATCTCACCGGCAGGAAGATCAGCAAGGTGTGTACGCAATTGGAGTGCAACTTTCTCTTCCTGGAGCGGGAGGTGTCCCAAAGCAGTATGCTCTTTCACAAGCCGTTCATGTTGGGTTCTTCGTGTTCCCTTCTGGGGAGACGAGAGTTCCCGTGGGAAGACAAGCATGGACTCTGCTCCGGCGGAGCTGCTTTGGCCAAGAACAGTTTCCTGCCACCCAAACCATTACATGTTGAAGGCTAGTCCATGTACTAGCTCAGGATCATTTCTGAGCCCTCTTGGTCTCTCTGTAGGTGGTGGAGTATCCCGAGTACTTGGATCTTTGGCCATACACATCTCGGACAGCAGGAGAACCGCTCCTCTACGCCTTATATGCTGTCCTGGTACATAGCGGTGGCAGCTGTCATGCAGGACACTATTTCTGCTACACCAAGGTCAAGAGCAACTTCCTTCCTAGCAGGGGAAAAATGTGTGCTGGGGAAGGCAACCTTTCACAGCAGTGTTACTGGCAGCCAAGGTTCTGGGGGGGAAGGTCTCCTTACCGGCTGTGTTAGAGTTGTTTTGGTGTGCTCTTGGTTCGGTAGTTTTCTGCCTGTGTTATCACTGAGAAACCAGGCAGTTCCTCTCCAGCTATCGATGCCTTTCTTTGCAGGCCAGCGATGGACTGTGGTACAAGATGAACGATGCGTCTGTGGAGGGTTGTGACATCAACACAGTTCTCAGGCAGCAAGCCTATCTACTGTTTTATGTCAGGTAATAACCAGTATTAAAATGTGTTTCGAATACGTTTCCTTCTCCTGGCTTTGCTCTTTTTCTTCTCATCCTCCTGAGTGTTTCTCTTTTGGTCCTAGGAGACAGTTCCTACCTGCATCATTCAGTGCTGTCAAGTCTGAACTACCTCACCTCCGTCCTTACCTTTCCTTGCCAGGCTTTCGGCTCTTGCCCTGCTGTAAAGTGCTCCTTGTCTGCTCTCTGAAGCTGGCTAATGTAGAGAAGAGTACTTAAAGGGGGCCTCCAGGAAAGATGGGGAGGGGCTCTTTATCAGGGAGTGTAGTGATAGGACGAGGGGTAATGGTTTTAAACTGAACAAGGGAAGATGTAAGTTAGGTATTAGGGAGAAATTTTTTACGGTGAGGGTGGTGAGACACTGGAAGAGGTTGCCCAGAGAAGCTGTGGATGCCCCCTCCCTGGAAGTGTTCAAGGCCAGCTTGGAGGGGACTTTGAGCAACCTGATGGAGTGGAAGGTATCCCTGCCCATGGCAGGGGACTTGGAACTAGATGATCTTTAAGGTCCCTTCCAACCCCAACCATTCTGTGATTCTATGAAATGGAGGCCGTAGGGGGGATAAACACGAGGACTTGCTCTGACAGGTGTAGACCTGGTGGGAAGACCCCAATCGAATTTCTCATTTCTAGTCTCGCTTATATCTTCCCTCTGTTGTGGAAACCGCTCCAAGAAAATGACTGAACCCCAGAGGAGGCTGCAAGAACAGACCTAAATGGAGATCACTCTTTGTTTCTCCAGGTGCACTGATTTGAAAACTGGAGAAAGGGCTTCTTCCTCACCAGCACCATCATATGCCCGTCCCTTCCTCAGTCAGCGGGGGGCCGACAGCAAACAGGCGTGCTCTGTGGGACCACAGGGTCTGCCTCGTCGGACTAAGGTAACTCTGGGGAGGTGGGTCAGGGCAGCAGGTGGACAGTGGATTTCTTTCTGGGATCTTGGCATTGCTCTCTTTTCCCTCCCACACTGCAGCTTTCTTCACAGCCCCAACGCTGCTCCCTCTCAAAGCATCCCACTTGTCTGCCTTTGGCCCTTCTGCCTTTGCAGCCCTCCAGGAGAGCCTTTGGGAGGCCCTTAGCTGTCCCCTCCCACAGCTTCTGGGCTTGCCTCACTCTTCTGCTCCTTTCAGGACGAAAGGGCAGGACCTTTTCACAGCTCTCTTTGCAGGACGTGGCGCTGGGCATGGAGGACTCTGCAGAGGACAGCAGCTCCTCTGCAACAGCCAGCAAGAGCCAGCTCACCTGGGCAGGTGCACGGGAGGCATCTGCAGGCTGGACGGGCTTCATCTGGCCAGGCAGGCTCAACATTGCCTCCTACATTGGCTCCTGCTTGCATCGCTTCTTCTGTGGCTGCATAAGGCTGGTGTCCAGAAAGAAAGCTGCGTGCCCGCTCTGCTCTCAACCATGTGAGCGTGTGCTGCACACCGTGCGAGAAGACAGCAACAAAGAGGAGCATGGATTCAGCCCTTCTTCCCACTGCCAGAAGAGTGGTGCCAAGGAGAGGGCCCGGAGCAGATCCCCGCAGTGGGGAAAAGATCCCCGCAGCTGGTGCGTGGACACCACCGACTATGACCACTCAGCAGGGAGGAGGAGGAGGACAACCGGTCCTCCAAGGTGTGACTGCACTCCCAGGGACGACACAGCTGCAGGGCCCTCCAACAGCAGCTCCCAGTCGGCTCCTGCACCCAGTAGTGCTCGGGAGCAAACCCTGCCAGTGCAGAGAGAGCAGAGCAGATCCCTGCAGCAGGGCTATGATCTCCGCAGCCAGTTTGTGGAGATCACGGACTATGACAGCTCAGAAAGGGGGAGGAGGAGGTGGAGAACAAGTCCTCCCCGATGTGACCGAGACCCAAGGGATGAGACAGCTCCAGGGCCCTCCAACGCCAGCTCCAAGTGGGCTCCCGCATGCAGGGCTGCTCGGGAGCAAACCCTGCTGAGGCAGAGAGAGCGGAGCAGATCCCCGCAGCGGGGCTATGATGTCTGCAGCCAGTTTCTGGACACCACAGATTATGATGCCTCAGCAGGGAGAAGGAGGAGGAGGGTTTCAGCGCCCCAGCGATGCACGCCAGACAAAGACTCCGGGCGCTGCGGCAGTGACGGGGACAGATTGTGACCCTGGCTGAAGAAGGAGCACAGCGTCTTTCTTCTGCTGTGCCAGAGAAGAGGAGCAGCAGAAGAAAAACCCAAATGGACCCAAACTTTGTTGTCTATAACAGGGCTTTTACGACCATCCGTTATGAAATCTTTGTCTTTTTAAGATCTTCTGTGCAGAAAGAGTAGCCACAGAAAAGTACCAGATATGCCAACAGAGATGCCAGTAAGAACCAGGTGAGCAACACCCAAGGCTGGGACTTCCTGGCACGGAGTCTCTCCTGCTTGTCACCTTTTCTCATGGAAGAAACCGGAAAACTGTCCATGCCATGGAGCTCTGCAGAAGGAAAATGGAGCTGTACCTAGCACCAGGTGACACAAGTGGGATCAGCAGGGAGAGACGACTTCTGTAGGGAAGGCTTACCAAGGCAGTACCCTGGCTTCATCCAGATAAAAAATAGAGACCAGGCAGTGTGCTGACATGATGGGGAAAGGTGTTCTGGGGTAAAAGAGTGTGGATGAGAGGAGGTTGGAGAGACTGGGTTTGCAGAGATTTGAGGGAGTACTTCCCAGGTCTGAGCAGCCTGAGCTTTGGAGACGAGGAAAAATAAAGAAGCTCTCAAGGATGTTTTGGAATTAGTGGTACTGTCCCTAACAGCAGTAACAGGACAGTGCTGTAAGGGAACTCCTTCGTATTCTTGATGATGAACTGAAGCTCTTCCATTTCATCTTTACTTGACAAAATAGCTACAAGTTCTCCGTGATTAGCCTCTGGCATGCAAGTCTTAGAACAATGCTTTTTCTCTCGCTGCTAACTCTTTGTTATTATTTAATGCTTACAGCTCTTAGGCAGAATTGCCCTTAAATCATCTCTGCTCCATCTGTTTCTCACAGTTTCCATCAGGACGGGGAGGTGGAATAGGGGAGTTGTTTTGGTTTTAGCCAAAGGCATCCAAGGGACAGATCCCAGGTTAGTGAAAAGGCACAAAGGAAGGCACAACCTTGATGTGGAGCACACCGCCACGACACCGTTACTTGCCTTTCCAGTCTCTGAAGTCCTAACAGTGCAGCAGGGAGCCTGGAAGCTCTGAGCTCCCTGCGTCTGCCCTGCGTTTCAGCATGTAAAATGAAACTAACCTAGTCATCAAGTTGGTTTTGATTCTCTTCAGAGCCTAAGGCACCGCATGGGTCAGGAGATTGGCCAGGACACATGAAGAGGAATCACGCTTCTGTGGACAAAAGCGTAGCTGTTCCCAGGAATCCCAGGTGGCATGGCATACCGATTCCTGGGTTCAAGGAGCTGGCCAGGTGCCTTGTCTCCATGTCTGCAATGGTGGCTTCCCACCAAAGGGTGGGGTATCACCAACCCCAGGGTCAAGCTGGCTGTGGCTTTGTGGAGCTGAAACCTGAAAAACCTCCAAACATGGAAATAAAGATGCTCTCTGGGTGTCCTGCTGCAGGGCAGCACCACCTGCCTTGTCAGTGTTTCCTAAGGTCCAGGGTGAAGCTCCCGGGAGGAACTTGGTGGCTGTTGCCTCTGCCACACCATCTGACACCACAGAAGAGTTTGGCTCCACCACCTCTCCAGGTAGGTGTCACCTGCTTTTAGACTGCCCTGTGCCTCTCCTTCAGCAGACTAAAGAGGCCCAGGTGCCTCCACCTCTCCACACAGCTCATGTGCTTTAGGCCCCAAAGCCCATCATGACAGACCTCCTCTGGACCTTCTCCGGTTTCTCCATCCTCCTTTCAAAATGGGAACCCCACTGGCTCCTATGGCATAAGTTTTATTCAGGTAGAATAATAATTTTGACAGAGTTCAATGAATTCGATGGAATTCAACAAAGTTTAAGAGTGGTTGCTCAAGGTTCAATAAGTTTGATGACAAGGTTTACTCTACTAATTACTGCATGGAAGAAACATACAAAGGAAAATTGAGTTACACTCGAGTTCAAATGCTTCACAGAGAGACCAGGGATACAAAAGGGTAAGGAGGACCCTCCCGTTGAGTCACGAGGTTCAGAGTAGACCTCCTTGCTTTCTAAACTGCTGATGGAGCTTAGGTGCGGCTAGGTCCAATCTTAGTCTCGGACTTGGACAACGATTTATGTCTAAGAGCTTATATAGGCAAAATTTGTCAATTCAGCATGCAATCAAAGTTGCCCAGACAAAATCAAAGTTACCGTGCTACAAGGTTATGCACGATATCAGTCTCTTACCAAAGATCTGTTGTTGGTAAAAGGTCTCTCTGCCTCGAGGAGCAACCTTGAGAGGTGTCCCAGCTCAAGGGGAGATCACTGCCAGGCACCCACGCTGCCTAGCAGGGAGAGCTCAAAGGCAGCTCACTGAGGCTGTCGTATTTATAGGATAAAGTGGTTGGCTTGCACTCGAATTACATGCAATAGGAAAGGTATGCAGGAGGCTCCTTGTACCCCCCAGTTTCTTTGTTCCTTGATAACTGAGTCTTGGAATAGCCACCCACTATTCCCGTGTCAGTCGCATGATTGGTCTTCCAAGCTCATACACATCATGTACCACTCGGCTCCTTTGTGGGTTTTCAGAGAACAGACAGAAACTAGAGTTCATGGCCTGGCTACGGCTCACGCCTTTACCTCTTCTGAAGCCTGTACCAAACTACTGCTAGTTTGGTTAAGAGGTCGAGTGCATCCATCACAACTGGCTGCACGCAGGCCACATAAGGATTTTTCCTATTTGCAAGCAAAGCAAAGCATGGTCAGTTTTCATAAACAATAAAACGCGCTGTGTAACCACAGGCTAAGTACAAGCTGTCTCTAAGGAGGCTGCCTTTCTACAAGGGATAATCTTATGAGAAATGTTTTAGATAGAGAGGTACAAAAAGATAGATATAAAAACAACTAAAGTGTCGGCTAAAGAGACAATGAGACTATTGAAAGACAGGCAAGCTTTGAACTCTGTGAAGCTCAAAGCAGCAGCTGGGTAGGTGAGAGGTATCTGAATGAACAAAGAATAATGGGAGGGGAAAATTAGAGACTAATGGAACTGGCCTTTGTCTAGAGAGTCTGCATCTGCAAAGATGGCATTAGAAATGGTCATTGTATGAGGACAGGTGAAACTGTTTGAAAGATTAGAGAAACTAAATACACCATATAACAGGCAGAGGAGTGATGCTGAAGTTACAGGTGAAGATCAATATTTCTTTCAAATGTGCCTTTTGAAAGGTCATGGGATTGGTAGAGGTCTCTTGTGAGTGAGGACAAGCAAATGGTGCACCCGTCTTTGAAAGAGGCCAAAAGTGCAACCCAGGGAACCCCAGGCTGTAGAAGCTCACTTTGGTGAGGAGTAAACCATTGAATGAGTGCTTTTGGGTGACATTCCTGGGCGCCCAAAAGAGAAGAGCATCGTCGTGGACTTCCCAAGGGTAAATCATGCCTCGCCAGCCTGGTTGCCTTCATGATGAAGTAGCTTCGTTTGTGCATGAGGGGACAACAGGTGATGTCATTTACCTCCACTTCAGCAAGCCTTTTGCAAGGTCTCCCTCAATGTTCTTGTACCCAAGTTAGGCCATCACAGTCTGGATGGACAGACAAACAGATGGGCAAAACACCGCTTGGATGACGAGGCTGAGAGCAGTGGTGAAGGGGCCAGACTCTACCTGGAGGCCAGGGGACGTAGTGGGGTTTGGTGAGGTGGCACAGGGGACTCTCCTGAGCCCTGTGCAGTTTAACACCCGTATCCATGACCCAGAGGAGGGAACCCTCACCACTTTTTTCAATTTCATTGTTCAACTTGGGAGGACCATTCCTGTGCCTTAGGGATGCCTTTCAGGGGAAACCTGAGAGGTGGGAGGACTGTCCTGTTGGGATCTTCATGAAACAGAAGAAGGACAAAGGCCAGGTCCTGCGCCTGGGAGAGACTGGTTGGGGCCTGGAGCACATTAAGGACATGAAGAGGCTGAGAGAGCTGGGTTTTTGCGAAATCCCTCAGATTTCCTCCCCACATCAGGATTGCTGCATCCAGTATAGGGCTTCCCAGCACAAGAATGACTCTGACAGAGAGGCTTATCACTGAGCCCTAGAGGAAGATGGGGGTGACCATCCTGCAAAGGTCCCTGCTCAGGGCTGGGGTATACGGTCAGACATAGAAATAGCTGTGTGTGGGACTGATGCAGGACAGTTTTCCCAGGGCAGCTTCCCCAGGATGTCCAGGAAACATGGCACAGACCTGGCCCCTCTCTTCTGCACCTTCGGTGCCATGCTTCCTTCACCATGATGCCTGACTCTGCACTGGCAGCACCCTGCTCGGTGCTGCCACCCTGCACACTCACACAGCTTAGCTCTACACTGGTGCTTTCCTCTCCCGGGCACTTCCCAGCCCAGTCCAGCTCAGTCCCTCCCCAGCTGTCCCCCCCTCCCCTGCCCTCTGCCCAGCCCAGCCCAGCAGAGCAGCCCAGTCTGGGCTGGTCCCATGGCAGTGCCCACCGCAGGGTGCTGCAGAGCTCTGGGCACTCACCCCACAGCCCCAGTCCCTCTGAAGGGCACAGCAGCTGCTGGGGGGCAGAGAGGGGGGCTTCAGGCTCCACATCAGCCCCAGGGCTGGTGCTGACCTCAAGGGCATGAGGAAACAGAGGCTAGGGACTCTCTGGCTTTCCTGAATTCATCTTGTAGGTGATGCCCAATGCTGATTGCGTTTGCCCCCTCCTCAGCTCCCACCAGCCCCACACCCAAGGACAACATGACAGTCTTGGCCCTGGGCCTCCTCAGGCAGCTCCTGCATCTCTCCAGGCTCCCCTCCCTGTTCCTGCTGGGTCCCCACTGACTCCCGTGGCACTGCAGAGTCCTTGTTCGTGGATACGTTGATTTAGTGCTTTGCTTTTGGGGGACTTCACCTTTGAGGGTGTTTCACCTTCTGAGCCTCCATTCATTCCAACCCCAGGGCACATGGGGAGTCCCCATCCTCTCCTCTCCTCACCCCTCCAAATTAATTTCCAGGGAGTCTGGCATATGCCATCAGTCCTGTCATACATGAAGAAACCTGAGGAGATAATGGGGAGCACATGGGCCATCTGCCCTGCCACTGGACACCAAGAGAGCTCTTAAATCAAGGGCATTTTGTTCAGTGGAACTGAACAGTACCATGAGCTTAACTCTGAAAACATTGAGAACACAAGGAGAACAGACTCTTTAAATCACCAATTCCTTGGACATTTTCTTGGAAATACCTTTGGAGGAAGAGCCCAACTTTCAGTCTCTGGACCTGGGAGATTCTGTTTTATTGAAGAGCTGCTATTGGGCATGCCACATATCACACAGTGCTGTGCAAGAGTCAGAGACAACAGGATGAAACCTCATGACAACTAGCATAAGCCCAGCAAATAATCTATGAGCAGGATTATCACAAGCGAATAAAGCAGACGCAGGGTCTAAGATGCTAAACTCTGGGAAAAGTGAAGAGAAGGGAAGGCAGGTTATTGTCGGTGAAACAGTGTCCGTTGACTCAGTTTCCATAGGGCATCCTTCAGCTCCTTGTTCCTCAGGCTGTATATGATGGGGTTCACTGCTGGAGGCACCACAGAGTAGAGCACTGCCACCACCAGATCCAGGGATGGGGATGAGATGGAGGGGGGCTTCAGGTAGGCAAAAAATGAGGTGCTGACAAACAGGGAGACCACGGCCAGGTGAGGGAGGCACGTGGAAAAGGCTTTGTGGCGTCCCTGCTCAGAGGGGATCCTCAGCACAGCCCTGAAGATCTGCACATAGGACACCACAAGGAAAACAAAACACCCAAAGGCTAAACAGGCACTAAGCACAATTAGCCCCACTTCCCTGAGGTCGGCATCTGAGCAGGAGAGCTTGAGGATCTGGGGGATTTCACAGAAGAAGTGGTCCAGGACATTGCCTTGGCAGAGGGGTAAGGAAAATGTATTGGCAGTGTGCAGGAGAGAGTTGAGAAACCCAGTGCCCCAGGCAGCTGCTGCCATGTGGACACAAGCTCTGCTGCCCAGCAGGGTCCCGTAGTGCAGGGGTTTGCAGATGGCCATGTAGCGGTCATAAGACATGATTGTGAGAAGACAAAAGTCTGCTGTAACACAGAAAAAGAAAAAAAAGACTTGTGCAGCACATCCCAAGTAGGAGATGGCCCTGGTGTCCCACAGGGAATTGGCCATGGCTTTGGGGAGAGTGGTGGAGATGGAGGCCAGGTCGAGGAGGGAGAGGTTGAGGAGGAACAAGTACATGGGGGTGTGGAGGCAGTGGTCGCAGGCTATGGCAGTGATGATGAGGCCGTTGCCCAGGAGGGCAGCCAGGTAGATGCCTAGGAAGAGCCAGAAGTGCAAGAGCTGCAGCTCCCACGTGTCTGTGAATGCCAGGAGGAGGAACTTGTTTGTGGAGCTGCCATTGGACATCTGCTGCTTCTGGGCATGGAAACTGCCAAAGGAGAGAAAAGAGAAAAATTCAGAGAAGCTTCTTACAGCAAAATTTCATTCATTCATTGTGCAATACCTAAGGGTGTTTTTCTTTCCCGAGGGATGGTTATGCAGCTCCGAGGCTTCAGCTCTGGTTTGTGCTGGCTGAGTGTGCTGTGCAGAGGCGTGCCCTCTCCCCAGGGGCTCCGGAAGGGTCAGCCCTGCTTTCCAGCAAGGACCCATGGAGGCAGCAACAGCCCCGGGTGTTTGGAGGGAGGCTTCCTGGGGAGGAGTTCCCTGTGCTGCACTAGAGCGGAGGGCAAAAAGCCCAGAAGGACGCTTTCTTCTGCAGAGGAAGGTGGGAGATGAGGCGCAGCAAACGTGTGTCGGTACACTGTGTTTTAGTATGCAGACACCCCCATCCCACTTGGGAAATGGTCTTGGAAGGGGTCACATTCCCCCATTGCCCCATTGCTCTCAGTGCAAACCTGCGTCAATGCTCCCATGCAGGAGAGCTGCTCTGTCCATCAGCCTGGTGCCCAGCTGCTCTGGGCTTGCACCACTCTCAGCTGCAGGACGACTGCACCCAGAGGTTGCTCTGGAAAAGACACTGGAGTGTCCTGGGAGCAGAGGGGTCCTGTTCCAGGTGCAGAGTTCAAAACACCTCTCCTTTCCAGCACAGCTCTGCAGAGTATGATGAAGAGCACAGGGCAAGGATGCTGATTGGCTTGGGCAGATCGGGTGCTCTCAGACATCTCCTAGGTCCTACAGGAGAGCTCTGCCCTTCTGGAGGGATGCTCACAGCTCCACAGGACTCCCTGTCCAGCATAGTCAGGTGTCTTAAGGTGCTGTCTGCTAAGGGAAGCAGTGCCTCATTGCCCAAGCACTGAGTGCAGTGTCTGGAGCCTGGAAAATGAAGAGAGGGCTTGGGCACCTTGGTCCCATGGAAACATGTCCAGGGCAGCGCCCTCCAGGTCAGGGCCAGAGCAGGCACTCCCCACCCCCACCCCTTGCCCCACACCACCACCGTTACTGCCAGGGACCCCACGAGCAGGAAGAAGAGCAGCACAAGCAGGGGCAGGAACAAAGAAGAACTCTGTGACTCTCCTCCTAAGGGAAGCAAGGAGAGGAGAGGCGGCCGGGCACTCAGGAAAGCCTTCTCCTTCCCCAGCAGAGCACAGCACCTCCCAGTTAGCAAAAGCGCAGGGCAGTCGCTCTCAGCCCCTTTGCCCTGCAGAGGGAAGCAGCCACGTGTCAGGAGAGATGCCCCTCTGCTGTGCCAGAGCTCTGGCTGCAGAGGAGGCAACTCCTGCCCTGGACCACACAGCCTTGAGGGCATTTTGTGTTGGAGTTTCCTAGAGCTCTCTGCCCATGTCTCTGCTGCCTGGAGCTATCCCTGCTGGGAACTGTTTCTCTGCCCTCCAGTTTTTCCCTGTCAGGGATCACAGACCCCATCACCCACTCCTGTCTGCTCAGCTCTGACCTGAAGAAACCTCCCAGTTTCAGGCACTCTCTAGAGGTACTCCCCGCTTGCAGGCAGTAAGGAGCAGGTCAGAGAAACCCTGCTGAGGCCAGCAAACGAGATGCTGGTGCTCTCTGGAGGTAGAGGAGTGGATGGAAGCAGTTGCCTTGGCTCCTACCAGACCTACTGATCTCTCAGCGTGGCAGCTCAGGACTCTCAGGCTCCCTCGCCAAACGCAGCAGCACCTTTTCCCCTTTTCCTGAAACAGCAGGAAACTGGAAGCACGGCCTCAGGAAAGCTCTTTACCTTTAAGGTATCCCCTGCCTTGCTCTTCCTCTGCAAAAGTCCCCTCTGAAATGCCCTGCGCAGCTCTGGCTGCACACCCTGCCTTCACCCCTTCCCCCTTGTCTAACATGAGCCCCTGGGCTGGGAGGCCTCCTGACAGACCCTGGAGGCTGGAGGCTATGAACGCTTTCGGAGACCCTTTCCGCAATGGCAGCTGCATTGCCCTGCACCAAGAGACTTGGCGTGTCAAGGGCTGGAAAGGTTTCTTCCTTTAATCTCGCTCTGCCCTACTCCTTTGCCCAGAGCCCTGCTGCGCTTGGCAGAGGAGTTGCTCCTTGGCAGAGCTGTCTCTCTGCACTGCTGCCTGCTTGCCAGGAGCTCCCTCCACCCCAGGAGCCTGTCTCAGCCCCGGAGGAGGGCACCTGCCCAAGACGTCACTTTCTCTGCCCCCCACCCCACTCGGCGCTCCCTCCAGGTGTCCCTGGGGCTCTCCAGGAACCTGGTTGCAGCAATGTCCTTTCTGCTCTCCCAGACACAGTTAGGTCTGAGAATCGCCCTGCCTTGGCCCATCATGAGGCAGGACACCTGGACACTGCCAGGGAGGCATCTCCTTTAGCCATGCTGAGGGAAGGCAATCAGCTGAGTCAGTGGAGGCATCTCATGCTGGATTTGTAGTGCTGGGGCTGGAAGGGACCTCAGCTCCCTCCCCTGCCTGCCACAAACCCCCAGGAGGTGGGATTCCTCTTGCTTCAGTCATGGCGTCTGTTACAATTAGGCACCTGCACTCCTTTTCTGTGGTCTCACTGTCAGAGATGGAGACCAGGAGTTGACACACAAGCCCCTGGTGACATTTGAGGTGCCAGATGTAGTCCACGGTAATGGAGCAGTACTGAGAGACTGGGAAACATCTGGGGGCATCATCCTGCGGCCTGGTGAGGATGCCAGCTGAAATGACGGCAGATGCCCACATTTAGGACATCGCCACCTCTCCCTACTCACGCTGTTCAGGGCCGCCCATAGAGGTGTTCAGCTGACCACATGGAGTTCTGTGCCCGAGGGAGAGTGAAGTCACTCTCTTTCTCCCGTCTTTACCTGTATTGACGACCTGTGCACTGGCTGTAACAAGAGTTGTCTCACACATCCCCACGGAGCCCGACCTAATGGAGGGCAGCTGCTCACTGAATGGCCAAATACAGGCCTGTAGGGCTCTGTGAGACGCCAAGGCTCTCCACCAAAACTACCTGTGGCTGGCAGGGACAGCACAGGACCTGCAGGAAAGCCACGTCCCCTCAGAGTGCGTGCGTGACAGACACCCCAGGCGGCATCTCCGATTCCTTTGGTGCTTGTGTGGAAGTGACTGATCCCCACCCCTGCAGTGAGGCCAGCTCTGTCCCATCTCTATCCGGTAGGTGCAAGGCACTGCATGAATTGGAAGCACGTTGCACTGGGGTCTCCACCTGCGGGCCTACGTTCTCAACATCTTCTGGTTCTCCTCTCCCCCATCCTTTACTCACCCTCTTGATGATACACTCTTCAAAGAGTCCAATGAATCTGGAGGTCAACAGGTTGGGTGAGCCCTTGTGGGTGAGGATCGGAGGAGAGGCCAGTTTGGGCAACATCGTGGCAGGAAATGAAGAACCTGCAATCAAGGGGAGGAGGTGGACAAGCTCTTACTTAAGCAACTCAAGGAAGTCTCCAGATCAGTGACCTGGGGCTCTTTCTGGGGACTGTAATGACCCTGACATTCATTGGAGGGGGAAGACAGCACTGTGAAAACAGACCAATAGGTTTCTGGAGGATGTTGGAGCAATTTCTTAGGAAAGCCACCAGCTGGACCAACATAGACGATGCTCACCTGGCTCAGGTCCTTGCAAACCATGAAGAGCTGGTGAGGGACGTGAAAACCAGTGTCATCCTTGGCTGTAGTGACCATGAAATAGGGGGGTGCAGCTCTTGAGCAGCGTGAGGAAGGAGAGGAGCAGAGTGCAGGTGTCAGACCTCAGAGGGGAAGACTTTGGCCTGTTCAGGGGGCTTTCAGTGGGGGATCCCATGGGCAGCAGTGAGGGGCAGCACAACTCAGTACAGATGGTCTTTAAAGCCAGAATTGCCCACAAAGAGCAGTGGTGACTCCATAGCTGATGAGACCAGCCTGGGTGAAGTGGAAACTCCTGAGGAAGCTCCATAGTTAGTAGAAGCAGAGAGGAGAGGCAGATGCAGAGGCTCACTTGAGAGGGAGGAATTTAGAAATAGACTTTAGGAAACCCACAGCTTCCCTAGAGATGACCCTTGCCAGGCAGTCCAAGGATAAAACTAAACTAAAACTGAACCAAATATTCTTCCTCATAGGTGGAGAAAGGGCGATGGGGCCATCATGCAGTCCCCCATACCTACGGAATGGGGAACGTTCCCAGCCCTTAGGCAAATCTCTTCCCTCTCTCTCTCATGACCTGCATAGTGTTTGTGCTTGAGAAAACCCTCATCATCATGCACGTGGTGGCAAACCAGCATCCGCACACCCCCATGGGCTTCTTCTTGGGCCATTTGTCTTCCCTGGAGATCTTCTACAGACCCACCACCCTGCCCCAGCTGATGGCCAGCTGTGTGACTGGGGACAGCACCATCTCTGCTCATCACGGTGCTAGTATTGTTTCCTGCACCTTTTGCATGTACTGAGTTTTTACTACCCGTGATCACACCCTAGGAGCAGTACTGGGCTGTGTGCCACGCCCTGCTCTCTACAAGACTCATGAACCGGCAGGTCTGTCTCCAGAGGGCAGCTGCCCCTTCGCTAGGGGCATTTCTGTCATCTACAGTCATAATTTCAGTCGTGTCCCAGATACAGTTGTGTGGCCCCAGTGGAGTGGACTACTTCTTCTGTGACTTCACCCCATTGCTGGAGCTCTCACGCAATGACACTGTGACCCTCGTGCTCTTTGCTATCATAACCTGCTTTTTAGATCCCATCCTCCCCTTCCTGTTCACATGGTCATCCTGTGTGCATCAGAGATGCCTCCCTGGGGCAGCTCTCCCATCCAGCGTGGGCAGGCAGAAAGCCTTCTCCACCTGCTCCTCCCACCTCACTAGTGCCACTCTTTTCTATGACACCCTCATCCTTGGGGGTGTGATGCCCAGAACAGCCCTCCTGAGACAGTTTGACAAAACCCTTTTTCTCCACCATCCTCACATCCCTGTTCAATCCCTTCATCTACAGCCTGTGGACTAGAAAGGTTGGGGGACACTGAGAAAAATGCTCAGGGAAGCTGTGAGCTGCACAGAGACCCCATTGGAGCTGTGGGCCTGCAGGAAGAAATCACTTCTGGCTCTCTTCTGAGCTAGGCCAGAGGACCTGGACTGGCGTGTGCTGTGTCCTGGGCACTCCGCTGGAAGGGTGGGATATGAAGAAGGCTTTTGGTGTGGGAAGGAGCAGAGAGGTGCCGGTGGAGCTGGCCGGTGGAGCTGGCCAGTGTCATCAGGAGACCTCTCGCAAACATCTTGGAAGGGGCAGAGAGATCAGGGAGGCTGCAAGGTCCTCAGAAAAGGCAATTATCAAACGCATCCTCAAGAAGGGCAAGAAGGAGGATTGGGAGTGTTACAGGTTGGTCAGCTTCACCTCAGTCCCTGGGAAGGTGGCAGGGCAAATGCTCTTGCAGCTATCTCCATCACTTGAAGGACAAGAAAAGGATTGCTGAACCCATGTGGGAGGGGAAAGAAGGGCATGCTGTGTACCTAGACTTTTGCAACTCTTTGGATGTGGTTTCCCGTGGTCTCCCTAGAGCGGATTGTTGACATCTGGACTGAAGAAGTGGATGATGCGGTGGGTGGGAAGTTGGCTGGATGATCAGGAACAAACCTGTCAGTGGTACAAAGTCCTCCGAGGAGCCAGATACTAGCAGCATCCCTCAGGGATCAGCAAAATTTCTTAAAAAGTCATGAAAAGCTGGAAATGAAGACTTTTTCAGCTATTACCTAGATTTCTTTTTCTGAACTCCTTCCAGTTTGGACTGGGACCAGTCCCAGTACAAACTGGAACCCTTTAACCCCTCTCAGTACAGACTGACCCCCCTCCAAGCAGAAACTGCGTCCATTTAACCACTCCCAGTACAGACTGGGCCCTGTCACATTATAAACTGGATCCTGTTAACCCCTCATAGTACAGAATGGACCCCATCCGAGTCCAAAATGGTTCCCTTTAACCCCTCCCAGTACAGACTGGGCCCTGTCACATTATAAACTGCATCCCCTGACCCCCTCCCAGTACAGACTGGGCCCCGTCCCAGTACAAACCTGATCCCTTTACCTCTCCCAGTACAGACTGGGCCCCCTCCCAGTACAAAGTGGATCCTTCAAACACCTCCCAGTACAGAATGGGGCCTTTTCCAGTGCAGACTGGACACATTTAATACTTGCCAGTACAGACTGGGCCCTGTTCCAGTACAAACTGGTTCCTTTTAACCCCTCCCAGTACAGACTGAGCCCCCTTCCAGTACAAACTGGATCCATTTAACGCCTCCCAGCACAGACTTTGCCCTGTCCCAGTATAAACTGGAGCCCTTGGTCCCCTTCCCAGCACAGACTGGGCCTCATCCAAGTACAAACTCGATCCCTTTAACATTGCCCAGCTCAGACTGGGCCCTGTCCCAGGACAAACTGCATCCTTTTATCCTTTTCCATTACAGACTGGGCACATCCTAGTACAAAATGGATCCCCTGGCCCCATCCCAGTAGAGACTGGGCCCTGTCCCTGTACAAACTGGATCTCTTTAACCTTATAGACTGGGTCTCATCCCTGTACAGACCCCTAACTGCCCCCCAGATCCCTAAGGGCCCCCCTGGACCCCTAAGTGCAACCTTGGCACCCCTAAATGCGTCCATTGTCCATAGCCCTCCCTCCCTTCCCTCCACTATGCCATGCCCCATGTGTCCTCTGGCCCCAGTTGCAGCCCCGCTTCTTGACCTAAACCTTGCTGTGGGCCAGCCCCACCTCTCCCAGCGCCTTCAGCCCTTGGCTGAGACTCCCCCTCACCTCATCCAGCCTTCCTTGGAGGGAAGCCTCTGCCCAGGCCTTCACCTGAGCTTGGGTGGGCTCAAGGCTTGTCCTCCTCAGGTGGTGCCGGGTGGCCATTAGGTCTGTAGAAGGTCTCAAGCTCAACCTTGGGTGTTGACTGAGAAGACAACCACTCCAGTGGAGACATCAGAAATCCTGCAATAGCTTCAAGGTCAAATCCAAGAGGAAGAAGAGAGGTTGTAGGTGCTGGAGATCATCTAGTCAAAGCCCACCTTAGAGTGGAGACCACCCCTGGAGATACCCAACGCACAAGTGGTGTCCCTCAGGGGTCCATGCTGGGACCAGTACTGTTGAATATCTTTATCAAGGACATGAATAGTGCAACTGAGTGCAAGTTTTGAGATGCCACCAAGCTGAGTGGGGCAGGTGACACTCCCAAGGGACAGGATGCCATCCAGAGGGACCTGGACAAGCTTGAGAAGGGGGCCCATGTGAACCTCGTGAGGTTCAACAAGGCCAAGTGCACGGTCCTGCACCTGAGTCGGGGCAACCCCTGGTGTCAATACAGGCTGGGGGATGAAGGGATGGAGAGCAGCCCTGAGGAGAAGGACTTGGGGGCACTGGTAGATGAAAAGCTGGACATGAGCGGGCAATGTGCTCTCACAGCCCAGAAAGCCAACTGTATCCTGGGCTGCATGAAAAGAAGCGTGGCCAGCAGGTCGAGGGAGGGGATTCTGCCCCTCTACTCTGCTCTGGTGAGATCCTACATGGAGTACTGCGTCCAGCTCTGGAGTCCTCAGTACAGAGGAAGGACATGGACCTGTTGGAGCGGGTCCAGAAGAGGGCCACAAAAATGATCCAAGGGATGGAACACCTCTGCTATGAGGAAAGGCTGAAAGAGCTGGGGGTGTTCAGCCTGGAGAAGAGAAGGCTGCTGTAGGAGGGTAGATTTAGATTGAACACAAGGAAAAATTTTTCCCAATGAGGGGAGTGAAACACTGGAACGGGTTGCCCAGAGAGGTGGTAGATGCTCCATCCTTGGAAACATTCAAGGACAGGCTAGATGGGGCTCTGAGCAACCCGATCTAGTTGTAGAAGTCCCTGCCCATTGCAGGGGGGTTTAGATGACCAGTAAAGGTCCCTTCACACCCAAACCATTCTATGATTCTATGATTCTATGAATGCTATGACCAGGATTAGAGGGGACCCTGCCTCCAGCCAGGTGGTTGAAAGGGGCAACCGGGTTTACTGGACGGTGTGGATGCGATGGCCTGGAACAGGAGACCCGCAGGATGATAAGGCTCTAATGCACACCGGTACACAGTGTACCCTATTGCCATCAAGCTATAAAGGGGCAGAACCCATCTGTATTTCTGGAGTGACAGGGGGATGACCATGGGACCATAGAAAAGGAGTGCAGGTGCCTATTTGTAACAGACGCCATGACTGAAGCAAGAGGAATCCCACCTCCTGGGGGTTTGTGGCAGGCAGGGGAGGGAGCTGAGGTCCCTTCCAGCCCCAGCACTACAAATCCAGCATGAAATTGCCCCCATTGACTCAGCTGATTGCCTTCCCTCAGCATGGCTAAAGGAGATGCCTCCCTGGCAGTGTCCAGGTGTCCTGCCTCATGATGGGCCAAGGAGAAGGGGGATTCTCAGACCTAACTGTGTCTGGGAGAGGAGAAAGGGCACTGCTGCAAAGAAATGTCTCTGCAGAGGTGAGAGAGGCAACATCGGTGATTCCTTCAGTCTCTTCCCAAGCAGGTTCCTGGAGAGCCCCAGGGACACCTGGAGGGAGCGCCGAGTGGGGTGGGGGGCAGAGAAAGTGACGTCTTGGGCAGGTGCCCTCCTCCGGGGCTGAGACAGGCTCCTGGGGTGGAGGGAGCTCCTGGGAAGCAGGCAGCAGTGCAGAGAGACAGCTCTGCCAAGGAGCAACTCCTCTGCCAAGCGCAGCAGGGCTCTGGGCAAAGGAGTAGGGCAGAGCGAGATTAAAGGCAGGCTGGAGTGGGAGGAGAGAGGAGAGCTGCAAGGGAAGAAACCTTTCCAGCCCTTGACACGGGAAGTCTCTTGGTGCAGGGCAATGCAGCTGCCGTTGCGGGAAGGGTCTCCGAAAGCGTTCATAGCCTCCAGGGTCTGTCAGGAGGCCTCCCAGCCCAGGGGCTCATGTTAGACAAGGGGGAAGGGGTGAAGGCAGGGTGTGCAGCCAGAGCTGCCCAGGGCATTTCAGAGGGGGCTTTTGCAGAGGAAGAGCAAGGCAGGGCATACCTTAAAGGTAAAGAGCTTTCCTGAGGCTGTGCTTCCAGTTTCCTGCTGTTTCAGGACAAAGGGAAAAGGCGCTGCTGCGTTTGGCGAGGGAGCCTGAGAGTCCTGAGCTGCCACGCTGAGAGATCAGTAGGGCTGGCAGGAGCCAAGGCAACTGCGTCCATCCAGTCCTCTACCTCCAGAGAGCACCAGCATCACCTTTGCTGGCCTCAGCAGGGTTTCTCTGACCTGCTCCTTACTGCCTGCAAGCGGGGAGTACCTCTAGAGAGTGCCTGAAACTGGGAGGTTTCTTCAGGTCAGAGCTGAGCAGACAGGAGTGGGTGATGGGGTCTGTGATCCCTGACAGGGAAAAACTGGAGGGCAGAGAAACAGTTCCCGGCAGGGATAGCTCCAGGCAGCAGAGACATGGGCTCTAGGAAACTCCAACACAAAATGCCCTCAAGGCTGTGTGGTCCAGGGCAGGTGTTGCCTCCTCTGCAGCCAGAGCTCTGGCACAGCAGAGGGGCATCTCTCCTGACACGTGGCCGCTTCCCTCTGCAGGGCAAAGGGGCTGAGAGCGACTGCCCTGCGCTTTTGCTGACTGGGAGGTGCTGTGCTCTGCTGGGGAAGGAGAAGGCTTTCCTGAGTGCCCGGCTGCCTCTCCTCTCCTTGCTTCCTTTAGGAGGAGAGTCACAGAGTTCTTCTTTGTTCCTGCCCCTGCTTGTGCTGCTCTTCTTCCTGCTCGTGGGGTCCCTGGCAGTAACGGTGGTGGTGTGGGGCAAGGGGTGGGGGTGGGGAGTGCCTGCTCTGGCCCTGACCTGGAGGGCGCTGCCCTGGACATGTTTCCATGGGACCAAGGTGCCCAAGCCCTCTCTTCATTTTCCAGGCTCCAGACACTGCACTCAGTGCTTGGGCAATGAGGCACTGCTTCCCTTAGCAGACAGCACCTTAAGACACCTGACTATGCTGGGCAGGGAGTCCTGCGGGGCTGTCAGCATCTCTCCAGAAGGGCACAGCTCTCCTGCAGGACCTTGGAGATGTCTGAGAGCACCCGATCTGCCCATGCCAATCAGCATCCTTGCCCTGTCCCCTTCCTCATACTCCGCAGAGCTGTGCTGGAAAGGAGAGGTGTTTTGAACTCTGCACCTGGAACAGGACCCCTCTGCTCCCAGGACACTCCAGTGTCTTTTCCAGAGCAACCTCTGGGTGCAGTCGTCCTGCAGCTGAGAGCGGTGCAAGCCCAGAGCAACTGGGCACCAGGCTGATGGACAGAGCAGCCCTCCTGCATGGGAGCACTGACGGTGGTTTGCACTGAGAGCAATGGGGAATGTGACCCCTTCCAAGACCATTTCCCAAGTGGGATGGGCGTGTCTGCATACTAAAACACAGTGTAATGGGACACATTTGCTGCACCGCATCTCCCACCTTCCTCTGGGGAAGAAAGCGTCCTTCTGGGCTTTTTGCCCTCCGCTCTAGTGCAGCACAGGGAACTCCTCCCCAGGAAGCCTCCCTCCAAACACCCGGGGCTGTTGCTGCCTCCATGGGTCCTTGCTGGAAAGCAGGGCTGACCCTTCCGGAGCCCCTGGGGAGAGGGCACGGCTCTGCACAGCACACTCAGCCAACACAAACCACAGCTGAAGCCTTGGAGATGCATAACACCCCCCCCCGCCCCCGAGGGAAGAAAAGCACCCTTAGGTATTGCACAATGAATGAATGAAATTTGGCTCAGGGAAGCTTCTCTGAATTTTTTTATTTTCTCTCTTTGGCAGTTTCCATGCCCAGAAGCAGCAGATGTCCAATGGCAGCTCCACGAATGAGTTCCTCCTCCTGGCATTCGCAGACACGCGGGAGCTGCAGCTCTTGCACTTCTGGCTCTTCCTGGCCATCTACCTGGCTGCCCTCCTGGGCAACGGCCTCATCATCACCGCCATAGCCTGCGACCACTGCCTCCACACCCCCATGTACTTCTTCCTCCTCAACCTCTCCCTCCTCGACCTGGGCTCCATCTCCACCACTCTCCCAAAAGCCCTAGAGAACTCCCTGTGGGACACCAGGGCCATCTCCTACCTGGGATGTGCTGCACAGGTCTTTTTCTTTGTCGTCTTCGTTGGAGGAGAGTATTTTCTTCTCACTGTCATGGCCTACGACCGCTACGTGGCCATCTGCAAACCCCTGCACTACGAGACCCTGCTGGGCAGCAGAGCTTGTGTCCACATGGCAGCAGCTGCCTCGGGCAGTGCGTTTCTCAACTCTCTCCTGCACACTGCCAATACATTTTCCTTACCCCTCTGCCAAGGCAATGTCCTGGACCACTTCTTCTGTGAAATCCCCCAGATCCTCAAGCTCTCCTGCTCAGATGCCTACCTCAGGGAAGTGGGGCTTCTTGTGGTTAGTGCCTCTTTAGCCTTTGGGTGTTTTGTTTTCCTTGTGGTGTCATATGTGCAGATCTTCAGGGCCGTGCTGAGGATCCCCTCTGAGCAGGGACAGCACAAAGCCTTTTCCACGTGCCTCCCTCACCTGGCTGTGGTCTCCCTGTTTGTCAGCACTGTAATGTTTGCCTACTTGAAGCCCCCCTCAGTGTCCTCCATATCTCCATATTTCTAGATCTCATGGTTTCTGTTTTGTACTCTGTGGTGCCTCCAGCAGTGAACCCCCTCATCTACAGCATGAGGAACCAGGAGCTCAGGGATGCCCTATGGAAACTGATGCAATGGCCGCTGTTTCATCGAGAATAACCTGCCTTCCCTTCTCTGCGCATTTCCCATTTCTCACTTTTTCTTAGGCCATGTTTGCTTTTTTCTCTTGTGGTAATCCTGGTTATGGGTAATTTTCTAGGCTTATACTACTTGTCTTGAGGCTTGATCCCCTCATATATGACGCTTGCACAACACTGTGCCAGATGTGGCATGGCCAATAGCAGTTCTTCAATAAATGGAATCTCCCAGGTCCAGTGCCTGAAGGCTGGGCTCTTCCTCCAAAGGTGCTGCAAAGAATATGTCCAAGGAATTGGTCTTTTAAAGAGTCTGTTCTCCTTTTGTTCTCAGTATTTTGGGAGTTAAGTTCAGGGTGGCACTGAGTTCCACTGGACCAAACGCTCTGGATTTAGAAGCTCTCTTCTTAATATCCAATGGCAGGGGAGATGGTCCATGAGCTCCCATTCTCTCCCCAGGTTTCTTCATGTATGACAGGAATGATGGCATATACCAGACTCTCTGGAAATGAATTTGGAGGGGTGAGGAGAGGAGAGGATAGGGACTCACCACGTGCCCTGGGTTTGGAATGAATGGAGGCTGAGAAGGTGAAACACCGTCAAAGATGAAATCCCCCAAAAGTACAGCACTAAATTCAGATATGCTCAAACAAGCACTGTGTGATGGGAGTCAGTGGGAACCCAGGAGGCAGAGGGAAGGGAGAGTGGAGAGATGCGGGAGCTCCCTGAGGAGCCCCAGGACTCTCATGCTGTCCTGGGGAGTGGGGCTGGTGGGAGCACAGGGGGGAAATTCAGTCAGGTTTGGGCATCACCTACAATATAAATTCAGGAGAGCCAGAGCGTGGGTAGCCTCTTTTTCCTTGTGCCTTTGGTGACAGCACAACCCCTGGGGCTGATGGGGACACTGAACCCCCCTCTCTTCTCCTCAGCAGCTGCTGTGCCCTTCAGAGGGACTGGGGCTGTGGGGTGAGTGCCCAGAGCTCTGCAGCACCCTGCAATGGGCGCTGCCATGGGGCCAGCCCAGACTGGGCTGCTCTGCTGGGCTGGACTGGGGAGAGGGCAGGGGAGGTGGGGAGAGCTGGGGAGGGGCTGGGCTGCTGGGAAGTGCCCAGGAGAGGAAAGCAGCAGTGTAGAGCTAAGCTGTGTGAGTGTGCAGGGTGGGGGCAGCCAGCAGGGTGCTGCCAGTGCAGAGTCAGGCATCATGGTGAAGGAAGCAAGGCACCGAAGGTGCAGGAGAGAGAGGCCAGGTCTGTGCCATGTTCCCTGGACACCCCGCGGAAGCTGCCCTGGGAAAACTGTCCCAGATAGTCCAACACACCGGCTATTTCCATCTCTTTTGGGACATCCCATCCTTGAGAAGGGACCTCTGCTGCATGGTCACCCCCATCCTCCTCTGGGGCTCAGTGATACCCAGCTCCACCACCAGTATTCAGAAAAAGGGAACCAGTTTCCTACTGACAGTTATTGCACACAAGCCCCAGAGCTCTTGCCACAGCTGGTCTCTCAGCCAAGCCAGTTCTCAGACAGATCCAGTTTGAACAGGTGCTCATGGCCTTGTCACAACAAATACTGAATATCTCCATTGATTGAGATCCCACCAACTGGCCTGGGTTCTTGCTCCTGTGCTTTGTTCTGAATGATTTCTAAGGAACTCATGTCTCTCAGCCTCTCCTTGTCCATAATGTGCTCCAGGTCCCAGCCACCCTTCTGGCCTCTGCAGGACTTGCTCCAGTCTGTCAGGGTCTTTCTTCTGCTGGGAAGCCCCATGCTGCATGCAGCAGTCCTGATGTGGTGCTTCTGTAGTGGGTTAGCCTTTGCCAGTATCCATACACCCACCCAGCTGCTCACTCCCTCCCCTGCCTCAGCAGGACAAAGGGAAAAAATAAGATGGAATAACTCATGGGTCAAAATAAAGTAAAGGAGATCAGTTACCAATTGCCATCATGGACAAAGACCCGTTGACTTGGGGACGATCAAATTCATTTGTTGCCAATTATTAACAGATTTGGATTGTGAGAAACAATAAGAAAAACATTAAAGACCATTCCCCTCACACTTTCCCCCAGGCTCAAATTACTCCATTGTTCCCAGTTCTTCTACCTACCCCAAGACCACGAGGAGTAGGGGGGATGGTGAAGAGGGGGTTAGGAGTCAGTAAAGAACATCTCCATCAGTCCTTCTTCCTCACACTTCTCCCCTGCTCCAGCTTCGGTCCTCTCCATGGGATTCCACCATATTTGTTGTCAAGGCTAGGTGTTGTTCCTTTCTTTCTCTCTTACTTTTCTCCTTCATACTCACAGAATCATGGAAATGCTGAGATTGGAAAGGACCTCTGGAAATCATCTAGTTCAACCCTCCAACTGAGGCAGTGTCAGCTAGAGCAGGTTGCTGAGCACCTTGTCTAGCTGAGTTTGGAATATCTCCATGGATGGAGACTCCACAACCTCTCTGGGAAACCTATTACAGTTTTGACCACCCTCACAGTCAAAAAGTGCTTTCTTGGGTTCAGATGGCATTTCATGTGTCCATCACCCCTTGTCTTGTCACTGGGAACTACTGAGAAGAGTTTGGCTCCCTGGTCTTCATGCCCTCCCATCAGGTATGTATATGCATGAATAAGATCCCTCCAAGCCTTTTCTTCTCCAGACTGAACAGTCCCACATCTCTCAGCATTTCCTCCTATGAAAGATGCTGCAGTCCCTTAAAACAGCTTTATGGCCCTTTGCTTTGCTTTAGCAAGTCAACACGTTTCCTACACTGGGCAGCCCAGCACTGGACACAGCACTCCAGATGGGGCGTCCCCAGTGCTGAGTGGAGGGCAAGGGTCACCTCCCTCCATCTGCCAGCAATGCTTTTCCTAATGCAGCCCAGGAGGCTGTTGGCCTTTGCTGCGAGGGTGCAATTCAGATCCTGCTCAGCTGCTTCTCCTCTGGGATGCCAAGGTCCTTCTCTGCAGAGCTGCTATCTGTCCAGTCGGTCCCCAACATGATGTCCACAGCGTGGCTGGATCACAGGCTGCCCTCCCCCAGGGACTTTCTCAGCAGCACCTTGTCCTTCTTGCAGATCAGCTCCACCTCTGGCACAGGCCCCACGCTGCTGCAGAGTCACCTGGGACAGCAAAGCCCTCTCCTGCCAGGGCTGCACAGCCCAGGCCTCTTTCTCTCTGCCCTTGGGGACTGCAGCTTTTGCTCTCGGTGTGGGAACCTCATCCATCATTATGGCACCACCTGCCACCCACTCCAGCGTGCCTCTGCTGGGAAGCCAAGCCTTGCCACACACGGGGTCCCATCTCTGGGCACCAGGTTTCCATGTGACAAGTCTGCCCTTGGCCCTGGTGCCACATCTGAGGTGCTGCAGCCCAAATGGGCACCAAGCCCAGAGCCTGGGGCACAGAGAGCAGGAACCTCGTGTGCCATCACAGAGCTGTGACATCAGAGGAATAAGAGCTGAGGTGGGGAAGGACAGCTCCCATGGCTTTTGTGGTTGCTGGAGATGCAGCATCTTGAGGAGAGACTGACAGGGGAGATGAGAAGTGGGGGATGCCCTGTGTGATGTGAGGGCAGCTCAGATATATGGAGGGTCTCTATGGGACATGTTACAGGTTAGACGGCAGCTTTTGTGTTGGACAGCTTCTAACTGAACCACCCAGTGTGATGCTCTCCTGGACCTGATACTCCCAAAAGAGGAAGGGCTCATCAGGCATGTGAAGACCAGTGTCATCCTTGGCTGTAGTGACCAAGAAATGGTTGTCTCCCAGATCCCCAGGGAAATGGGGAAGGAGAGAGCACAAACACCATACATCAGGGAGTGATAATGTGGTCTGTTGAGAGCAGTGGCAGGTGGGATCCCATGTGAGGGCCCTGAGAGCAGCCATAGGCCTTCATGGCCCTGACCAGCCTCACGTGGAGCCTCCACCTGCATCTTTGTCCATGAACCCAGGAGACCGTTGAATCCAGGCCTGAGTTTCAGCCCCAGCTTGATCTATGCTGGAGGTGTACGGGTCTCCAGACACAGCCATAGATACAGCCATAGACAAAGCCTTGCCTTGCCATGGACCTTACTGATTCAGACTTGCAGACTCACTTCCCAGCTTGATTCTCTATGAGATGTACAATGGAATGGCACCATAGCCCTCCAAGTGCCAGACCCCAGCTGATTCACAGAGGCCTAAGGGCCTTTCTGCTGCCTTTCCTCCTGTCATTTGGTCAGATTTTGGGAGAAGAGAAATGAAAAGCAGGTGAGGTTTCTGGGTTCCAATGTTAGAAATGGGGAAGCAGAGCCTTCCTATAGGAAATGATCTAAAGGCTACGCTAGTTCAAAAGTGTTATCTTCACCTCCTTTCTTGGAGGCTTTGAATCTTCAGCAGGAACCTGGAAGCTCTGAGATCCCTCCATCTCCCTCTCCTTTAGCAATGAAGTTGATAGTACCCAAGTCAGAGGCTTTCAATTCTCTTTCCAGCCTAAAGCACCCCATGCTCTGGAGATATGCCAGGACACTTGCCTAAGGAAGCCACTCCTCTGGACAAGAAGGTGGATGTTCCCAGGAATCTCAGGAGGCATGGTGTACTGATGGGAGCTGTTCAGGGAGCTGGCCAAAGATCTCGTCTCCATTTCTGTAATGGTGGCCTAGATGTCAGCTTCATGTGTAAACTCTCTCTCTCTGGATGCGGACATTTACTGAGCAACCTGGGCTGACCTCAGAGCTGGCCCGGCTTGGAGCTGGGCATTGGACTACAGACCACCTGAGCTCCTGAGCTGATTTAAGGGCAATTCTGCCTAAGAGCTGTAAGCATTAAATAATAACAAAGAGTTAGCAGCGAGAGAAAAAGCATTGTTCTAAGACTTGCATGCCAGAGGCTAATCACGGAGAACTTGTAGCTATTTTGTCAAGTAAAGATGAAATGGAAGAGCTTCAGTTCATCATTGAGAATACGAAGGAGTTCCCTTACAGCACTGTCCTGTTACTGCTGTTAGGGACAGTACCACTAATTCCAAAACATCCTTGAGAGCTTCTTTATTTTTCCTCGTCTCCAAAGCTCAGGCTGCTCAGACCTGGGAAGTACTCCCTCAAATCTCTGCAAACCCAGTCTCTCCAACCTCCTCTCATCCACACTCTTTTACCCAAGGACACTTTTCCCCATCATGTCAGCACACTGCCTGGTCTCTATTTTTTATCTGGATGAAGCCAGGGTACTGCCTTGGTAAGCCTTCCCTACAGAAGTCGTCTCTCCCTGCTGATCCCACTTGTGTCACCTGGTGCTAGGTACAGCTCCATTTTCCTTCTGCAGAGCTCCATGGCATGGACAGTTTTCCGGTTTCTTCCATGAGAAAAGGTGACAAGCAGGAGAGACTCCGTGCCAGGAAGTCCCAGCCTTGGGTGTTGCTCACCTGGTTCTTACTGGCATCTCTGTTGGCATATCTGGTACTTTTCTGTGGCTACTCTTTCTGCACAGAAGATCTTAAAAAGACAAAGATTTCATAACGGATGGTCGTAAAAGCCCTGTTATAGACAACAAAGTTTGCCATGGGCTCTGGAGGGAGCCAGGAAGATAGTTAACAAGCGCCAGGAAGATCCAGGAAGCTTAAGGCCACTTCTGAAGAGTGAGTGGCTGTAAGCAACACTGACCGGCTGTGCGTAGGTCTCAGAGAGAGGGTGGAGGGATGTCAGTGAGAAACAAGGAGGTGGCTGATGGCTTTAGCGAATCCTTAAGCATATCTAAGCCCAGAAATGGAAAGCGGTTGATGTGTGTGGATGGGGAAGAGGAGGAGGTTTGTCCTGGGAAGATGTCAGCAGGGAAGACCCCTCTTCTGCAAATCAGGGATGACAGACATTTCCATGTGGTGTGCATCCCCTAGGAGAAAGGGAATGCCCGCTGCTGAGGATGGCTGTGCTCAGTCATGCACCGTGAGCTGACCATGCTCCCTTTACCTCCTTCACTTCCCACACTTGGATGGAGCTCAGGAAACATCGATGAGCGTGGAGGATGCACAGACCTCCTGGGCTGAGGTCCTGTCACTGCAGGGGAAGAGGGAAGGGTTTGTGAGACACATGGTAGTGCAGGGAGAGAGCAGAGCATGTAGGATTCAAGCGAGTCTGGGGCTAGGACTTCTTGGGTGCTAGAGGAACGTGAACAGGCCTTTGAAAGAAGCCAGATGGGTTGTGGGGAACTCAGAGACATTGGCAAATCCTCAGAAAACTACACCTTTGTGTTTGAAGAACAGTGAGGACACAGAGTTATCAGTGAACCTTGGGATATCATGGGGTCAGAGTGAGCTGGGGAAGCAGGGGTGGTGGTTAAAATCTGCAGAGAAACGGGCACAGACAGAGGACAGTGTAGGACAGCCTGTGGTGGGGAAAGCCAAGGGCTTTGGTAGGGCTGGGACCCAGAACTGAGGTCTTTGTTCTCTTGGCTAGGGCTGCTGACTCTTGGGCTGAGGCCCACGTGAGGACACCAGTTCCTTGCAGCCCCCGTACTTTGTTGCCTCCTCACCCCTGACAGAGCCTGGGAGGTGTCTTAGCACTGACCTGCACTCGGCATCACAAACCCTCCCATCTCTCTGCCCCTAGCAAGAGCCCTGAGACACCCATGAAGGAAAGGATCCCCATTCCTAGGGTCCTGGGGTCAGGGCTTGGCCATCCTCCTTAATGAAACACGCCAAGGGCTTTCACAGCCCCCTCCACTTGGTTTTCTGCATGTGTCACTCTCACTGGTTACCATGCTGTCACGCACAAGGGTTGCAGGCTGTGAGGAGGGTCCAGTCTGAACATGACGTCATTCACAATTGAACCTGGAACCTAGGATGTTTCAGGCCTAAGAGGCAATAGCACACCACGAGGAGAGGCTGGCTCTGGGGATGCCATGCTTGGGGCTAACCCACATGCAGAGAGGGAATTCATGACTGCAAGAGTCGCGGGAGCTATCATCAGAGACAACAGAATCACCGAACCATTCAGGTTGGATGGGACCTTGGGAGGTCTTTAGACTAACCTCCTGCTCACATTGGGATGAACAATGAATTCCCATTAACTTCCTAAGGGCTTCTGTCCAAGAGTGTCCTGAAAATGACTAAGATCTTTGGTGGACTCCTAGAGACCCTCTGAGGAAGCTGAGGGTGCCTTTTGCTGCCAGGTAAGGATGGCTACAGGATTCCTTGACTCCAACAAGCTGCTACTAACCTCGAGCATCTTCTAACGAGCACTGGCCACTGTCCTTGATCAAAAGGTGCAGTCTTGAGAGGCTGCTAAAGTTTTTCCAAACCTTGGACTATTACCCCGTGCTGCTCTTCCCTGTAGGCACCAATGACACAGCCAAACCTGCAAAGGATTGAGTGTGACTGTATGGCTCTGGGGGTGATGGGCATGGTGGCACGGGCAGTGTTCTCCTCAGTCCTGCTGGGGAGGGGGAGAGGCTTGAGGACTGGACAGATCCTGTGGGTCAGCAATTGGTTGCACAGCTAGTACCAGCAACAGGGGTTTAGTTTCTATGACCAGGAGACCCTCTCTGAGGACCACTGACTGCTGTCAGTGGTGTCTACGCTGCTCCTGAGGGTGTTCGGCAGAGATGAAGCTGATCTCCAGCAAGAACAAGGTGCTGCTGACAGGCACACTGTGAACATTGCTGCTCTGTTCCTTGCCTGTACCATCAAGGGGGTGAGTAAAGGGTGGCGGAGAGGAAAACCAGCAGCTTGAGAGTGTAGGCAGACGAGTGGAGACCCCAGTGCGATGTGCTTCCTATTCCTGCACTGTCCTACATCTACTGGCTAGAGCAGGGACAGACCTTGCTGCAGGGCAGTGGTGGCAATCGGTGGCTTGCACGAAGGCAGTGCTGTCTGGGCTGTGTGTCACACACACGCTTTGAAGGGGGCAGCTTTCCTGTGCAGGACCAGTGCTGTCCCTGCCAGCTGCATGTAGCTGTCTGTGAAAGCCTTGGCACCTCACATAACACTACAGGCCTTTCTTTGGCCATTAAATTGAGTAACCGTCCTGAAATCTGTTAGGCAATGTGGGGATGAAACGAGACAACTCTCATGATAGTCAGGAGAGCTCTAGGAAGTACAGCTGATGGAGATCAGAGAGAGAGAGACTGAGCTCTCCCTGTGGTCCATGAGTCCATTTGATCAGCTGAATCCCTGTGCAGGCTGTCCAGAAAATAACAAATAGAGAAAGATTCTCTTGTCCTAAACGTGTGCATCTGCTGTCATCTCAGTTGTTCAAAGGAAATCATCCTCCTGCTCAGAAATGATGCCTCAGATACCACCTTCTCAGAGCAGATACATTAGAACATGTAGTTACCTCCATGTCTCTTGGACCAGCTCTGGCACCTCAAATGTCACCAGGTGTTTGCATCTGAACACCTCACTCCTGGCCTCCATCTCCAGTAATTATCACGGGAGCTGAGACAAGTGGCTCCCAAGCAGCAGGTGCCTGTTTTGTGCCCATCTGAACTAAGGCAAGGGGAACCCCATCACCTGTGCGTTTGTGGCAGGCATGGGAGGGAGCTGCGTCCCCTTCTAGCCCCAGGACTACAGACCCAGAATGAGATGCCTCAACTGACTGAGCTGAATCCCTTCCATCAGCAGGAGGGATAAAATAGATTACACCCTGTCCTTGTCTGTGTGTCCTGCCTAATGCTGAGACAAGAAAATAGGATTCTGAAGCCTCATTGTTCTTCTGATACATGAAATGACAGTGCTGGAAAGAAGTGTCTCTCCCCAGCTGAGAGGGGGAACATGAGTGATTCCTTCAGCCTGTTTCACAGCAGGTTCCCCTGGAGCCCCAGGGACACCTGGAGGGAGCCCAGAGGGGCAGAGAAAGTGCTGCCTTGGGCTGGGCCTCTGCTGCTGAGCTGGGCTGGGCTCCTGGGATGGAGGGAGCTGCTGGCAAGTGGGCAGCCCTGCAGAGAGACAGCTCTGCCCAGGAGCAGCTCCTCTGCAAAGCACAGCAGGGCTGAGGGCACTGCCTGCAGGCACCAAAGGCTGAGAAGCGAGGCAGAGAGAGAAGGCAATCTGGAGTGGGAGGAGAGCTGAGTGTTCACTGTGGGAGAAATGTTCACAGCCCTTGACCCAGTAAGTCTCTGGCTGCAGGGCAACACAGCTGTGGCTCCTGGAAAGATCTCCTAAAGCTGGCACATAACCCCAGCTTATGCAATCTGTCAAGAGGGCTCTCAGTGGTCCTCTAGCATAGAGGAGGAGGATGTGTTCCAGAGCAGGGCTTCCCTGCTGCACCATCAGAGGGACAGGGCATGGCGTTTCCCTTCTCCTGACGACGGCTTCCGAAGTGTGAAGGTGGGTGTGCAGCCAGGGGTGCCCAGGGCTGTCATTCTGAGCAGGGTCCCTGCACCCCAGGGGCTGTGTGCTGGGACAGGGACTCTGCCGCCTGGCAGGGTCAGCACTCAGCCTGCCCAGGGAGCTGCCCATGGCGCTGTGGGGAGAAGCTGTGGGTGGGAGGAGTGACCCCTGGCAGGGCAGGGTCCTTCTGCTGTTGAGAGGGTGCTGTGTGCGTCAGGGCTGCTCACAGCTCCAGATCATTTCTAAGGCATTTCTGAGGAGACTTTCAAGGATGACATCAAAGCCACATTTCCCTGAAAGGGAAGGAATCTGTGCTTTCAGTTTTCCACTCTTGGTGGTCTGGGTGGGCAGTGGGAGATGGGAATTTATTTCTCCACTCTGGAGAAGGCACTGAGACCGCGGTTCTGGTTAGGACTTTTCTGAGCTGCCGCTGAGGCCCTGCACACACAGAGATGCCCCTGGGCAGTGCCTTGCTGCCAAGAGGGGTCTGCAGGGCAGAGCTGAGCACACAGCGAGTTGGATGGAGTCAGTGAGCCCTGACAGGGAGGAGACATGGGGACAGAGAAGCTCCTAGCACTGACAGCTCCAGGCAGCAGATATGGGCAGGGAATGAGAGGGGAGCTGCTCCCAGAAATGCTGTGGGAAGGAGGATTCAGGCACCTCCATGCCTTCCCCTGCCATGCCAGACATGTTCTCCGGAGCAAGACCCTGGTCTCCTCGCCCACACAGCAGAGCACTAGGAAAAATGGCATAGATTTTGTTCAGAGTAGTCTAATCTCAACCTTTGACTGTCTTTTCCTTCATGGACAGTGCTGATGGCCAGCAGGACCAGATGTGCAACGGCAGCTCCATCACCCAGTTCCTCCTCCTGGCATTCGCAGACACGCGGGAGCTGCAGCTCCTGACTTTCTGGCTCTTCCTGGGCATCTACCTGGCTGCCCTCCTGGGCAATGGCCTCATCATCACTGTGGTAGCCTGTGACTACCGCCTCCACACCCCCATGTACTTCTTCCTCCTCAACCTCTCCCTCCTCGACCTGGCCTCCATCTCCACCACTGTCCCCAGTTCCATGTCCAATTCCCTGTGGGACACCAGGGCCATCTCCTGCTTGGCATGTGCTGCCCAGCTCTTTCTGTTAACCTTTTTTATTCTAGCAGAATGCTATCTTCTCACTGTCATGGCCTATGACCGCTACGTGGCCATCTGCAAACCTCTGCACCACGGGACCCTCCTGGGCAGCAGAGCTTGTGTCCACATGGCAGCAGCTGCCTGGGGCAGTGGGTTTCTCCATGCTGTGCTGCACACTGCCAACACATTTTCACTACCCCTCTGCCGAGGCAATGTCCTGGACCAGTTCTTCTGTGAAATCCCCCAGATCCTCAAGCTCTCCTGCTCAGATGCTGACCTCAGGGAAGTGGGACTTCTTGTGGTTAGTGCCTGTTTAAGTCTCTGGGTGTTTTGTATTCATTGTGGTGTCCTATGTGCAGATCTTCAAGGCCGTGCTGAGGATCCCCTCTGAGCAGGGATGGCGCAAAGCCTTTTCCACGTGCCTCCCTCACCTGGCTGTGGTCTCCCTGTTTGTTAGCACTGGCATATTTGCATACCTGAAGCCCCCTGGTGGTATCATCTCTGTACTCGGTGGTGCCCCCAGCAGTGAACCCCCTCATCTACAGCATGAGGAACCAGGAGCTCAAGGATTCCCTGAAGAAACTTCTGACTGGATGTTTTTAAGCAGCATTGAACTGCCCAGCTTCTTCTGCAAATCTCATTGCACTCATAATGTAACTCATTCTAGGCTGAGAATTTCTTTGGTACTTTGTGTTTAGCTTTTCTTAGTTGTAATAATCCTGTCCACCAACAAAGTGTCCTTCTTCATCATGCTTCTGTTTCAATATCCACCAGGTTTTTGTGATCCATGGACTGTGTACATGAGGAGCCATGCTCTCTGTCTGTTTAAACAAAATAAAGGACCGTGCAGTGACTTTTTTGTCCACGATCCTTGCCCTGAGACCTTTGTAAAGCTGCAGGTGGAGTACCTTGGTGCAGAGGTGGAGAGGAAAAACAGCCCTGGCACAGCAGCACTGCCAGGGAGCACCAGTTCTTGGTCTTTCCCAAGCTGCTCTCTTTCCACTTCCACACTCTCCTTCTCAGCCCTTGTGTTGCTGCACGGTCGGAGTGCTCTGGCAGCTTGGTCACAGTCCGGTGGTGCGGCAGTCCTGTGACCGCAGGCAGGGACAGGCAATGGGCATCTCTGTGACAGAGCTGGCCTCCATAATAGCATTTCAGATTAGCTATTAGGAAAAATTTCTTCACGGAGAGAATGGTTAGGCATTGGAACAGACTGCCCAGGGAAGTGGTACAATCACAGTCCTGGAAGTATTCAAAAAACCTGTGGATATGGATATGGTGCTTAAGGACATGATTTAGAGGTGGACCAGGCAGTTAGGTTGTTGATGTGCTTCCTCAGCTGGTGTTTTTTGGATCCATGGATAGTGAATGGTGAAACATGGTCATCACCTGAGGATGAGGTGGAAAGCCTTGAGAGCTTCTGTACTTAATAAGTACTGCTTGTTGTTGTTATGCTAACAAATCTAAACCAATTGAGTACGGTGTAAATATCATTCAAGAACATGCCCATACCTTACACCAAATAGCTCAAGAACAATCTCTGCTCAGGGGTCTGTCAGCTGACTGCTCATGGCTCTGCTCTTAGGTACCACATCTCGGAGCTTGGGCACAGCGCAGTTTAAGGATCTTAGCTGAGAGGCAAGGGTAAACTGCTGAGTGCAGATAGCCAGGTAAAAATCCTGAGAAGAGCCATGAGCAGGATGCCCTCGGGAGAAGGAGAATAAAAAGGAACCTGTGTTTGGCAAACGCAGGGGAACATCTGGACCTCAGAAGGTCATGCTTGAACAACCAGACTGCACATGCAGAACAACACTGGATGACTGAGAATACTTGCAAGGAACTGAACGTGATTGGAGAGGACTAAAGAGTGTGTGTGTGTGCTATTGGATGATTAAGCTTAGCTGTATATACACCTTTCAAGCCGTATATGAACTCTTAAAAAATCCAAATGGATACCCTCCTTCCTATGGAGGACTGGTCTCACGATCATGCAATAAACCTTTTGCAATTCTACTCTTGTGTCCCTTTCCTCCTCAGGTGACGAATGTCCCAACTTGCTTTTGCGACAGTGCCTCAGTTTAGCTGGGACACCTCATGTGCAGGAAAAAATATTGACCCTTGTAATTCTGTACTTTGCATCCTAGCCTCTCTCCTCAGTGTGCACGTGGCAGTTGGAAATTTTCCTAACAGAAGCAACTGATTGCCACCACTGCAGTGTGGCAAGGTCTGTCCCCTGTCAATCCAGCAGATGTAGGGCAGTCCAGGAACACAAGGCACAGAGCACTGCGGTCTCCACTTGTGTGCCTGCACACTGTCCTATGTGCAGATCTTCAGGGCCATGCTGAGGATCCCCTGTGAGCAGGGACGGCACAGAGCCTTTTCCGCGTGCCTCCCTCACCTGGTCGTGGTCTCCCTGTTCGTCAGCACCGGCATGTCTGCCTGCCTGAAGCCCCCCTCCATCTCCTCCCCTGTTCTAAATCTGGTGGTATCATTTCGGTATTCAGTGGTGCCTCCAGCAGTGAACCCCCTCATCTACAGATTGAGGAACCAGGAGCTCAAGGATGCCCTCTGGAAACTGGCCCAGCAGACGTTGTTTTACCAACAATAACCTGCCTCCCCTTCTCATCACATTTCCCAGAGTTTCTCTTAGAGCAGGAGACTATTGTTTTCCCTCATGATAATCATACATCTAGATATTTTTCTGGTTTTTTTTTTTATAGTGCTTCTCTTGAGGCTTAATCCTGTTGTGTCTTACCCTTGCACAACACGGTGTCAAATGTGACCTGTCCAATAGCAGCTCTTCAATAAAACGGAATCTCACAGTTCCAGTGCCTGAAGGCTGGGCTCTTCCTCCAAAGCTGCTGCCAAGAAAATGTCCAAGGAATTGTTTTTTTGAAGAGTCTGATCTCCTGTTTTTCTCAGTGTTTTGGGAGTTAAGGTCATGTTACCATTGGGTTCCACTGGGCCAAGCACTCTGGATTTAAAAGCTCTCTTCTTGGTGTCCAGGGGCAGGGGAGATGGCCCATGAGCTCCCCATTCTGTCCTCAGGTTTCTCCATGTATGACAGGAGTGATGACATATACCAGACTCTCTAGAAATGAATTTGGAGGGGTGAGGAGAGGAGAGGATGGGGACTCGCCACGTGCCCTGGGGTTGGAATGAATGGAGGCTCAGAAGGTGAAAGGCCCTCAGATGTGAAGCCCCCCAAAAGCAAAATATGAAGCTGTGGAAGCTGTTGAAGTGTCTAGAGCACAAGTCTTACGAGGAGCAGCTGAGGGAGCTGAGATTGTTTAGTTTGGAGAAAAGGAGGATGAGGGGAGACCTTATTGCTCTCTACAACTACCTGAAAGGAGGTTGTAGTGAGATGGGGCTCGGTCTCTTCTCCCAGGTAACAAGTGATAGGACAAGAGGAAAAGGGCTCAAGTTGTGCCAGGGGAGATTTAGATTAGATATTAGGAAAAAATATCTTCCCAGAGAGAGTGGGTAGGCATTGGAACAGACTGCCCAGGGAAGTGCTACAATCACAGTCCCTGGAAGTATTCAAAAAACATGTGGATGTGGTGCTTAGGGACATGGCTTAGAGGTGGACCAGGCAGTGAGGTTAAGAGGTTGGACTCGATGATCTCTGAGGTCCTTTCCCACCTTAACGATTCTATGACTCTATGATTTAATTGAGGTATGCAAAACAAGGACTCTGCCATGGGAGTCCGCAGGAGCCCAGCAGGCAGAGGGAAGGGAGAGTGGAGAGATGCAGGAGCTGCCTGAGGAGCCCCAGGACTCTCATGCTGTCCTGGGCAGTGGGGCTGGTGGGAGCAGAGGAGGGGCCAAATTCAATCAGCTGTTGGACATCACCTACAATATGAATTCAGGAGAGCCAGAGAGTGCTTAACCTCTGTTTCCTTGTGCCCTTGGGGCCAGCACCATCCCTGGGGCTAATGTGGAGCCTGAACCCCCCCTCTCTTCTCCTCAGCAGCTGCTGTGCCCTTCAGAGGGGCTGGCGCTGTGGGGTGAGTGCCCAGAGCTCTGCAGCACCCTGTGGTGGGCACTGCCATGGGGCCAGCCGAGGCTGGGCTGCTCTGCTGGGCTGGGGAGAGGGCAGGGGTTTTGGGGAGAGCTGGGAAGGGGCTGGGCTGGGAAGTGCCCGGAAAGGGAAAGCACCATTGTAGAGGTAATCTGTGTGAGTGTGCAGGGTGGGGGCAGCCAGCAGGGTGCTGCCAGTGCAGAGTCAGGCATCATGGTGAAGGAAGCGAGAGGGGCCAGGTCTGTGCCATGTTCCCTGGACACCCCAGGGAAGCTGCCCTGGGAAAACTGTCCCAGATCCATCCCACACACTGGCCATTTCCATCTCTCTTGGGACATCCCATCCTTGAGAAGGGAATTTTGCTTGATGGTCATCTCTGTCCTCCTCTGGGGCTCAGTGATACCCAGCTCCACCACCAGTATTCAGAAAAAGGTAAGCAGTTTCCTACTGACATTTATTGCACACAAGCCCCAGAGCTCTTGCCACAGCTGGTCTCTCAGCCAAGCCAGTTCTCAGACAGATCCAGCTTGAACAGGTGCTCATGGCCTTGTCTCAACAAATACTGAATATCTCCATTGATTGAGATCCCACCAACTGGCCTGGGTTCTTGCTCCTGTGCTTTGTTCTGAATGATTTCTAAGGAACCCATGTCTCTCAGCCTCTCCTTGTCCATAATGTGCTCCAGGTCCCAGCCACCCTTCTGGCCTCTGCAGGACTTGCTCCAGTCTGTCAGGGTCTTTCTTCTGCTGGGAAGCCTCATGCTGCATGCAGCAGTCCTGATGTGGTGCTTCTGTAGTGGGTTAAACTTGGCCAGCAGCCAGACACCCACCCAGCTGCTCACTTACTCCCTTGCCTCAGCAGGACAAAGGGAGAAAATAAGATGGAATAACTCATGGGTCAAGATAAAGCAAAGGAGATCAGTTACCAAATACCATCATGGGCAAAGACCCGTTGACTTAGGGAAGATCAAATTCATTTGTTGCCAATTAAAAAAAGATTTGGATTGTGAGAAACAATAAGAAAAACATTAAAGACCATTCCCCTCACACTTTCCCTCAGGCTCAAATCACTCCATTGTTCCCAGTTCTTCTACCTACCCCAACACCACGAGGAGTAGGGGGGATGGTGAAGAGGGGGTTAGGAGTCAGTAAAGAACATCTCCATCAGTCCTTCTTCCTCACACTTCTCCCCTGCTCCAGCTTCCATCCTCTCCATAGGATTCCACCATATTTGTTGTCAAGGCTAGGTGTTGTTCCTTTCTTTCTCTCTTACTTTTCTCCTTCATACTCACAGAATCATGGAAATGTTGAGATTGGAAAGGACCTCTGGAGATCATCTAGTTCAACCCTCCAACTGAGGCAGGGTCAGCTAGAGCAGGTTGCTGAGCACCTTGTCTAGCTGAGTTTGGAATATCTCCATGGATGGAGACTCCACAACCTCTCTGGGAAACCTATTACAGTTTTGACCACCCTCACAGTCAAAAAGTGCTTTCTTGGGTTCAGATGGCATTTCATGTGTCCATCACCCCTTGTCTTGTCACTGGGAACTACTGGGAAGAGTTTGGCTCCCTGGTCTTCATGCCCTCCCATCAGGTATGTATATGCATGAATAAGATCCCTCCGAGCCTTTTCTTCTCCAGACTGAACAGTCCCACATCTTTCAGCATTTCCTCCTATGAAAGATGCTGCAGTCCCTTAAAACAGCTTTATGGCCCTTTGCTTTGCTTTAGCAAGTCAACACGTTTCCTACACTGGGCAGCCCAGCACTGGACACAGCACTCCAGATGGGGCGTCCCCAGTGCTTAGTGGAGGGCAAGGGTCACCTCCCTCCATCTGCCAGCAATGCTTTTCCTAATGCAGCCCAGGAGGCTGTTGGCCTTTGCTGCGAGGGTGCAATTCAGATCCTGCTCAGCTGCTTCTCCTCTGGGATGCCAAGGTCCTTCTCTGCAGAGCTGCTATCTGTCCAGTCGGTCCCCACCATGATGTCCACAGTGTGGCTGGATCACAGGCTGCCCTCCCCCAGGGACTTTCTCAGCAGCACCTTGTCCTTCTTGCAGATCAGCTCCACCTCTGGCACAGGCCCCACGCTGCTGCAGAGTCACCTGGGACAGCAAAGCCCTCTCCTGCCAGGGCTGCACAGCCCAGGCCTCTTTCTCTCTGCCCTTGGGGACTGCAGCTTTTGCTCTCGGTGTTGGAACCTCATCCATCATTATGGCACCACCTGCCACCCACTCCAGCGTGCCTCTGCTGGGAAGCCAAGCCTTTCCACACACGGGGTCCCATCTCTGGGCACCAGGTTTCCATGTGACAAGTCTGCCCTTGGCCCTGGTGCCACATCTGAGGTGCTGCAGCCCAAATGGGCACCAAGCCCAGAGCCTGGGGCACAGAGAGCGGGAGCCCCGTGTGCCATCACAGAGCTGTGACATCAGTGGAATAAGAGCTGAGGTGGGGAAGGACAGCTCCCATGGCTTTTGTGGTTGCTGGAGATACAGTGTCTTGAGGAGAGACTGACAGGGGAGATGAGAAGTGGGGGATGCCTTGTGTGATGTGAGGGCAGCTCAGATATATGGAGGGTCTCTATGGGACATGTTACAGGTTAGGCGGCAACTGTTGTGTTGGTCAGCTTCTAACTGAACCACCCAGTCTTCTGCTCACCTGGACCTGATACTCCCAAAAGAGAAAGGGCTCATCAGGCATGTGAAGACCAGTGTCATCCTTGGCTGTAGTGACCAAGAAATGGTTGTCTCCCAGATCCCCAGGGAAATGGGGAAGGAGAGAGCACAAACACCATACATCAGGGAGTGATAATGTGGTCTGTTGAGAGCAGTGGCAGGTGGGATCCCATGTGAGGGCCCGGAGAGCATCCATAGGCCTTCATGGCCCTGACCAGCCTCACAGGGAGCCTCCACCTGCATCTCTGTCCATGAACCCAGGAGACCGTTGAATCCAGGCCTGAGTTTCAGCCCCAGCTTGATCTATGCTGGAGGTGTACGGGTCTCCAGACACAGCCATAGATACAGCCATAGACAGAGCCTTGCCTTGCCATGGACCTTACTGATTCAGACTTGCAGACTCAGTTTCCAGCTTGAGTCTCTATGAGATGTACAATGGAATGGCACCGTAGCCCTCCAAGTGCCAGACCCCAGCTGATTCACAGAGGCCTAAGGGCCTTTCTGCTGCCTTTCCTCCTGTCATTTGGTCAGATTTTGGGAGAAGAGAAATGAAAAGCAGGTGAGGTTTCTGGGTTCCAATGTTAGAAATGGGGAAGCAGAGCCTTCCTATAGGAAATGATCTAAAGGCTATGCTAGTTCAAAAGTGTTATCTTCACCTCCTTTCTTGGAGGCTTTGAATCTTCAGCAGGAACCTGGAAGCTCTGAGATCCCTCCATCTCCCTCTCCTTTAGCAATGAAGTTGATAGTACCCAAGTCAGAGGCTTTCAATTCTCTTTCCAGCCTAAAGCACCCCATGCTCTGGAGATATGCCAGGAAACTTGCCTAAGGAAGCCACTCCTCTGGACAAGAAGGTGGATGTTCCCAGGAATCTCAGGAGGCATGGTGTACTGATGGGAGCTGTTCAGGGAGCTGGCCAAAGATCTCGTCTCCATTTCTGTAATGGTGGCCTAGATGCCAGCTTCATGTGTAAACTCTCTCTCTGGATGCGGACATTTACTGAGCAACCTGGGCTGACCTCAGAGCTGGCCCTGCTTGGAGCTGGGCATTGGACTACAGACCACCTGAGCTCCCTTCCCCCCTGACCTGTCCTAGGAGCACATGATGTAGAGACCCTCGCCTCCAGCTTTATCTCTTCTTGTATGATGTGTGGATAGGCACAGGCTCCTGGAAGGGCTGGTGGGAAAAAGACTGCTGGGGGGGTCTAGTCCAGTCTCCAGGCTGGCTGTGACTTTGTGGAGCAAAGGAGAGCTCCAAAGGTGGAGATCACAGCAACACTCCTCCTAGTCCATGTTATCTTTCCTAAGGCTCAGCCTAAAGCTGCCAAGAGGCAGTTTGTGGCTGTTGCCTCTCTCATACCATCAGCCACTGCAGAAGAGAGCTTGGCTCCATCATCTCTCCAGGTAGGTTTAGGCTCTTACTAGGTTGCCCCATGCCTCCGTCAGCAGGCTAGAGAGGCCCACTTCCCTCAGACTCTCCTCACAGCTTGTGCTTAGGCCCCTCACTCCAACACGGCAGTCCTTCTCTGGACCCTCTCCAGTTTCTCCACTTGCCTTTCGAAATGTGAGGCCCGCTGGCTCGTATGGCTTCGGCATGGTTCCCAGGCCCTTCTCCTCAGGGCACTGCTCAGCTGGTATGGTCACTACCCATGCTGCTGCATGGTGGCAGTGTGCAGCTTGTGGGCTGAGCTACAAATAGGGTAAAAGGTGAAAGAAAAAAGATGAGAACAAACATAAACTAAACCCAACAGGCAGCGCAAAGGCAATCACTTACCACCTCCCACAAGCAGACTGATGCTCAGCCAGTCTCCCAGCAACCGTCACTTTGAATGACTGAAACCTCCACCTCCTTCTTCCTTGCCCCAGCTTCTATTTCTGAGCATGACATCATATTGTATGGAATATCCCTCTGGTCAGTTGGGGTCAGCTGTGTCGGTTGTCCCCCCCCTGCCAACCTCTTGTCCACCCCCAGCCTACTCGCTTGCAGGGAGCAGAGTGGGAAAGAGAGAAGGCCTTGACGCTGTGCAAGCACTGCTTAGCAATAGCCAAAACACTGGTGTGTCATCAACACTGGTTTAGGCGCAAATGCAAAACAGCACCATAGGGGCTGCTACGAGTGAAGTCAACTCCATCCCAGCCAGACCCAGTACACTTGAACTGGGGGCCCAGAAAGGGACACAGGAGTGCACAGCTCGTCTGACAAGTGACGAGCAGGTGGAGACAGTCACTTCCCTCGCTCTTTTGGCGAGGCTCCTCTTTAAACACTCCAGGACACTGCTGGCCTTCTTTGCTACTAGGTCACACTGGCTCATGTAGATCACTGCCAGATCATGTTTTGCCTTCAGTTCCCCAGCACCACCAGGGCTGTTTCCACAGAGCTGCTCTCCGGCCAGGCAATCCTCTTCCCCTGCCACTGCAAGGTGTTAGTCTATCCCAGATGCAAGGCTTGGCCTTTGTCCTTCTTCTATTTCATGAAGTTCCTGACAGGACCGGCCTTCTGCCTGTCAGCTTGTGACAGGTGCAATTCCACCGGACGCCTTAAGTAAACTAGAACAATTGCAGATGCCCCACTCCAGGAAAGAATTACAACAGCCTACTTTAGAGTACTGGAGGAAACCTGTACCTGCATTTTCTAGCATTGCTCACCCACTGTACTCACTTTTACGAAAGGGAAAACCGTGGAAATTGAACCAAGAACATGAAGAGGCAGTCAAAACTCTAACAGAGGAATTAAAGACAGACCAGGCACTGAGACCAGTACAACCCCACGACCGTGCACAATGGGGTTTTGCAGCATATGGTCCTTATTGGAATCTATCACATACCAGGCCAAGCAGGCCACAAAGACCTTTAATGTTTAAGTCAACTGCATGTAAAGAGCCAGAACAGAGATATTCTGAGTGGGAAAAGGGACTTTTGTCTTTAGTCTGAGCAGTTAAACAAATTGAGCCACTAAGGGGTAACCCGTCCGGAAAAACCCCGCCGAGACTTGTGCTGTTTTCCCTTTCCAGAAACGATACCAGGCATGACACCAGCACACCTCCCCTGGAGATCGGGTTAACCATTGAAGGATTGCTTGTCCTTCTCGCTAGAGCAATCATCGTCAGCATGGACCAAATTTGGCTGATACACCAACAAGCCCAACGAACGGGGTGGAGACCCTCACTTCTGCACCATACACATTTCTCCGTTGTGGGTGCAATCTACTGTAGCAGCAATTACAAGAGAAGGTGAAGAGGGCACCTTGCCCACTGAAATTCCAAAGGTAATTTGGGATCATGTGACTCAGTTTGAAAGGGAATTCCAATCCTGGTGGCATCCAGTCAATTTTACCTAGAAACCTACCAACAGTAAAGCCACAGCTTTTATTCTAGCAATACGCAGTGCTTTGGTCCACACCATATACCCAATCATTGCGCTAGGATTAAATCACAATTGAACCTCCTCTGTCCGTTAGAACAGAGAGTATGGGCCCACCAAAATGGGAACAGAGGGCAATCTATCGATGTTGATGCTTGTGTTGTATGGGAACAACAGGGATTTATTTGTGAAAGTAATACCATTAAGGCCCAAGACATTTGCCTTGACACTGAACAAAATCTTTGTCATTTTGCAATACCTTTAATTTTATATAATTTGCAATACCTTTAATTTTATATAATTTGATATATGCAATCACTCAAATATCTGTGTTTGTAATTTTACCAAAATCATAGGATGTGACTTTAACTATTCAGCTCCTGTCACAACCCACCAATTGCGACTATCTAACTATACCTCATATCAAGTTTTACTGCCTACCCCCATTGGAATGACTCACATTGGTGAGAACACTCTTGCAACATGATGACCTGAGTCAATTGCTAAAACAAATTTGGAGCAACAGGCAAAAATCCCCTAATTACGGTCCATCACGATGCAGAGGAGATACACCATGTCCTGGAAAGAGTGAAGAAAGATGGAAAACATCACTGGTGGGAAACTCTTTTTGGACGATCCCCAACAGCAATGGGAATTTTGAATTGGATGCTGCATCCAATTGTAGTTTTGTTGGGTTTAACCTTATTGTGTTTATTGCTTATAATCATTCTGTAGATCACAGTTTGGCAAAAAATGAAACAAATGACATCAATCCAGCAGGTAAAATATATACGATCAACTCATTCTGTCTGTAACCTGTATATAACCAACATTAATTAGAACACTTTAAATTCAGATAATTGGACTCTTAGCGCTGATCTATAACACGCCACATATTTATAACATAGAGGCAGGAGGTAACTGTACTACCACTCTATGAGTCGATAAAGTGGATTGAGTGTAGTCACGGGGTGGAGTGCGACGGATGCACTTGACCCCTTGACCAGACTGGCGGTGGTCTGGTGCAGGCTCCGGAGGAGGAAAAGGCCTGAGCCGTAGACAGGCCGTGAACTCCTCTAGCTTCAATCTGCTCTCTGAAAACCCACAAAGGAGCAGAGTGACAGGGAGCATTGATGCACATGAGCTTGGAACACCAGTCGTGCGATTAACACATGGATAACAATGGGTAGCTTTTCCAAGACTCATTTATCGAGGAACAGAGAAAGTTGTGGGTACAAGGAGTCTCCTGCACACCTTCTCTAGGGCATGTAATCTGACTACAAGCCAATCACTTTATCCCATAGATATGACAGCCCAAGTGAGCCTTCTTTGAGCTCTCCCTGCAACTCACTTTTCCTTTGTATGATTCTTCCATGTAGAAATGAATAGAGTGCACCTTCCCATCAAACTTACTGAACCTTGACAAACCCCTGTTAAACTTTGCTAAATTCCGTTGTATTCACTGAACTCTGCCAAATTATTATTTTACCTCAATAAAACATATTGCTGCTTCTCTCTTTTGAAGGAAGTGCATTCCAGTCATTGGCGACACAGGTTTCCCCTGAATGGAATCCCAAGGCACAGGAATGGCTTCCCAATTTAGTGTCATCGACAAATGTGGTGGGAGGTGCCTCCTCTGGGTCATGGGTCCAGTGTTAAACTGCACAGGGCTCAGGAGAGTCCCCTGTGCTGCCCCACAATGCCCCAGTACGTCCCACTGGCCTCCAGGTAGGGTGTGACCCCTTCACCACTGCACTCAGCCTCCGCATCCAACTGGTGTTTTGCCCATCTCTTTGTCTGTCCATCCAGACTGTTATGGCCTAACTTGGGTAGAAGAATATTGAGGGAGACCATGCCAAGAGTTCTGCTGAAGCTGAGGCAAATGATATCCACTTTTTATCTCCTCATGCTCAACCGCAGGCTGTCAGTTTGGCGAGGCATGATTTACCCTTGGGAAGTCCGTGTTGACAGTTACTCTCTTCGGGGTGCCCAGAAATGTCACCCAAGAGGACTCCAACTGCTGGCACACTCCTCACCGATGTGAGCTGGTGCAGCCTGGGGTTCCCTGGGTTGCACTTTTGGCCTTTTGCAAAGATGGGTGCAACATTGGCTTGTTTTTTCTTACATGAGCCCTCTGCCAATCCCATGACCTTTCAAAAGAGATAATCCAAAGAAATACCAATCTTCCCCTGTAACTCCATTACCACTCTTCTGCCTGGTATACCCCATGCTTAATTTCTCTAATCTTTCATATATTTGCACCTGTCAGGATACAATGACTAAAGTCACCTTTGCAGATGCAGACTGCGTGGGCAAAGGCCCTTCCCATTTTTCTCCAGTTTTCTCCTCCCCTTGTTCTTTGTTCATTCAGATACCTCTCACCTCTGCAGCTGCTTTGAGCTTCAGGGAGTAAAAGCTTACTTCTCTTTCAACAGTCTAATTGTCTCCTCAGCCAACACTTTAACTGTGTTTATGTCTATCTTTTTGTATCTACCTAGAGAAAATATTGCTCATAAGATTATCCCTTGTAGAAAGGCAGCCTCATTAAAGGCACTTTGTACTTAGCATATGGTGGAAGAGTGTGTTTTACTGTTTATGAAACATTATCCTGCTTTACATTTCTTTGCTTGCAAATAGGAAAAATTCTTCTGTGCCTGTGGGCAGCCAGTTCTCAAAGGAGAGCAGGTGGGAGATGGTGCAGAGGACCTGTAGCATCCAGCTGCTGACTTCAGGGGAGAAGTCTGATGTAAGGAACAGTGATGCAAGTCCCAGGGGGCCAATGTCAGAAATGTCGAGCTTTGGGAGGGAAGGATCAAGGTTGTCCATACAGTGTCAGACCTCAAGGGAATCATTCTCCTACCTGTCCAGACCTCCTGAGGAGACACTCTGGATCGTTATCACTTGGAGAATGCTGCTATAACCTCTTCTCTAAACTAAAAGGTAATAAAGCATTCCTTTTAAAATAGAAAATAATTTGTATTAGGTGCACTTTGAAATCTTCCTCTTTAACTACACTATGAAACAGCTCCAATTAGCGATACAAGTCTTGAAGACTTGAAGAAAATTACAGAAAGATAAAGAGCTCGTTAGGGCATTTGGGGCTCATTCCATGAACCTCAGATACTGAGAGAAGACTGAACAAACTCATCAGAAAGTCAAAGTCAGAAGCAAAACCCAAATTACCCTGAAGTATTAATGGGTCCCACTGAGGACCATTACTGACAAAGCCTCCCCAGGGACTTGTTAGAGCAGATAATTGGAGGCCATGCTTGCAGGTAGGCAAAGGCACTGTGCAGGTGCCTGTAACGCTGAGCAAATCCTTTTGTTTCTTTCATGAAGCAGAAAGGCCAAACCCTGACCCCCAGGCCCTGGGACGACAAATCCCGAGACCCTCGAAATAAAGTTCCATCTCACCAGCCTTGGTAGCAGAGGCAACCGCTATAGCCAGGGGGACAAAGACCTCAGTCCTGTTAGGCCTTTCAGCCTTGCTAGAGCCCTTGGCCATCTCTACTGCAGGCTGTCCTACACTGTCCCATGCCTACACCTCTTTCCCTTCAGGCTGCTGACATCCTTCTTGCTTTCCCACCTACCTCTCACCCTGGCATTTCTATACCTTTGCTGATACCTCTCCACCTATTCCTGGCTTTTTCTTGAAACACAAAGCCATGGGCTGATCCAGACTCCCTCTGGGTCACCTCTTGCACCACAAGGCTACACTTGGAGTGAGATTTCTTTTTTCTCACATCCAGTCTGAACCTTCCAAGCTGCTCTTTGTGGAGGATTTCTTCTCTTCCCATTACCAGGAAAAGCTCCATCATCTCTGAAAACACCCTTCAAGCAGTTACAGGCTACTACTATAGTGCCCTGAGCCTCCACTTCACCAGGCGAAAGAAGCCCAGGTCCCTCAGCCTCTCCACACAGGCCCCAAACCCCATCCTGCCACATCTCCTCTAGAACCCCTCCAGTTCCTCCCCATTCCTCCAGACCGGGGAGCCCCACACCCAGACACACTAGTCCAGATGTGGCCACACCAGTGCTGAGACAAGGGCGATGATAACTTCCTTCTCTGGGTGCCCATGCTCCAACCAAGGCAGCCCTCTATGCAGCTGGCTTTCTTCATGGTGAGCAGGTACCACTGGCTCCTATGGCGTTCCTCTTAGTGCCCACGCCCTTCTTCTCAGGGTCACTCTGGAGCTGTTCAGGTCCCAGCCTGCCCTCATGTTTGGGCTTATTCTACCCCAAAAAAAGCACGTGCAACTTCTCCTTGTAAAACTTCCTGAGGTTTCTGTTGCCAGATCCCAGAGTTTCTCAAGGTGCCTCTGGAGTGAAGCTCTGTTGGCACAGCTGTTAATGTGTACGTACAGATGGCCCACCAGCTTAGTGGTGCCTCTGACAAGAAAACAGCATGAGGAACTGCAGGACACTGCAGCTAATAGAAGGAGATACTGGTTTAATGGAATTGCTGACCAAGGCAGGAATTCCCATGATGACAAGCTCAGAATCACCAAACGAGGGTACACAGGAAGCCAAAGCAGGGCCAGGAAGGAAAGGGAAAACAGAGATGTGCTGTTTGCATGGGAGGGTACTGGGATGGTGAAGGGGAAGAAATTGTGAGTGGGAAAAGAGGGAAAAAGGAAAGTTGAAGCAAAGGAAATAATGAGGGTCTTGGAGGGGTAGCTGCCAAGCAGCCCTGCATCTGGGCAACAATGCCTGGAGTGGGACAAGAAAGCCACAGAACATCTGACCAAGCCTCTTTCTGGCTGACTTCAGTGGTCACTGGGAACCTGAGTGCTTTCCCTCCCATCATAAAGGAAAGATCTGTTGTGGATGGAAGCACAGAATCATTCATGCTGGAAGGGACCTCAAGAGATCTCTAGGCCAACCTCCTGCTCTCAGCAGGGTCAGCGATGGGCTCAGAGCAGGTTGCTCAGGAGCTTATTCATTTGGGGCTTGAAAAGCTGCAAGGATGGAGATGGCACAAGCTCTCTGGGCAATCTGCTTCAGTGCTTGAGTATCTTGATGGGGAGAAGGATTTTCCTCCCTTGTTTCAGCTGACGCCCAGTGGCCCTCATCCTCCCATCATGCACAACAGTGAAGAGCCTGGCTCCATTTTCTTGCTGGTACCCAAGAAGATGTGGGAAGGCTGTTATTAGGTCTCCTCAAAGCTCAGCTCTTCTTCTCTTCTCTTCTCTTCTCTTCTCTTCTCTTCTCTTCTCTTCTCTTCTCTTCTCTTCTCTTCTCTTCTCTTCTCTTCTCTTCTCTTCTCTTCTCTTCTCTTGTTTTCTCTTCTCTTCTCTTCTCTTCTCTTCTCTTCTCTTCTCTTCTCTTCTCTTCTCTTCTCTTCTCTTCTCTTCTCTTCTCTTCTCTTCTCTTCTCTTCTCTTCTCTTCTCTTCTCTTCTCTTCTCTTCTCTTCTCTTCTCTTCTCTTCTCTTCTCTTCTCTTCTCTTCTCTTCTCTTCTCTTCTCTTCTCTTTTCTTCTATTCTCTTCTTCTTGCACCTTTGCAGCAAAGGCAGACAATGGCATCCTGGGCTGCGTTAGGAAGAGCACTGCCAAAGGGCTGGTGGAGGTGATCCTTCCTCTCTGCTCAGCACTGCTACAATGTGTCTTGCTGACTTCCCTCAGGGTTTTCTATATTACCACCTCACTTGCACTGCAGCCAAAGATGCCCTCCACATCTTCCACCAGTCCTGCCTTGTCTTCTTGTGAAAAACAAGTCCAGGAGAGCATCCCCCCATGTCAGGTCAGGGATCACATTCCACTTTCCCTCTAAACAAGGCCTTCTAGCAGAGGTCCATGGCCTTCAAAATCCCCAGTGATTACCAGGGCCTAAGCTTGTGTCTCTTCCTCCAGCTGCCTAGAGGACACCTCATCCTCTTCCTGACCTTCCTCAGGCAGTTCAGGAATCCTGACCAGAAGACCACTGTACTCAAGGAGTTAGTCATCCATGTAATGGTAAATCTGAGGAGACCCAGGCCTGTGCTGTGCTCCGCATACAGCTTGGCCTTCAGGCCGTGTTGTGCTGAGCATATTGCTGGGTTGCAGGATAAACTTGACTGTAATGAGAAGTCTGCAGGAAGCTCCCACCTGGTATCGGTGATTAGGCCACCTGCTTGTCCTTCCTTTTATCTAAAACTGCAACAAGGAATTCACATGTGAACCCCCTCTTTTGGGGCTTTCTACTGAAAGGATGACTTGAATTTTTTTTCTTCTAAGAAAACACTGAAAGAGATCACAGAAGCAAAATGGGATAACCCTTCTACAGACGGGATCTGCAAGACTTGCTGCACCAGCTGACTGGACAGAAGTAACCTCACCGTGATCGTCCAAGCCACGTGCCTGCTGCTGGCCTTTCAGCTTCTCCAGTAGACACAAGCAAATCATGTGCGCACTGCTGTCTCATCGGGTACTCAGGTGGAAAGGACATGACAACCCATACCCAAGCCCTCTTCCTGCATGGGCCTACCAGGTACTTAGGGATTCCCACAATCAACTTGCCAACCCCGTGCCTTCTGCTGGTCTGTCGGAGACACTGGCAGACGTGAGCCTAAAAGCACATACCCCAGCCATGAGTCAAGGGCTGCAATATCAGCTGCTTCAGAAAGAAGTGACCTCACAGCCCCGTTCCCAGCCATGTTCCTGCTGCTGCCCTATCAACTCCAGAGACAGAAGTGACCTCACAGCCACCTTCAAGGCCTTGTGCCTCCTGCTGGCCCAGGAGATCCTGAGGCACAGCTGACCTCACCGTAGCATTCCCACCCATCTCCTCCTTGTGGCCTATGAGCTGATCAGATACAGGTCACCTCACATTCCTCTTCCAGTGCCATGCGACTGTTCTGGGACCTCACGATCCCCCTCCTGCTCCAAGGGGGCAAACAGCTTAAGTTAGGGTTAGGAAAGGGTTGAAGGTGAGGGGATTAGAGCACGGGAAATAACGGCTTTGGAGCTTAGGTGTTGAGGTTAGGGTTTAGGGACTACAGCTCACCTTTCATGGTTAGGGATTAGGCAAAGGTTTATGGGGTAGGTTTGGTGTTCTGCTGAGCGTGTCTGGTTGGTGTTTAGGGTAGGGGCTACCTTTGTGGATGAGGGTTTTGTCTGGGCCTGGAGTGAGGGCTAGGGTTAAGGCCAACATTTTAATGCTAGAGGTATGGGCAAGGGATTAGGGTGATCAATAGGGTAAGAGTAGGGGTAAGGGGTTCTGTGTTCGGACTTTGGTTTAGAGGTAAACTTTGAGATGAGGGATAGTGGATTCCTTGCAGGATGAGGGGTAGCATTTAGGGGCAGGGTTAGGACTTAAGGTTGCTGGTTAGAAATAGGGTAAAAGCCTAACATGAATGTTTTCACAGTCAGTGTTGCAGAGGCATCAACATTACCCGAACTCATCTTACCTCTTCAAAATCTTTCATTTCTTTTGGCCAAGCCCCTCTTCCCTCCCCCAAATCTACCATCTTCCAGTCCCAGCTACCCCTGACCTCCCCAAATCTTTCATCTTGTTGGGGACAGTAACATAAGGGCTTTCAAGACCTCCAAGTGTCTGTCTGCCCACTGCTGGCCAGTCAGAAGTGCCTTCAGAGCCAGCAGCCAATTGGACGCAATGTGCTGCTGTGCTGGAGAGGTCCCTGCTCAGCCACCCCAGCAGTGCTGGCAGCAGGTGATGCCCTCCCCCACCCCTGAGGTACTCTGCCTGCATCCCAGCTCATGCTCCAGAAGGGCTCCCATATCTCCTGGGATGCATTTCCCACACGGCTGCTTCAGCTGCCCCAGGGCATCCTGGAGGCAGTGACCACCTCTGTGTGGATAACTGAAGCAAGGCCTGAATGTAGATTTTAGGACAAACTTGAAACCTCTGCAGAAAAGAACTCTTTGGAAGAGCTGAAAAAGTCTCCATTTCCAGCATTGCTAGGTTTTTAAATTAATTTTCATTATGTTTTTCAATTTTTTTTTTTTTTTTAAACAGCACCAAGGGTGTGTACTAGCAAACTGATGATGCTCTCTTTCACTACGTGAATAGTCTTCTGCAGCCCCTTATCAAAATAAATGTTCTTATCGATGGTTCAAACATTGCTCAGCAGAACTATATTTATATTGGGTTATCTTGTCTCTCTAATTCTGCCCCTCTGTCTTTTCTCCTTCCTCTGCCTATTCTGGCTTCAATGAGCTCTTCAATGGAATGATTCCTTGCACCATAGAATAACTCATGTTGGAAGAGACCTGAACATTGTCTTATCCAGCTCTTCTGCTGGACACAGGGTGACCTAGATGAAGCACTTCAAAGGCTCTCCTTCCGCTTGCCCTCATCTACAAAGGAGCTGAAGGTGCGCTCCATCCCACCACACAGGGAGGTAATAAAGATAATTCAGCAGTGTTGGCCCAAGTGCTGGTCACAGAGGAATGCCAAAAGTGATGGGCCGCCAGGAGGCCTCCGTACCACTGATGACATCGGGGCCTAATCGTCCTGCATAACTCCCACTCACATCATCACCTACTTCTTCAGTCCAGGTACGACCAGTCTGGCTATAAAGAGATCACGGGAGACCATGTCTAAGGCCTTGTTAAAGTCCAGGTACGCAACATTGCCTACTTTCCCCTCCCATACATGTTCTGCAATCTTTTTCTTTGCCTTCAAGTACCTGGAGATGGCTGCAGGAGGACTTGCCCCATCACCTTCCCAGGGACTGAGGTGAAGCTGACCAGCCTGTGATTCTCCCAGACCTCCTTGAAGATGGGTTTGATATTTGCCTTTTCTGAGGACCTTGAAACCTCCCTGATTGCTCTAGCCTTTCCAAGATGTTTGAGAGAGGTGTCATGATAATGCCGGCCAGCTCCACCAGCACCTCTCTGCCCCTTCCCACACCCAAAGCCCTCTCTGTATCCACTTCCAGAGGAATGCCCGGGTTCTTCCTGCAGGCCCACAACTCCAAGGTGCAGCTGACAGCTTTTCTGAGCATTTTCCTTAGTGTCCCCCTCCCCCCAAACCTTTCTGGTCCACAGGCTGGAGATGAACGTATTGAGCAGGGGCCTGAGGATGGTGTAGAAAAAGGGGTTTGTCAAATGATCTCAGGAGGGCTCTTCTGGGCATCACACAGACAATGACGAGGGTGTCATAGGAAACAGTGGCACTGGTGAGGTGAGAGGAGCAGGTGGAGAAGACCTTCTGTCTGCCCATGCTGGGCGGGAGAGCTGCTCCAGGTTGGCAGCTCTCATGCCCACACAGGATGCCCGTGTGAACAGGAAGGGGAGGACTGGCTCTAAAAAGCAGGTTATGAAAGCACACAGCATGAATGTCACGGTGGCACTGCAGGAGAGCTCCAGCAAAATCACAGAAGAGGTGGTCCACTCCACTGGGACCACAGACCTGTATCTGGGACAAGAATGAAATGATTCCTGTAGATGGCATAAATACCCCGAGCCAAGGTGCAGCTGCCTACTCGAGACAGACCTTCCAGTTCAGGAGCCTTGCAGAGAGAAGCCAGTGGCACAGAGCCCAGCACTGATTGTAGGATGTGGCCACCAGCAGGAAGCACTCAGTACCTGCAAAAGGTGCCAAAAATAGTACTAACGCTGCTGTGAGCAGAGGTGATACCTACATGGAAAAACATTTGTTTCTTTGTTAATTGCTTAAAGAAATTGTGAAGGCAGTTCAGAGAGGTGAAACAGGAAGGTGCCTCTGAGTGCATTCATACTCTCTAGATGGGCTCTGTGCCTTCTGAAAGGTGAGAAATGCCGCCTTCCAAAGGGCAGTGTCGCTCGTGCTTGCAGAACCCCTTCTGACTGCAGGGTTGAGATGCTCCGCAGTTGTGCTTCTTTCCTACTGTACATTTGAAGGCACAAGCCAGAAAGCCAAGGAAGAGTGATAGAGCAGACAGAGGCATTTGCAACGAGCCTTTCCAAGGCAGGTGAGAGAAACGTCATGGGGACAGTGGGGGCTGTTCCTGGAGTCACACTCAGAAGTGTCGGGGCTCTGTGAGGTGTCCATATTCGAGCTTGCCTCATGCACTCTGCATACTCACTGGGGTGTTCAGATGCGAGTCCTTGCCATGCACACGCAGAGGCAGTGCATTGCAGCAGTCACAGTGTCTTTCTGGCCTCCTGTTGCCACTCCCAGAGGGTGGCAGGCACCTCAGCCCTGCAGTGTGTTGCGCGGCTCTGCACTCATCTGAGATGCCCCACAGCATGAGGAACGATACAGGGACCTCGGTTCAAGGAAGTCATTTGGTGTCCCTCCATAGAGGGATACAGGACCTCTTGGAGCTGGGCTGAGAGGCTAGTGCAGGTCTGTGATGATTGTCCTGGGGCAGCTTCCCTGGGGTGTCCAGCGCACATGGGAATAGATCAGAGCCTGCTCTGCTGCTTCTTCATGGCTCTCCCAGGAGCCTGGTGGTGCGAGGACACTGCTGTTTGCCCCCACCCTGCACACTCACACATTTTAGCTATTCACTGGTGTTTTCTGGGCATTTTCCTGGGCATGTTCTTGAGAGACACTTGGAAAGAAGACCAAAGCTTCAGGCACTGCCCTGAGGAGATCACCTTGTATGATGGAAATGCTGTTATGGAGGCCAGCTCTGTCACAGAGGTGCCCATTGCCTGTCCCTGCCTGCAGTCACAGGACGGCCACCCCACAGGACTGTGAGCAAGCCTCAAGAGCACTCAGGCCTTACACCAACACAAGAGCTAAGAAGGACAGCGCTGAAGTGGAAGGTGAGCAGCTCTGGGAAGACCAAGCACTGGTGCTCCCTGGCAGTGCTGCTGTGCCAGGACTCCTTTTGCCTCCACCTCTGCACACAGGCACTGCCCCTGCAGCTCCAGAGAAGTCTTGGAGGCAGGATCTCAGACTAACAAGTGACTGGAAGGTCCTTTATTTTCATTAAACACACAGAGAGCACGGCTCCTCATGTACACAGTCTGTGGGTCACACAGAATCTGGATAGATATACATCATGAGAAATAGCAAAAATCATGACATTTCTTTGTGGACAAGATTACCAAAAGTAAAACAAAGCAAAAAGACCCCAAAACTCAAAACCAACACCGAAAAAAATTACAGAAGGCAGGCTGGGCCTGTAACGAATTACATTAAGTGATTTGCAGAAGAAGACAAACAGTTTAATGCTTTTGAAAATAATCCAGTCATCAGTTTCCACACTGCATCCTTGAGCTCCTGGTTCCTCATGCTGTAGATGAGGGGGTTCACTGCTGGAGGCACCACAGAGTACAGAACTGCCACCACCACATCCAGGAATGGGGAGGAGGTGGCAGGGGGCTTCAGGTAGGCAAATATACCAGTGCTAACAAACAAGGAGACCACGGCCAGGTGAGGGAGGCACGTGGAAAAGGCTTTGTGCCGTCCCTGCTCAGAGGGGATCCTCAGCACGGCCCTGAAGATCTGTACATAGGACAACACAAGGAAAACAAAACACCCAAATGAGAAACAGACACTACCCACAATAAGCCCCACTTCCCTGAGGTAGGCATCTGAGCAGGAGAGCTTGAGGATCTGGGGGATTTCACAGAAGAACTGGTCCAGGACATTGCCTTGGCAGAGGGGTAGGGAAAATGTATTGGCAGTGTGCAGCACAGCATAGAGAAACCCAGTGCCCCAGGCAGCTGCTGCCATGTGGACACAAGCTCTGCTGCCCAGCAGGGTCCCGTAGTGCAGGGGTTTGCAGATGGCCACGTAGCGGTCATAGGCCATGACAGTGAGAAGACAATACTCTGCTGAGATCAAGAAGAGAAAGAAAAAGACCTGTGCAGCACATCCCAAGTAGGAGATGGCCCTGGTGTCCCACAGGGAATTGGCCATGGCTTTGGGGAGAGTGGTGGAGATGGAGGCCAGGTCGAGGAGGGAGAGGTTGAGGAGGAAGAAGTACATGGGGGTGTGGAGGCGGTGGTCACAGGCTACAGCGGTGATGATGAGGCCGTTGCCCAGGAGGGCAGCCAGGTAGATGCCCACAAAGAGGCAGAAGGTCAAGAGCTGCAGCCCCTGTGTGTCTGCGAATGCCAGGAGGAGGAACTGAGTGATGGAGCTGCTGTTGGACATTCGCTTCCTCTGGGCACTGGGACCTGTTCCAGGAGGAAAAGGCAGTGACAAGTTAGGGTAGACATCTCACAGCAAAACTTATTCCAGTTCTCATGGAAACCCCCCAAATTGCCTCTCCCCTTTCAGAAAACCTTTGGCTGGTCCCTTTTGTGAACACTGGTGGGTGCTGGCTGAGGATGCCCCACAAAGCAGGGGGCTCTGCTCTGGGCTCTGGAGGAGTCAGTTCTGCCCTACAACAAGAGATAAATACAAACTGGGAGTGATGTTAATCCACTCGTGGTCTTAAAGAGCTTTTCAGCATTGTCACTCCCAATTCACTGAACTGCAGAGAAGAGCTGTGGGGATTTTGTTTTGTTTATCTGCTTCTAGTTGCCCCATCACAGTGAGTGGTATTTTTAAGGCAGAAATCCTTGGCATTTCTGCTTGTCTCCAAGAGAAACCTTGTGGGTTCTGTGAAGCCAAAGGACTATCCCTTCATGCAGAGTGAGGACAGCCAGTCTGTCCATCAGCCTGGTCTCAGCTGCCCTAGGCTGCCACTTCTTTGAGCTGGAGGACAATTATACCTAGATGTTCCCCTGAGAAGAAAGCGGACAATGGTGAGAGCAGGTGAATCCAGCTCCCAAGTGCAGGTCTCCAAACTCCTCATACTGTCTCATCCTACCTGAGGAATATCTCAGCTCTCCCCTCGCAGCCAGGGCCACAGAGGGCTCATTACAGCTGCTTGCATACAGCCTTCCAGCAGCATTTCCATGGCCTTAGTACTGAGGGGCTGCCAGGTAACACAGAGATGGCATGGGAGAGCTGTGCCCTTCTGGAAGGCAGCCTGCAGCCCAGCAGGACCCCCCCGGGAAATAATTGAATGTCCGAAGGATCCTGTGACCTGAATGGAGAGTTGGCTCACTCAGCCCTGCAACCAGCATTGCCCGGAGCCCCCACCTTAGCTGGGAACAAAGGCAACATGAAGAGGAGAGGAAAAATGGAGAACTTCCCCAATCCTCCTGTTCATGGAGGCAGTACAGGGACAAACAGATGGGTACTCAGGAGGTTCGTCAGGGGTCCATCTGTCAAGGAGCTAACTCATGCCGTGGACCACATGGCCTTCGCGGTGAAGGCTCTGCTGGGTGGTAGAAGAGGTCGGGGGCTTGCTCCGGGGAAGGCATCTGCAGTGCAGGTCATGGCACGCAGGTGTATTAACCCCCCCTCCCACAGCATTTCTGGCAGCAGCTCCCTCTCACTCCCTGCCCATGGCTCTGCTGCCTGGAGCTCTCCCTGCCGGCAGATGTTTCTCTGTCCCCACATCTCCTCCCTTTTGGTGCTCACAGACCCCAGCCTGCCCACTGCATGCTCAGCTCTGCCCTGCAGACCCCTCCTGGCAGCAGGGCACTGCCCAGGGGCATCTCTGTGTGTGCAGGGGCTCAGCAGCAGCTCAGAGAAGTCTTCATGAGAACTGGGGTCTTTGTGCCTTTGCCAGAGCGAAGAAGTAAATTCCCATCTGCCACTGCCCCCCAGCCAACAAAGAGTGGAAAACTCAAAGCACAGACTCCTTTGCTTTCAGATAAATACTGCCTCGATGTCCTTCTTCAAAAGGACCCTCTGCAAATGCCCTGGGCTGATCGGGAGCTGTGAGCAGCTCTGACCCATGCAGCACCCTCTCCACTGCAGAAGGATCCTGCCCTGCCAGCTATCACACCTTCCACCCACAGCTTCTCCCTGTAGCATTGTGGGGAGCTCCCTGGGCAGGCTGAGTGCTGACCCTGGCAGGCGACAGAGCCCCTGCCCCAGCACGCAGCCCCTGGGTTGCAGGGACCCTGCTCTGAAGGACAGCCCTGGGCACCCCTCAGTGCACACCCAGCTTCCCACCCTTGCAGACATCCCCGGGAGAAGGGAGCTTTCATGCCCTGTTCCTTATGGTGCTGCAGGGAAGCCCTGCTCTGGAGCATGTCCTTCTCCACAATAAAGAAACCCTGAGCGCCATCCTGCCCGATCCTAGCTGCAGCAAGATGTGCCAGCTCTAGGAGGCCCCTCCAGGACACTTGTGTATCACCCTGAAGCCAGAGACTTACTGCGTCAAGGACGGTGTAGATTTCTCCACCAGTGAACTCTCAGCATTCTCCCACTACACAGTGCCTGTAACATCTCTCGCACGTCTCTCCTGTCCCCTTGCACTTGCAGGCTGTGCCCTCCCCCTGCTGTGCTTTGCAGAGGAGCTGCTCCTTGCCAGGAGCTCCCTCCAGCCCAGGAGCCCAGCCCAGCTCAGCAGCAGAGGCCCAGCCCAAGGCAGCACTTTCTCTGCCCCCCTGGGCTCCCTCCAGGTGTCCCTGGGGCTCCAGGGAAACCTGCTGTGAAACAGGCTGAAGTAACCACTGATGTTCCCTCCCACAGCTGGGGATAGAGACTTACTTCCAGTAGTGTAGTTTCTCTTACACTGCTGAAGGGGTCTCAGCTCCCTCCCATGCAGACCACAACCCCCAGGAGCTGGGATTCCTCTTGCATAGTTTCAGGTGTGCACAAAACAGGCACCTGCATGTGAGCTTCTTGTCTCATCTCCCATGCTAATTACTGGAGATGGAGACCAGGAGTGAGCTGTTCAGACACAAACACCTGGTGACATTTGAGGTGCCAGAGGTGACCAAGATGCATGCTTGTCACTCTGAGCTGTAATGCAGCAGTCCATAGAGACAGGGCAGCATCTGGGGGCATCACCTTGGAGGCTGGTGGGAAATTCCATTGTCCAGGTAAATTGACAGCAGATGCCCACATGTAGGACAACTGAACCCGTAACAGTTGCTTATGTCCAGGGCAGCCTATAGAGGTCTTCAGCTGACCAAATGCGGTCATGTGGCCCAAGGAGAGCTAAGTCTCTCTTTCTCTTCTCCATCAGTTCTATTATCTACACCTCCTTTGGCAGTTGTCTCATGTGCATCCCTCCATTGTCTAACCTAATCCAGGACACCTGAATCTTAATTTAATACCCAAATACAGGCCTGCAGAGCTACATGAGATGCCAGGGCTCTCCAGCCCAACTGCATGCAGCTGACACGGACAGCACAGGGCCTGTACAGGAACCCCCTCCCCATTCAGACTCATTGTGTGACAGGCACCCCCCAGGGCATCTCAGACAGATTTGGTGCCTTTGGGCCCATGACTGAATCCCACCACTGCACTGACGTGAGGTCTGTCCCTTCTCTCTCCAGCAGATGCTGGGCAGTGCATGAATACCAAGCACATCACACCAGGGTCCCCACTCGTGTGCATTCCCTCTCCAACCCTGCTGGTTCTTCTCTCCACTCGATGTTTAACCATCCCCTCCTTGTTACAATCATGGATCAGGCTGGTGATTTTCATTCTGCCTGTATCACAGGATGTCCACACCCAAGGGCACTCTTAACATCATCTCTTTCTTCCGGAGATCAGATTCACCACCACGACAGAGGCTGCAGAGACACCACAGACAGCAATCCCCTCTCCTGCTCAGACTGCACAGCCCAGCTGCGTTTCTCTTTGGCCTTGGAGAGAGCAGGGTTTGCCGCTTTTGTGGGCACCTCATTTCTTTACATTTACTCCAGCATGTCTCTGCTCTGAAGCAAAGCCTTTGCACACTTGAGGTCTTGGGCACTTGGTAGCAGGTTTCCCTCTTGCAAGTCTGCTCTCAGCCCAAAGGTGCCACAGCTGAGGGGCTGCAGCCCAGACATGCACCCATGCCCTCAGCCTGGGGCACAGGCAGGAGGAGCTGGAGCTCTGCATGCAATCTCTTCATCCCACTTTGAGGGAGTAACAGCTGAGGTGTGTTGGGACAGCTGACATGATTGGGGGGCTGTGAGGGGTGGATACAGGATCATCAGGAGAGACAGGCCAGAAGGATGAGGAGGGAGGTGTCCCCAGTGTGAAGAAGCTGCTTAGATGTGTGAAGCTCCTCTATGGGATGAACAAATTGGGTGAGCCCTTGTGGGTGAGGGTCAGAGAAGACTAGTATGGGTGACATTGTGGTGGGAGACAAAGAACCCATGGAAGTCCCCCTGTGGACTTTCATTACCCTGGCATTCACTGGAGAGAGACCACAACAGCATGCAAACAGTCCTGGAGGTTTCTGGAGGGGTTTGGGACACAGCTTGGGACACAGGACTTTGTAGCACAGCTGCCAGATTGGCCAAAAATGGTGACACTCACCTGCATCTGTTACTCTCACAGAAGGCAGAGCTGGCCATGGATGTGAAAACCAGTGTCAGCCTTGGCTGTTGTGACCATGAAACAGTGGGGTGTCACCTCCCAGGGGGAAGGAGAACAGAAGAGTGCAGATGCTAGCCCTCAGAGCAGCAGACTTTGGCCTGGTCTTGAGACTTTAAGTGGGGGATCCCCTATGAGCAGCACAGAAGAGCAGCAGAGCTCAGTACAGCTGGTCTGCAAGGACAGTGTCTTTCAAGTCCGAGAGTGTCCATACCAAGAGTCAGGAAAACAAGCAGAGATCTCAAGGGAGAAGCGTGGGGAACCAGCAGACTCATGGGGGAAGCTCCATAGAAAAAAGGCAGCATACAAGAAGTGAATGCAAGGGTTGAAACAAAGGAGGAACTCAGAAATATGGTTGGTTTTAGGAAAGCCAGAGCTCCCGTAGAGTTGACACTTGCAAGGGAGTTCGAGGGCACAATATTACCACTTCAGGAACAGTTAAAGAAGAAATGAAGACAACGTGTGGCCACTGCTGAATTGCGTTAGGTAGGTGTAGATAGGTGTGAGGCACTCTTGGCCTTTGTCTTCACCAGCAAGGTCTCCCAGTTCCGTGTGCCTAAGAGGCAGAACCGCAGGTGAAATCCAGCAGTGGATGGAGGTCAAGTCAGGGGTTACTTAGGGAAGGTCAGCCCTTACTAGTCCCTTGGACCAGATGGGATGAATCCAAGGCTGTGGCTGTTGAGAGACCAGGCCGAGGTCATAGCAGGGCTGCTCTGCTACATTCTGGAAGGTCATCATGATTGGAGAAAGCCAAAGGCAACTCTTGCATACGTCTTCTAAAAAGGCCCAAGGACTGAGCAGGGGAGTTACAGGCTGCAGTGACAGAGGCCAGGGCCTGCGTGGCTGGGCAGCAGCTCTGTGGAGAAGGCTCTGGTGGTCCTTGAGTTCCCTTAGGCAAAACATGAGCCAGCAGAGGATGCTGGGCTGTGTGAGCAGGGCCACAGCCAGAAGAAGTGATTCTCCCCCTCTGCTCGGCACTTTTTACACCACATCCAGAATCCTTGCCCAGGTTTAGAGCCTGTGCAATGACAGTGAGACATGGGCAAAGAGGAGCCGCTTCACTGGAGGGCCACGAAGATGGCAATCCTTCCATTACCCTTCAAGTGTTTGTGTGATTTCCCCAACAATACCAGTATCTGCAACAACAACAACAACAACAGCACTAATCTGCCTAAATAGAAATACCTGCAGTGGAGCAGTCTGCATCCTTGGTAGCCACTTTGGGCAATGCCAATTAAATCAGTATTTGCAATATACGGCATGATACCCAATCCAAAAGTACATACCTAAAGTGGTTCAGAAGAAGGGCTGTTGTGGTTTAACTGGGCACGCAGCTAAAAACCATGCAGCCGTTTGCTCACTCCCCTCCCTGCAGTGGGATAGGAGAGAGAATTGGGGAAAAAAAGTAAAAACCATGGGTTGAGACAAAGACAGTTTAATAGGAGAGCAGAGGAAGATAAGATGATGATGCTGATGATAATAATAATAATAAAAAATAATATAATATACAAGTGATGAACAATGCAATTGCTCACCACCCACTGACTGATGCCCAGCCTGTCCCCGAGCAGCGATCTCTACTCCCCAGCAGACTCCCTCCGGTTTCTATACTGAGCATGACGTCATATGGTATGGAACAGGCTTTTGGCCAGGTTAGGACAGCTGTCCTGGCTGTGCTCCCTCCCAGCTTCTTGTGCACCTGGCAGAGGTGACTGAAAGTCCTTGACTAATGTAAGGACTATTTAGCCACTGCTAAAACTTCAGCGTGTTATCAACATTATTCTCATCCTAAAGCCAAACCACAGCACTGTGCCACCTACTAGGAAGAAAGTTAACTCTATCTCAGCTGAAACCAGGAGACTTGGGTACTATCAACTTCATTGCTAAAAGAGAGGGAGATGGAGGGATCTCAGAGCTTCCAGGTTCCTGTAGAAGATTTAAGACCTCCAAGAAAGGAGCTGAAGATAACAGTTTTCAAATAGCCTAGCCTTTAGATCATTCCACGTGTGAAAAATCTGCTCCCCCATTTCAATCATTGGCACCCAGAAACCTCACCTGCTTTCCCCACCTCTCCTCCCAAAGCCTGACCAAGTGATGGGAGGAAAGGCAGCAAAAAGAGTGTAGGCCTCTGTGAATTAGCTGGGGTCTGGCACCTGGAGGGCCATGGTGTCATTCCATTGTACGCTCCATAAAGAATCAAGCCGGGAAGTGAGTCTGCAAGTCTGACTCAACAAGGTCCATGGACAGGCAAGGCTGTGTCTCTGGCTGTGTCTGGAGACCCCTATACCTACAGTATAGATCAAGCTGGGTGAAAGTGGGCATAAATGGTCTCCAGGGTCCATGGACAGAGGTGGGGGTGGAAGCCTCAGGTAATGCTGGTCAGGGCTGTGAAGGTCTATGGATGCTCTCAGGGCCCTGACAATGCCCCCACGGGATCCCACCTGCCAGTGCCCTCAGTAGGTCAAATTCTCATTCCCTGATGTGCAGGGTCTGCTCTCTGCTACTCTCCTTCCCCATGTGCCTGGGGATCTGGAGACCACAAGTTCATGGCCACTACAGCCTTCAGGTCTTCACATGACCAGCTCTTCCTCTTTTGGGAGTACCAGATCGACGTGAGCAGAAGACTGGGTGGCCCATTTAGAAGCTGACCAACACACAAGCCACAATCTAACCTGTAACATGTCCCATAGAGACCCTCCATATATCTGAGCTGCCCTAACATCACACAGGGCATCTCCCACTTCTCATCTCCCCTGTCAGTCTCTCCTCAAGACACTGTATCTCCAGCAACCACAAAAGCCATGGGAGCTGTCCTTCCCCACCTCAGCTCTTATTCCACTGATGTCACAGCTCTGTGATGGCACAGGGGGCTCCTGCTCTCTGTGCCCCAGGCTCTGGGCTTGGTGCCCATTTGGGCTGCAGCACCTCAGATGTGGCACCAGGGCCAAGGGCAGACTTGTCACATGGAAACCTGGTGCCCAGAGATGGGACCCCGTGTGTGGAAAGGCTTGGCTTCCCAGCAGAGGCATGCTGGAGTGGGTGGCAGGTGGTGCCATAATGATGGATGAGGTTCCAACACCGAGAGCAAAAGCTGCAGTCCCCAAGGGCAGAGAGAAAGAGGCCTGGGCTGTGCAGCCCTGGCAGGAGAGGGCTTTGCTGTCCCAGGTGACTCTGCAGCAGCATGGGGCCTGTGCCAGAGGTGGAGCTGATCTGCAAGAAGGACAAGGTGCTGCTGAGAAAGTCCCTGGGGGAGGGCAGCCTGTGATCCAGCCACGCTGTGGACATCATGTTGGGGACCGACTGGATAGATAGCAGCTCTGCAGAGAAGGACCTTGGCATCCCAGAGGAGAAGCAGCTGAGCAGGATCTGAATTGCACCCTCGCAGCAAAGGCCAACAGCCTCCTGGGCTGCATTAGGAAAAGCATTGCTGGCAGATGGAGGGAGGTGACCCTTGCCCTCCACTCAGCACTGGGGACGCCCCATCTGGAGTGCTGTGTCCAGTGCTGGGCTGCCCAGTGTAGGAAACGTGTTGACTTGCTAAAGCAAAGCAAAGGGCCATAAAGCTGTTTTAAGGGACTGCAGCATCTTTCATAGGAGGAAATGCTGAAAGATGTGGGACTGTTCAGTCTGGAGAAGAAAAGGCTCGGAGGGATCTTACTCATGCATATACATACCTGATGGGAGGGCATGAAGACCAGGGAGCCAAACTCTTCTCAGTAGTTCCCAGTGACAAGACAAGGGGTGATGGACACATGAAATGCCATCTGAACCCAAGAAAGCACTTTTTGACTGTGAGGGTGGTCAAAACTGCAATAGGTTTCCCAGAGAGGCTGTGGAGTCTCCATCCATGGAGATATTCCAAACTCAGCTAGACAAGGTGCTCAGCAACCTGCTCTAGCTGACGCTGCCTCAGTTGGAGGGTTGAACTAGATGATCTCCAGAGGTCCTTTCCAATCTCAGCATTTCCATGATTCTGTGAGTATGAAGGAGAAAAGTAAGAGAGAAAGAAAGGAACAACACCTAGCCTTGACTGCAAATATGGTGGAATCCAATGGAGAGGACCGAAGCTGGAGCAGGGGAGAAGTGTGAGGAAGAAGGAGTGACAGAGGTGTTCTTTACTGACTCCTAACGCCCCCTTCACCATCCCCCCTGCTCCTCGTGGTGTTGGGGTAGGTAGATGAACTGGGAACAATGGAGTAATTTGAGCCTGGGGGAAAGTGTGAGGGGAATGGTCTTTAATATTTTTCTCATTGTTTCTCACAATCCAAATCTTTTTTTAATTGGCAACAAATGAATTTGATCTTCCCCAAGTCAACGGGTCTTTGTCCATGAGGATATTTGGTAACTGATCTCCTTTACTTTATCTTGACCCATGAGTTATTCCATCTTATTTTCTCCCTTTGTCCTGCTGAGGCAGGGGAGTGAGTGAGCAGCTGGGTGGGTGTCTGGCTGCTGGCCAAGTTTAACCCACTACAGAAGCACCACATCAGGACTGCTGCATGCAGCATGAGGCTTCCCAGCAGAAGAAAGACCCTGACAGACTGGAGCAAGTCCTGCAGAGGCCAGAAGGGTGGCTGGGACCTGGAGCACATTATGGACAAGGAGAGGCTGAGAGACATGGGTTCCTTAGAAATCATTCAGAACAAAGCACAGGAGCAAGAACCCAGGCCAGTTGGTGGGATCTCAATCAATGGAGATATTCAGTATTTGTTGTGACAAGGCCATGAGCACCTGTTCAAGCTGGATCTGTCTGAGAACTGGCTTGGCTGAGAGACCAGCTGTGCAAGAGCTCTGGGGCTTGTGTGCAATACGTAGGAAACCGGTTCCCTTTTTCTGAATACTGGTGGTGGAGTTGGGTATCACTGAGCCCCAGAGAAGGATGAGGGTGACCATGCAGCAAAAGTCCCTTCTCAAGGATGGGATGTCCCAAGAGAGATGGAAATAGCCAGTGTGTGGGACTATCTGGGACAGTTTTCCCAGGGCAGCTTCCGCGGGGTGTCCAGGGAACATGGCACAGACCTGGCCTCTCTCTCCTGCACCTTCGGTGCCTTGCTTCCTTCACCATGATGCCTGACTCTGCACTGGCAGCACCCTGCTGGCTGCCCCCACCCTGCACACTCACACAGCTTAGCTCTACACTGCTGCTTTCCTCTCCTGGGCACTTCCCAGCCCAGTCCAGCCCAGCCCCTCCCCAGCTCTCCCCCCCTCCCCTGCCCTCTCCCCAGCCCAGCCCAGCAGAGCAGCCCAGTCTGGGCTGGCCCCACGGCAACGCCCATGGCAGGGTGCTGCAGAGCTCTGGGCACTCACCCCACAGCCCCAGTCCCTCTGAAGGGCACAGCAGCTGCTGGGGAGAAGAGAGTGGGGTTCAGTGTCCCCATCAGCCCAGGGGTTGTGCTGTCACCAAAGGCACAAGGAAAAAGAGGCTAGCCACGCTCTGGCTCTCCTGAATTTATATTGTAGGTGCCCAAACCTAACTGAATTTCCCCCCTCTGCTCCCACGAGCCCCACTGCCCAGGACAGCATGAGAGTCCTGGGGCTCCTCAGGCAGCTCCCGCATCTCTCCACTCTCCCTTCCCTCTGCCTCCTGGGTTCCCACTGACTCCCATCACACAGTGCTTGTTTGAGCATATCTGAATTTAGTGCTGTACTTTTGGGGGATTTCATCTTTGAGGGTGTTTCACCTTCTCAGCCTCCATTCATTCCAACCCCAGGGCACATGGGGAGTCCCTATCCTCTCCTCTCCTCACCCCTCCAAATTCATTTCCAGAGAGACTGGTATATGCCATCATTCCTGTCATACATGAAGAAACCTGGGGAGAGAATGGGAGCTCATGGACCATCTCCCCTACCATTGGATATTAAGAAGAGAGCTTCTAAATCCAGAGCGTTTGGTCCAGTGGAACTCAGTGCCACCCTGAACTTAACTCCCAAAATACTGAGAACATAAGGAGAACAGACTCTTTAAAAGACCAATTCCTTGGACATATTCTTTGCAGCACCTTTGGAGGAAGAGCCCAGCCATCAGGCACTGGACCTGGGAGATTCCATTTATTGAAGAACTGCTATTGGCCATGCCACATCTGGCACAGTGTTGTGCAAGCATCATATATGAGGGGATTAAGCCTCAAGACAAGTAGTATAAACCTAGAAAATTACCCATAACCAGGATTACCATAAGAGAAAAAAGCAGACATGGCCTAAGAAAAAGTGAGAAATGGGAAATGCGCAGAGAAGGGAAGGCAGGTTATTCTCGATGAAACAGCGGCCATTGCATCAGTATCCATAGGGCATCCCTGAGCTCCTGGTTCCTCATGCTGTAGATGACAGGGTTCACTGCTGGAGGCACCACCGAGTACAAAACAGAAACCATGAGATCTAGAAATATGGAGGACACTGAGGGGGGCTTCAAGTAGGCAAACATTACAGTGCTGACAAACAGGGAGACCACAGCCAGGTGAGGGAGGCACGTGGAAAAGGCTTTGTGGCGTCCCTGCTCAGAGGGGATCCTCAGCACGGCCCTGAGGATCTGCACATAGGACACCACAAGGAAAACAAAACACCCAAAAAATAAACAGGCACTAATCACAATAAGCCCCACTTCCCTGAGGTAGGCATCTGAGCAGGAGAGCTTGAGGATCTGGGGGATTTCACAGAAGAACCGGTCCAGGACATTGCCTTGGCAGAGGGGTAGGGAAAATGTGTTGGCAGTGTGCAGGAGAGAGTTGAGAAACGCACTGCCCCAGGCAGCTGCTGCCATGTGGACACAAGCTCTGCTGCCCAGGAGGGTCCCGTAGTGCAGGGGTTTGCAGATGGCCATGTAGCGGTCGTAGGCCATGACAGTGAGAAGAAAATACCCTCCTCCAACGAAGAAGAGAAAGAAAAAGACCTGTGCAGCACATCCCAAGTAGGAGATGGCCCTGCTGTCCCACAGGGAGTTCTCTAGGGCTTTGGGGAGAGTGGTGGAGATGGAGCCCAGGTCGAGAAGGGAGAGGTTGAGGAGGAAGAAGTACATGGGGGTGTGGAGGCGATGGTCACAGGCTATGGCGGTGATGATGAGGCCGTTGCCCAGGAGGGCAGCCAGGTAGATGGCCAGGAAGAGCCAGAAGTGCAAGAGCTGCAGCTCCCGCGTGTGTGCAAATGCCAGGAGGAGGAACTCATTCATGCAGCTGCCATTGGACATCTGCTGCTTCTGGGCATGGAAACTGCCAAAGAGAGAAAATAAAAAAATTCAGAGAAGCTTCTCTGAGCAAAATTTCATTCATTCATTGTGAAATACCTAAGGGTGCTTTTCTTCCCTCGGGAGGGGGGGGGGGGGGGTTGGTGTGTTATGCAGCTCCGAGGCTTCAGCTGTGGTTTGTGCTGGCTGAGTGTGCTGTGCAGAGCCGTGCCCTCTCCCCAGGGGCTCCGGAAGGGTCAGCCCTGCTTTCCAGCAAGGACCCATGGAGGCAGCAACAGCCCCGGGTGTTTGGAGGGAGGCTTCCTGGGGAGGAGTTCCCTCCGCTGCACTAGAGCGGAGGGCAGAAAGCCCAGAAGGACGCTTTCTTCTGCAGAGGAAGGTAGGAGATGAGGTGCAGCAATTGTGTCTCGTTACACTGTGTTTTAGTGTTCAGACACCCCCATCCCACTTGGGAAATGGTCTTGGAAGGGGTCACATTCCCCCATTGCCCCATTGCTCTCAGTGCAGACCACCGTCAGTGCTCCCATGCAGGAGGGCTGCTCTGTCCATCAGCCTGGTGCCCAGCTGCTCTGGGCTTGCACTGCTCTCAGCTGCAGGACGACTGCACCCAGACATTGCTCTGGAAAAGACACTGGAGTGTCCTGGGAGCAGAGGGGTCCTGTTCCAGGTGCAGAGTTCAAAACACCTCTCCTTTCCAGCACAGCTCTGCGGAGTATGAGGAAGAGGACAGGGCAAGGATGCTGATTGGCATGGGCAGATCGGGTGCTCTCAGACATCTCCTAGGTCCTACAGGAGAGCTCTGCCCTTCTGGAGAGATGCTCACAGCCCCGCAGGACTCCCTGCCCAGCATAATCAGGTGTCTTAAGGTGCTGTCTGCTAAGGGAAGCAGTGCCTCATTGCCCAAGCACTGAGTGCAGTGTCTGGAGCCTGGAAAATGAAGAGAGGGCTTGGGCACCTTGGTCCCATGGAAACACCTCCAGGGCAGCGCCCTCCAGGTCAGGGCCAGAGCAGGCACTCCACACCCCCACCCCTTGCCCCACACCACCACCGTTACTGCCAGGGACCCCACGAGCAGGAAGAAGAGCAGCACAAGCAGGGGCAGGAACAAAGAAGAACTCTGTGACTCTCCTCCTAAGGGAAGCAAGGAGAGGAGAGGCGGCCGGGCACTCAGGAAAGCCTTCTCCTTCCCCAGCAGAGCACAGCACCTCCCAGTCAGCAAAAGCGCAGGGCAGTCGCTCTCAGCCCCTTTGCCCTGCAGAGGGAAGCGGCCACGTGTCAGGAGAGATGCCCCTCTGCTGTGCCAGAGCTCTGGCTGCAGAGGAGGCAACTCCTGCCCTGGACCACACAGCCTTGAGGGCAGAGGCTGTGCTGGGTGGGAGACGAGAGCAGGGGTCTTGCGCAGAGGAAGGTGTCTGCATTGGAGGGCATGACAGGGAGCTTCCCAAATTCTCCCTCCCATGCCATTTGGGGTTGGAGGTTCCTAAAGCTCTCTGCCCATGTCTCTGCTGCCTGGAGCTATCCCTGCTGGGAACTGTTTCTCTGCCCTCCAGATGGGATCACAGACCCCATCACCCACTCCTGTCTGCTCAGCTCTGACCTAAAGAAACCTCCCAGTTGCAGGCACTCTCTAGAGGTACTCCCCACTTGCAGGCAGTAAGGAGCAGGTCAGAGAAACCCTGCTGAGGTCAGCAAAGGTGATGCTGGTGCTCTCTGGAGGTAGAGGAGTGGATGGAAGCAGTTGCCTTGGCTCCTGCCAGACCTACTGATCTCTCAGGGTGGCAGCTCAGGACTCTCAGGCTCCCTCGCCAAATGCAGCAGCACCTTTTCCCCTTTGTCCTGAAACAGCAGGAAACTGGAAGCACAGCCTCAGGAAAGCTCTTTAGCTGTAAGGTATCCCTTGCCTTGCTCTTCCTCTGCAAAAGCCCCCTCTGAAATGCCCTGGGCAGCTCTGGCTGCACACCCTGCCTTCACCCCTTCCCCCTTGTCTAACATGAGCCCCTGGGCTGGGAGGCCTCCTGACAGACCCTGGAGGCTATGAACGCTTTCGGAGACCCTTCCCGCAACGGCAGCTGCATTGCCCTGCACCAAGAGACTTCCCGTGTCAAGGGCTGGAAAGGTTTCTTCCCTTGCAGCTCTCCTCTCTCCTCCCACTCCAGCCTGCCTTTAATCTCGCTCTGCCCTACTCCTTTGCCCAGAGCCCTGCTGCGCTTGGCAGAGGAGTTGCTCCTTGGCAGAGCTGTCTCTCTGCACTGCTGCCTGCTTCCCAGGAGCTCCCTCCACCCCAGGAGCCTGTCTCAGCCCCAGAGGAGGGCACCTGCCCAAGACGTCACTTTCTCTGCCCCCCACCCCACTCGGCGCTCCCTCCAGGTGTCCCTGGGGCTCTCCAGGAACCTGCTTGGGAAGAGACTGAAGGAATCACCGATGTTGCCTCTCTCACCTCTGCAGAGACGTTTCTTTGCAGCAGTGCCCTTTCTCCTCTCCCAGACACAGTTAGGTCTGAGAATCCCCCTGCCTTGGCCCATCATGAGGCAGGACACCTGGACACTGCCAGGGAGGCATCTCCTTTAGCCATGCTGAGGGAAGGCAATCAGCTGAGTCAATGGAGGCATCTCATGCTGGATTTGTAGTGCTGGGGCTGGAAGGGACCTCAGCTCCCTCCCCTGCCTGCCGCAGACCCCCAGGAGGTGAAATTCCTCTTGCTTCAGTCATGGACCTGTTACAAATAGGCACCTGCACTCCTTTTCTATGGTCCCATGGTCATGCCCCTGTCTCTCCAGAAATACAGATGGGTTCTCTCCCTTTATTGCTTCATGGCATTAGCGTACACTGTGTACCAGTGTCCATTAGAGCCTTATCATCCTGTGGGTCTGCTGTGCCAGGCCATGGAATCCACACAGTCCAGTAAACCCGGCTGCCCCTTTCAACCACCTGGCTGGAGGCAGGGTCCCCTCTAATCCTGGTCATAGCATTCATAGAATCATAGAATCATAGAATCATAGAATGGTTTGGGTGTGAAGGGACCTTTACTGGTCATCTAAACCCCCCTGCAATGGGCAGGGACTTCTACAACTAGATCAGGTTGCTCAGAGCCCCATCTAGCCTGTCCTTGAATGTTTCCAAGGATGCGGCATCTACCACCTCTCTGGGAAACTCGTTCCAGTGTTTCACTCCCCTCATTGGGAAAAATTTTTCCTTGTGTTCAATCTAAATCTACCCTCCTACAGCAGCCTTCTCTTCTCCAGGCTGAACACCCCCAGCTCTTTCAGCCTTTCCTCATAGCAGAGGTATTCCATCCCTCGGATCATTTTTGTGGCCCTCCTCTGGACCCGCTCCAACAGGTCCATGTCCTTCCTGTACTGAGGACTCCAGAGCTGGACTCAGTACTCCATGTAGGGTCTCACCAGAGCAGAGTAGAGGGGCAGAATCCCCTCCCTCGACCTGCTGGCCACGCTTCTTTTCATGCAGCCCAGGATACAGTTGGCTTTCTGGGCTGTGAGAGCACATTGCCCGCTCATGTCCAGCTTTTCATCTACCAGTGCCCCCAAGTCCTTCTCCTCAGGGCTGCTCTCCATCCCTTCATCCCCCAGCCTGTATTGACACCAGGGGTTGCCCTGACCCAGGTGCAGCACCTTGCACTTGGCCTTGTTGAACCTCACGAGGTTCACATGGGCCCCCTTCTCAAGCTTGTCCCGGTCCCTCTGGATGGCATCCGGTCCCTTGGGAGTGTCACCTGCCCCACTCAGCTTGGTGGCATCTCAAAACTTGCACTCAGTTGCACTATTCATGTCCTTGATAAAGATATTCAACAGTACTGGTCCCAGCATGGACCCCTGAGGGACACCACTCGTGCGTTGGGTATCTCCAGGGGTGGTCTCCACTCTAAGGTGGGCTTTGACTAGATGATCTCCAGCACCTACAACCTCTCTTCTTCCTCTTAGATTTGACCTTGAAGCTTTTGCCGGATTTCTGATGTCTCCACTGGAGTGGTTGTCTTCTCAGTCAACACCCAAGGTTGAGACCTTCTACAGACCTAATGGCCACCCGGCACCACCTGAGGAGGACAAGCCTTGAGCTCACCCAAGCTCAGGTGAAGGCCTGGGCAGAGGCTTCCCTCCAAGGAAGGCTGGATGAGGTGACGGGGAGTCTCAGCCAAGGGCTGAAGGCGCTGGGGAAGGTGGGGCTGGCCCACAGCAAGGTTTAGGTCAAGAAGCGGGGCTGCAGCTGGGGCCAGAGGACACATGGAGCATGGCATAGTGGAGGGAAGGGAGGGAGGGGTATGGACAACGGACGCACTTAGGGGTGCCAAGGTTGCACTTAGGGGTCCAGGGGGGCCCTTAGGGATCTGGGGGGCAGTTAGAGGTCTGTACAGGGATGAGACCCAGTCTATAAGGTTAAAGAGATCCAGTTTGTACGGGGACAGGGCCCAGTCTCTACTGGGATGGGGCCAGGGGATCCAGTTTGTACTGGGATGGGGCCCAGGCTGTACTGGCAGGAGTTAAAGGGATCCAGGCTGGACTGTGACGGGACACAGCCTGTACTGGGAAGGGATCATGGGATCCATTTTGTACTAGGATGTGCCCAGTCTGTAATGGAAAAGGAAAAAAGGATGCAGTTTGTCCTGGGACAGGGCCCAGTCTGAGCTGGGCAATGTGAAAGGGATCGAGTTTGTACTGGGATGAGGCCCAGTCTGTGCTGGGAAGGGGACCAAGGGCTCCAGTTTATACTGGGACAGGGCAAAGTCTGTGCTGGGAGGCGTTAAATGGATCCAGTTTGTACTGGAAGGGGGCTCAGTCTGTACTGGGAGGGGTTAAAAGGAACCAGTTTGTACTGGAACAGGGCCCAGTCTGTACTGGCAAGTATTAAATGTGTCCAGTCTGCACTGGGAGAGGCCCCATTCTGTATTGGGAGGTGTTTGAAGGACCCACTTTGTACTGGGAGGGGGCCCAGTCTGTACTGGGAGAGGTAAAGGGATCAGGTTTGTACTGGGACGGGGCCCAGTCTGTACTGGGAGGGGTTAAAGGGAACCATTTTGGACTCGGATGGGGTCCATTCTGTACTATGAGGGGTTAACAGGATCCAGTTTATAATGTGACAGGGCCCAGTCTGTACTGGGAGTGGTTAAATGGACGCAGTTTCTGCTTGGAGGGGGGTCAGTCTGTACTGAGAGGGGTTAAAGGGTTCCAGTTTGTACCGGGACTGGTCCCAGTCCAAACTGGAAGGAGTTCAGAAAAAGAAATCTAGGTAATAGCTGAGAAAGTCTTAATTTCCAGCTTTTCATGACTTTTTAAGAAATTTTGCTGATCCCTGAGGGATGCTGCTAGTATCTGGCTCCTTGGAGGACTTTGTACCACTGACAGATTTGTTCCTGATCATCCAGCCAACTTCCCACCCACCGCATCATCCACTTCTTCAGTCCAGATGTCAACAATCCGCTCTAGGGAGACCACGGGAAACCACATCCAAAGAGTTGCAAAAGTCCAGGTACACAGCATGCCCTTCTTTCCCCTCCCACATGGGTTCAGCAATCCTTTTCTTGTCCTTCAAGTGATGGAGATAGCTGCAAGAGCATTTGCCCTGCCACCTTCCCAGGGACTGAGGTGAAGCTGACCAACCTGTAACACTCCCAATCCTCCTTCTTGCCCTTCTTGAGGATGGGTTTGATATTTGCCTTTTCTGAGGACCTTGCAGCCTCCCTGATCTCTCTGCCCCTTCCAAGATGTTTGAGAGAGGTCTCCTGATGACACCGGCCAGCTCCACCAGCACCTCTCTGCTCCTTCCCACACCAAAAGCCTTCTTCATATCCCACCCTTCCAGCGGAGTGCCCAGGACACAGCACACGCCAGTCCAGGTCCTTGGGCTGGCTCAGAAGAGAGCCAGAAGTGATTTCTTCCTGCAGGCCCACAGCTCCAATGGGGTCTCTGCGCAGCTCACAGCTTCCCTGAGCATTTTTCTCAGTGTCCCCCAACCTTTCTAGTCCACAGGCTGTAGATGAAGGGATTGAACAGGGATGTGAGGATGGTGGAGAAAAAAGGGTTTTGTCAAACTGTCTCAGGAGGGCTGTTCTGGGCATCACACCCCCAAGGATGAGGGTGTCATAGAAAAGAGTGGCACTAGTGAGGTGGGAGGAGCAGGTGGAGAAAGCTTTCTGCCTGCCCACGCTGGATGGGAGAGCTGCCCCAGGGAGGCATCTCTGATGCACACAGGATGACCATGTGAACAGGAAGGGGAGGATGGGATCTAAAAAGCAGGTTATGACAGCAAAGAGCACGAGGGTCACAGTGTCACTGCGTGAGAGCTCCAGCAATGGGGTGAAGTCACAGAAGAAGTAGTCCACTCCACTGGGGCCACACAACTGTATCTGGGACACGACTGAAATTATGACTGTAGATGACAGAAATGCCCCTAGCGAAGGGGCAGCTGCCCTCTGGAGACAGACCTGCCGGTTCATGAGTCTTGTAGAGAGCAGGGCGTGGCACACAGCCCAGTACTGATCGTAGGATGTGATCACGGGTAGTAAACACTCAGTACATGTAAAAGGTGCAGGAAACAATACCAACACCGTGATGAGCAGAGATGGTGCTGTCCCCAGTCACGCAGCTGGCCATCAGCTGGGGCAGGGTGGTGGATCTGTAGAAGATCTCCAGGGAAGACAAATGGCCCAAGAAGAAGCCCATGGGGGTGTGTGGATGCTGGTTTGCCACCACGTGCATGATGATGAGGGTTTTCTCAAGCACAAACACTACGCAGGTCATGAGAGAGAGAGGGAAGAGATTTGCCTAAGGGCTGGGAACGTTCCCCATTCCGTAGGTATGGGGGACTGCATGATGGCCCCATCGCCCTTTCTCCACCTATGAGGAAGAATATTTGGTTCAGCTTTAGTTTAGTTTTATCCTTGGACTGCCTGGCAAGGGTCATCTCTAGGGAAGCTGTGGGTTTCCTAAAGTCTATTTCTAAATTCCTCCCTCTCAAGTGAGCCTCTGCATCTGCCTCTCCTCTCTGCTTCTACTAACTATGGAGCTTCCTCAGGAGTTTCCACTTCACCCAGGCTGGTCTCATCAGCTATGGAGTCACCACTGCTCTTTGTGGGCAATTCTGTCTTCAAAGACCAGCTGTACTGAGTTGTGCTGCCCCTCACTGCTGCCCATGGGATCCCCCACTGAAAGCCCCCTGAACAGGCCAAAGTCTTCCCCTCTGAGGTCTGACACCTGCACTCTGCTCCTCTCCTTCCTCAGGCTGCTCAAGAGCTGCACCCCCCTATTTCATGGTCACTACAGCCAAGGATGACACTGGTTTTCACGTCCCTCACCAGCTCTTCATGGTTTGCAAGGACCTGAGCCAGGTGAGCATCGTCTATGTTGGTCCAGCTGGTGGCTTTCCTAAGAAATTGCTCCAACATCCTCCAGAAACCTATTGGTCTGTTTTCACAGTGCTGTCTTCCCCCTCCAATGAATGTCAGGGTCATTAAAGCCCCCAGAAAGAGCCCCAGGTCACTGATCTGGAGACTTCCTTGAGTTGCTTAAGTAAGAGCTTGTCCACCTCCTCCCCTTGATTGCAGGTTCTTCATTTCCCACCACGATGTTGCCCAAACTGGCCTCTCCTCTGATCGTCACCCACAAGGGCTCACCCAACCTGTTGACCTCTAGATTCATTGGACTCTTTGAAGAGTGTATCATCAAGAGGGTGAGTAAAGGATGGGGGAGAGGAGAACCAGAAGATGTTGAGAACATAGGCCCGCAGGTGGAGACCCCAGTGCAACATGCTTCCAATTCATGCAGTGCCTTGCACCTACCGGATAGAGATGGGACAGAGCTGGCCTCACTGCAGGGGTGGGGATCAGTCACTTGCACACAAGCACCAAAGGAATCGGAGATGCCGCCTGGGGTGTCTGTCACACACCCACTCTGAGGGGACGTGGCTTTCCTGCATGTCCTGTGCTGCCCCCACCAGCCCCAGGCAGTTTTGGTGGAGAGCCTTGGCGTCTCACAGAGCCCTACAGGCCTGTATTTGGCCATTCAGTGAGCAGCTGCCCTCCATTAGGTCGGGCTCCGTGGGGATGTGTGAGACAACTCTTGTTACAGCCAGTGCACAGGTCGTCAATACAGGTAAAGATGGGAGAAAGAGAGTGACTTCACTCTCCCTCGGGCACAGAACTCCATGTGGTCAGCTGAACACCTCTATGGGCGGCCCTGAACAGCGTGAGTAGGGAGAGGTGGCGGTGTCCTAAATGTGGGCATCTGCCGTCATTTCAGCTGGCATCCTCACCAGGCCGCAGGATGATGCCCCCAGATGTTTCCCAGTCTCTCAGTACTGCTCCATTACCGTGGACTACATCTGGCACCTCAAATGTCACCAGGGGCTTGTGTGTCAACTCCTGGTCTCCATCTCTGACAGTGAGACCACAGAAAAGGAGTGCAGGTGCCTATTTGTAACAGGCGCCATGACCGAAGCAAGGGGAATCCCACCTCCTGGGGGTCTGCGGCAGGCAGGGGAGGGAGCTGAGGTCCCTTCCAGCCCCAGCACTACAAATCCAGCATGAGATGCCTCCATTGACTCAGCTGATTGCCTTCCCTCAGCATGGCTAAAGGAGATGCCTCCCTGGCAGTGTCCAGGTGTCCTGCCTCATGATGGGCCAAGGCAGGGGGATTCTCAGACCTAACTGTGTCTGGGAGAGCAGAAAGGACATTGCTGCAACCAGGTTCCTGGAGAGCCCCAGGGACACCTGGAGGGAGTGCCGAGTGGGGTGGGGGGCAGAGAAAGTGACGTCTTGGGCAGGTGCCCTCCTCCGGGGCTGAGACAGGCTCCTGGGGTGGAGGGAGCTCCTGGGAAGCAGGCAGCAGTGCAGAGAGACAGCTCTGCCAAGGAGCAACTCCTCTGCCAAGCGCAGCAGGGCTCTGGGCAAAGGAGTAGGGCAGAGCGAGATTAAAGGCAGGCTGGAGTGGGAGGAGAGAGGAGAGCTGCAAGGGAAGAAACCTTTCCAGCCCTTGACACGGTACGTCTCTTGGTGCAGGGCAATGCAGCTGCCGTTGCGGGAAGGGTCTCTGAAAGCATTCATAGCCTCCAGGGTCTGTCAGGAGGCCTCCCAGCCCAGGGGCTCATGTTAGACAAGGGGGAAGGGGTGAAGGCAGGGTGTGCAGCCAGAGCTGCCCAGGGCATTTCAGAGGGGGCTTTTGCAGACAAGAGCAAGGCAGGGGATACCTTACAGCTAAAGAGCTTTCCTGAGGCCGTGCTTCCAGTTTCCTGCTGTTTCAGGACAAAGGGAAAAGGCGCTGCTGCGTTTGGCGAGGGAGCCTGAGAGTCCTGAGCTGCCACCCTGAGAGATCAGTAGGTCTGGTAAGAGCCAAGGCAACTGCTTCCATCCACTCCTCTACCTCCAGAGAGCACCAGCATCACCTTTGCTGGCCTCAGCAGGGTTTCTCTGACCTGCTCCTTACTGCCTGCAAGTGGGGAGTACCTCCAGAGAGTGCCTGGAACTGGGAGGTTTCTTTAGGTCAGAGCTGAGCAGACAGGAGTGGGTGATGGGGTCTGTGATCCCATCTGGAGGGCAGAGAAACATTTCCCAGCAGGGATAGCTCCAGGCAGCAGAGACATGGGCAGAGAGCTCTAGGAACCTCCAACCCCAAATGGCATGGGAGGGAGAATTTGGGAAGCTCCCTGTCATGCCCTCCAATGCAGACACCTTCCTCTGTGCAAGACCCCTGCTCTCGTCTCCCACCCAGCACAGCCTCTGCCCTCAAGGCTGTGTGGTCCAGGGCAGGAGTTGCCTCCTCTGCAGCCAGAGCTCTGGCACAGCAGAGGGGCATCTCTCCTGACACGTGGCCGCTTCCCTCTGCAGGGCAAAGGGGCTGAGAGCGACTGCCCTGCGCTTTTGCTGACTGGGAGGTGCTGTGCTCTGCTGGGGAAGGAGAAGGCTTTCCTGAGTGCCCGGCCGCCTCTCCTCTCCTTGCTTCCCTTAGGAGGAGAGTCACAGAGTTCTTCTTTGTTCCTGCCCCTGCTTGTGCTGCTCTTCTTCCTGCTCGTGGGGTCCCTGGCAGTAACGGTGGTGGTGTGGGGCAAGGGGTGGGGGTGTGGAGTGCCTGCTCTGGCCCTGACCTGGAGGGCGCTGCCCTGGAGGTGTTTCCATGGGACCAAGGTGCCCAAGCCCTCTCTTCATTTTCCAGGCTCCAGACACTGCACTCAGTGCTTGGGCAATGAGGCACTGCTTCCCTTAGCAGACAGCACCTTAAGACACCTGATTATGCTGGGCAGGGAGTCCTGCGGGGCTGTGAGCATCTCTCCAGAAGGGCACAGCTCTCCTGCAGGACCTTGGAGATGTCTGAGAGCACCCGATCTGCCCATGCCAATCAGCATCCTTGCCCTGTCCTCCTCCTCATACTCCGCAGAGCTGTGCTGGAAAGGAGAGGTGTTTTGAACTCTGCACCTGGAACAGGACCCCTCTGCTCCCAGGACACTCCAGTGTCTTTTCCAGAGCAACGTCTGGGTGCAGTCGTCCTGCAGCTGAGAGCAGTGCAAGCCCAGAGCAGCTGGGCACCAGGCTGATGGACAGAGCAGCCCTCCTGCATGGGAGCACTGACGGAGGTTTGCACTGAGAGCAACGGGGCAACGGGGGAATGTGACCCTTTCCAAGACCATTTCCCAAGTGGGATGGGGGTGTCTGAATACTAAAACACAGTATAACGCAACATATTTGCTGCACCTCATTTACCACCATCCTCTGGGGAAGAAAGCGTCCTTCTGGGCTTTTTGCCCTCCGCTCTAGTGCAGTACAGGGAACTCCTCCCCAGGAAGCCTCCCTCCAAACACCCTGGGCTGTTGCTGCCTCGTGGGTCATTGCTGGAAAGCAGGGCTGACCCTTCCGGAGCCCCTGGGGAGAGGGCACAGCTCTGCACAGCACACTCAGCCAGCACAAACCAGAGCTGAAGCCTCGGAGCTGTGTAACAGCCCCCCAGGAAAGAAAAGCACCCTTAGGTATTTCACAATGAATGAATGAAATTTTGCTGAAAGAAGCTTCTCTGAATTTTCCTCTTTTCTCTCCTTTGGCAGTTTCCATGCCCAGAAGCAGCAGATGTCCAATGGCAGCTCCACGAACGAGTTCCTCCTCCTGGCATTCACAGACACGCAGGAGCTGCAGCTCTTGCACTTCTGGCTCTTCCTGGCCATCTACCTGGCTGCCCTCCTGGGCAACGGCCTCATCATCACCGCCATAGCCTGTGACCACTGCCTCCACACCCCCATGTACTTCTTCCTCCTCAACCTCTCCCTTCTCGACCTGGGCTCCATCTCCACCACTCTCCCCAAAGCCCTAGAGAACTCCCTGTGGGACAGCAGGGCCATCTCCTACTTGGGATGTGCTGCACAGGTCTTTTTCTTTCTCTTCTTCGTTGGAGGAGAGTATTTTCTTCTCACTGTCATGGCCTACGACCGCTACATGGCCATCTGCAAACCCCTGCACTACGGGACCCTCCTGGGCAGCAGAGCTTGTGTCCACATGGCAGCAGCTGCCTGGGGCAGTGCGTTTCTCAACTCTCTCCTGCACACTGCCAACACATTTTCGCTACCCCTCTGCCAAGGCAATGTCCTGGACCGGTTCTTCTGTGAAATCCCCCAGATCCTCAAGCTCTCCTGCTCAGGTGCCTACCTCAGGGAAGTGGGGCTTATTGTGATTAGTGCCTGTTTATTTTTTGGGTGTTTTGTTTTCCTTGTGGTGTCCTATGTGCAGATCCTCAGGGCTGTGCTGAGGATCCCCTCTGAGCAGGGACGCCACAAAGCCTTTTCCACGTGCCTCCCTCACCTGGCCGTGGTCTCCCTGTTTGTCAGCACCTCATTTTTTGCCTACCTGAAGCCCCCCTCCATCTCATCCCCATCCCTGGATCTGGTGGTGGCAGTGCTGTACTCTGTGGTGCCTCCAGCAGTGAACCCCCTCATCTACAGCCTGAGGAACAAGGAGCTCAAGGATGCGCTATGGAAACTGAGTCAACGGACACTGTTTCACTGACAATAACCTGCCTTCCCTTCTCTTCACATTTCCCAGAGTTTAGCATCTTAGACCCTTCATCTGCTTTATTCGCTTGTGATAATCCTGCTCATAGATTATTTGCTGGGCTTATACTACTTGTCATGAGGTTTCATCCTGTTGTCTCTGACTCTTGCACAGCACTGTGTGACATGTGGCATGCCCAATAGCAGCTCTTCAATAAAACAGAATCTCCCAGGTCCAGAGACTGAAAGTTGGGCTCTTCCTCCAAAGGTATTTCCAAGAAAATGTCCAAGGAATTGGTGATTTAAAGAGTCTGTTCTCCTTGTCTTCTCAATGTTTTCAGAGTTAAGCTCATGGTACTGTTCAGTTCCACTGAAGAAAATGCCCTTGATTTAAGAGCTCTCTTGGTGTCCAGTGGCAGGGCAGATGGCCCATGTGCTCCCCATTATCCTCTCAGGTTTCTTCATGTACGGCAGGACTGATGGCATATACCAGACTCCCTGGAAATGAATTTGGAGGGGTGAGGAGAGGAGAGGATGGGGACTCCCCATGTGCCCTGGGGTTGGAATGAATGGAGGCTCAGAAGGTGAAACACCCTCAAAGGTGAAGTCCCCCAAAAGCAAAGCACTAAATCAACGTATCCACGAACAAGGACTCTGCAGTGCCACGGGAGTCAGTGGGGACCCAGCAGGAACAGGGAGGGGAGCCTGGAGAGATGCAGGAGCTGCCTGAGGAGGCCCAGGGCCAGGACTGTCACGTTGTCCTGGGGTGTGGGGCTGGTGGGAGCAGAGGAGGGGGCAAACGCAATCAGCATTGGGCATCACCTACAATATGAATTCAGGAGAGCCAGAGAGTGCCTAGCCTCTGTTTCCTCATGCCCTTGAGGTCAGCACCAGCCCTGGGGCTGATGTGGAGCCTGAAGCCCCCCTCTCTGCCCCCCAGCAGCTGCTGTGCCCTTCAGAGGGACTGGGGCTGTGGGGTGAGTGCCCAGAGCTCTGCAGCACCCTGCGGTGGGCACTGCCATGGGACCAGCCCAGACTGGGCTGCTCTGCTGGGCTGGGCTGGGCAGAGGGCAGGGGAGGGGGGGACAGCTGGGGAGGGACTGAGCTGGACTGGGCTGGGAAGTGCCCGGGAGAGGAAAGCACCAGTGTAGAGCTAAGCTGTGTGAGTGTGCAGGGTGGCAGCACCGAGCAGGGTGCTGCCAGTGCAGAGTCAGGCATCATGGTGAAGGAAGCATGGCACCAAAGGTGCAGAAGAGAGGGGCCAGGTCTGTGCCATGTTCCCTGGACATCCTGGGGAAGCTGCCCTGGGAAAACTGTCCTGCATCAGTCCTACACACCAGCCATTTCTATGTCTGACCGTACACCCCAGCCCTGAGCAGGGACCTTTGCAGGATGGTCACCCCCATCTTCCTCTAGGGCTCAGTGATAAGCCTCTCTGTCAGAGTCATTCTTGTGCTGGGAAGCCCCATACTGGATGCAGCAATCCTGATGTGGGGAGGAAATCCGAGGGATTTCGCAAAAACCCAGCTCTCTCAGCCTCTCCTTCTCCATAATATGCTCCAGGCCCCAACCAGTCTCTCCCAGGCGCAGGACCTGGCCTTTGTCCTTCTTCTGTTTCATGAAGATCCCCACAGGACAGTCCTCCCACCTCTCAGGTTTCCTCTGAAAGGCATCCCTAAGGCACAGGAATGGTCCTACCAAGTTGAAAACTGAAATTGAAAAAAGTGGTGAGGGTTCCCTCCTCTGGGTCATGGATACGGGTGTTAAACTGCACAGGGCTCAGGAGAGTCCCCTGTGCCACCTCACCAAACCCCACTACGTCCCCTGGCCTCCAGGTAGAGTCTGGCCCCTTCACCACTGCTCTCTCAGCCTCGTCATCCAAGCAGTGTTTTGCCCATCTGTTTGTCTGTCCATCCAGACTGTGATGGCCTAACTTGGGTAGAAGAACATTGAGGGAGACTTTGCCAAAAGGCTTGCTGAAGTGGAGGTAAATAACATCACCTGATGTCCCCTCATGCACAAACAAAGCTACTTCATCATGAAGGCAATCAGGTTGGCGAGGCATGATTTACCCTTGGGAAGTCCACGATGATGCTCTTCTCTTTTGGGTGCCCAGGAATGTCACCCAAAAGCATTCATTCAGTGGCCCAGTCCTCACCAAAGTGAGCTTGTATAGCCTGGGGTTCCCTGACTTGCACTTTTGGCCTCTTTCAAAGACAGGTGCACCATTTGCTTGTCCTCACTCACAAGAGACCTCTACCAATCCCATGACCTTTCAAAAGGCATATTTGAAAGAAATATTGATCTTCACCTGTAACTTCAGCATCACTCCTCTGCCTGTTATACGGAGTATTTCATTTCTCTAATCTTTCATATATTTGCACCTGTCCTGATATGAGGACCATTTCATCTTTGCAGATGCAGACTCTCTAGACAAAGGCCAGTTCCATTAGTCTCTAATTTTCTCCTCCCATTATTCTTTGTTCATTCAGATACCTCTCACCTACCCAGCTGCTGCTTTGAGCCTCAGGGAGTTCAAAGCTTGCCTGTCTTTCAGTAGTCTCATTGTCTCTTTAGCCGACACTTCAGTTGTTTTCCTTTCTATCTTTTTGCACCTATCTATCTAAAACATTTCTCATAAGATTATCCCTTGTAGAAAGGCAACCTCCTTAGAGGCAGCTTGTACTTAGCCTGTGGTTACAGAGCGTGTTTTATTGTTTATGAAAACTGACCATGCTTTGCTTTGCTTTGCTTGCAAATAGGAAAAATTCTTATGTGGCCTGCGTGCAGCCAGTTGTGATGGATGCACTCGACCTCTTAACCAAACTAGCAGTAGTGTGGTACAGGCTTCAGAAGAGGTAAAGGCGTGAGCCGTAGCCAGGCCATGAACTCTAGTTTCTGTCTGTTCTCTGAAAACCCACAAAGAAGCCGAGTGGTACCTGATGTGTATGAGCTTGGAACACCAATCATGCGACTGACACGGGAATAGTGGGTGGCTATTCCAAGACTCAATTATCAAGGAACAAAGAAACTGGGGGGTACAAGGAGCCTCCTGCATACCTTTCCTATCGCATGTAATTTGACTGCAAGCCAACCACTTTATCCGATAAATACGACAGCCTCAGTGAGCCGCCTTTGAGCTCTCCCTGCTAGGCAGCGTGGGTGCCTGGCGGTGATCTCCCCTTGAGCTGGGACACCTCTCAAGGTTGCTCCTCGAGGCAGACAGACCTTTTACCAACAACAGATCTTTGGTAAGAGACTGATATCGTGCATAACCTTGTAGCACGGTAACTTTGATTTTGTCTGGGCAACTTTGATTGCATGCTGAATTGACAAATTTTGCCTATATAAGCTCTTAGACATAAATCGTTGTCCAAGTCCGAGACTAAGATTGGACCTAGCCGCACCTAAGCTCCATCAGCAGTTTAGAAAGCAAGGAGGTCTACTCTGAACCTCGTGACTCAACGGGAGGGTCCTCCTTACCCTTTTGTATCCCTGGTCTCTCTGTGAATCATTTGAACTCGAGTGTAACTCAATTTTCCTTTGTGTGTTTCTTCCATGCAGTAATTAGTAGAGTAAACCTTGTCATCAAACTTATTGAACCTTGAGCAACCACTCTTAAACTTTGTTGAATTCCATCGAATTCATTGAACTCTGTCAAAATTATTATTCTACCTGAATAAAACTTATGCCATAGGAGCCAGTGGGGTTCCCATTTTGAAAGGAGGATGGAGAAACCGGAGAAGGTCCAGAGGAGGTCTGTCATGATGGGCTTTGGGGCCTAAAGCACATGAGCTGTGTGGAGAGGTGGAGGCACCTGGGCCTCTTTAGTCTGCTGAAGGAGAGGCACAGGGCAGTCTAAAAGCAGGTGACACCTACCTGGAGAGGTGGTGGAGCCAAACTCTTCTGCGGTGTCAGATGGTATGGCAGAGGCAACAGCCACCAAGTTCCTCCCGGGAGCTTCACACCGGGCCTTAGGAAACACTGACAAGGCAGGTGGTGCTGCCCTGCAGCAGGACACCCAGAGAGCATCTTTATTTCCATGTTTGGAGGTCTTCAGGTTTCAGCTCCACAAAGCCACAGCCAGCTTGACCCTGGGGTTGGTGATACCCCACCCTTTGGTGGGAAGCCACCATTGCAGACATGGAGACAAGGCACCTGGCCAGCTCCTTGAATCCAGGAATCGGTATGCCATGCCACCTGGGATTCCTGGGAACAGCTACGCTTTTGTCCACAGAAGCGTGATTCCTCTTCATGTGTCCTGGCCAATCTCCTGACCCATGCGGTGCCTTAGGCTCTGAAGAGAACCAAAACCAACTTGATGACTAGGTTAGTTTCATTTTACATGCTGAAATGCGGGGCAGACGCAGGGAGCTCAGAGCTTCCAGGCTCCCTGCTGCACTGTTAGGACTTCAGAGACTGGAAAGGCAAGTAACGGTGTCGTGGCGGTGTGCTCCACATCAAGGTTGTGCCTTCCTTTGTGCCTTTTCACTAACCTGGGATCTGTCCCTTGGATGCCTTTGGCTAAAACCAAAACAACTCCCCCATTCCACCTCCCCGTCCTGATGGAAACTGTGAGAAACAGATGGAGCAGAGATGATTTAAGGGCAATTCTGCCTAAGAGCTGTAAGCATTAAATAATGACAGAGAGTTAGCAGTGAGAGAAAAAGCACTGTTCTAAGACTTGCATGCCAGAGGCTAATCACGGAGAACTTGTAGCTATTTTGTCAAGTAAAGATGAAATGGAAGAGCTTCAGTTCATCATCAAGAATACGAAGGAGTTCCCTTACAGCACTGTCCTGTTACTGCTGTTAGGGACAGTACCACTAATTCCAAAACATCCTTGAGAGCTTCTTTATTTTTCCTCGTCTCCAAAGCTCAGGCTGCTCAGACCTGGGAAGTACTCCCTCAAATCTCTGCAAACCCAGTCTCTCCAACCTCCTCTCATCCACACTCTTTTACCCAAGGACACTTTTCCCCATCATGTCAGCACACTGCCTGGTCTCTATTTTTTATCTGGATGAAGCCAGGGTACTGCCTTGGTAAGCCTTCCCTACAGAAGTCGTCTCTCCCTGCTGATCCCACTTGTGTCACCTGGTGCTAGGTACAGCTCCATTTTCCTTCTGCAGAGCTCCATGGCATGGACAGTTTTCCTGTTTCTTCCATGAGAAAAGGTGACAAGCAGGAGAGACTCCGTGCCAGGAAGTCCCAGCCTTGGGTGTTGCTCACCTGGTTCTTACTGGCATCTCTGTTGGCATATCTGGTACTTTTCTGTGGCTACTCTTTCTGCACAGAAGATCTTAAAAAGACAAAGATTTCATAACGGATGGTCGTAAAAGCCCTGTTATAGACAACAAAGTTTGCCATGGGCTCTGGAGGGAGCCAGGAAGATAGTTAACAAGCGCCAGGAAGATCCAGGAAGCTTAAGGCCACTTCTGAAGAGTGAGTGGCTGTAAGCAACACTGACCGGCTGTGCGTAGGTCTCAGAGAGAGGGTGGAGGGATGTCAGTGAGAAACAAGGAGGTGGCTGATGGCTTTAGCGAATCCTTAAGCATATCTAAGCCCAGAAATGGAAAGCGGTTGATGTGTGTGGATGGGGAAGAGGAGGAGGTTTGTCCTGGGAAGATGTCAGCAGGGAAGACCCCTCTTCTGCAAATCAGGGATGACAGACATTTCCATGTGGTGTGCATCCCCTAGGAGAAAGGGAATGCCCGCTGCTGAGGATGGCTGTGCTCAGTCATGCACCGTGAGCTGACCATGCTCCCTTTACCTCCTTCACTTCCCACACTTGGATGGAGCTCAGGAAACATCAATGAGCGTGGAGGATGCACAGACCTCCTGGGCTGAGGTCCTGTCACTGCAGGGGAAGAGGGAAGGGTTTGTGAGACACATGGTAGTGCAGGGAGAGAGCAGAGCATGTGAGGATTCAAGCGAGTCTGGGGCTAGGACATCTTGGGTGCTAGAGGAATGTGAACAGGCCTTTGAAAGAAGCCAGATGGGTTGTGGGGAACTCAGAGACATTGGCAAATCCTCAGAAAACTACACCTTTGTGTTTGAAGAACAGTGAGGACACAGAGTTATCAGTGAACCTTGGGATATCATGGGGTCAGAGTGAGCTGGGGAAGCAGGGGTGGTGGTTAAAATCTGCAGAGAAACGGGCACAGACAGAGGACAGTGTAGGACAGCCTGTGGTGGGGAAAGCCAAGGGCTTTGGTAGGGCTGGGACCCAGAACTGAGGTCCTTGTTCTCTTGGCTAGGGCTGCTGACTCTTGGGCTGAGGCCCATGTGAGGACACCAGTTCCTTGCAGCCCCCGTACTTTGTTGCCTCCTCACCCCTGACAGAGCCTGGGAGGTGTCTTAGCACTGACCTGCACTCGGCATCACAAACCCTCCCATCTCTCTGCCCCTAGCAAGAGCCCTGAGACACCCATGAAGGAAAGGATCCCCATTCCTAGGGTCCTGGGGTCAGGGCTTGGCCATCCTCCTTAATGAAACACGCCAAGGGCTTTCACAGCCCCCTCCACTTGGCTTTCTGCATGTGTCACTCTCACTAGTTACCATGCTGTCACGCACAAGGGTTGCAGGCTGTGAGGAGGGTCCAGTCTGAACATGACGTCATTCACAATTGAACCTGGAACCTAGGATGTTTCAGGCCTAAGAGGCAATAGCACACCACGAGGAGAGGCTGGCTCTGGGGATGCCATGCTTGGGGCTAACCCACATGCAGAGAGGGAATTCATGACTGCAAGAGTCGCGGGAGCTATCATCAGAGACAACAGAATCACCGAACCATTCAGGTTGGATGGGACCTTGGGAGGGACTAACCTCCTGCTCACATTGGGATGAACAATGAATTCCCATTAACTTCCTAAGGGCTTCTGTCCAAGAGTGTCCTGAAAATGACTAAGATCTTTGGTGGACTCCTAGAGACCCTCTGAGGAAGCTGAGGGTGCCTTTTGCTGCCAGGTAAGGATGGCTACAGGATTCCTTGACTCCAACAAGCTGCTACTAACCTCGAGCATCTTCTAACGAGCACTGGCCACTGTCCTTGATCAAAAGGTGCAGTCTTGAGAGGCTGCTAAAGTTTTTCCAAACCTTGGACTATTACCCCGTGCTGCTCTTCCCTGTAGGCACCAATGACACAGCCAAACCTGCAAAGGATTGAGTGTGACTGTATGGCTCTGGGGGTGATGGGCATGGTGGCACGGGCAGTGTTCTCCTCAGTCCTGCTGGGGAGGGGGAGAGGCTTGAGGACTGGACAGATCCTGTGGGTCAGCAATTGGTTGCACAGCTAGTACCAGCAACAGGGGTTTAGTTTCTATGACCAGGAGACCCTCTCTGAGGACCACTGACTGCTGTCAGTGGTGTCTACGCTGCTCCTGAGGGTGTTCGGCAGAGATGAAGCTGATCTCCAGCAAGAACAAGGTGCTGCTGACAGGCACACTGTGAACATTGCTGCTCTGTTCCTTGCCTGTACCATCAAGGGGGTGAGTAAAGGGTGGCGGAGAGGAAAACCAGCAGCTTGAGAGTGTAGGCAGACGAGTGGAGACCCCAGTGCGATGTGCTTCCTATTCCTGCACTGTCCTACATCTACTGGCTAGAGCAGGGACAGACCTTGCTGCAGGGCAGTGGTGGCAATCGGTGGCTTGCACGAAGGCAGTGCTGTCTGGGCTGTGTGTCACACACACGCTTTGAAGGGGGGCAGCTTTCCTGTGCAGGACCAGTGCTGTCCCTGCCAGCTGCATGTAGCTGTCTGTGAAAGCCTTGGCACCTCACATAACACTACAGGCCTTTCTTTGGCCATTAAATTGAGTAACCGTCCTGAAATCTGTTAGGCAATGTGGGGATGAAACGAGACAACTCTCATGATAGTCAGGAGAGCTCTAGGAAGTACAGCTGATGGAGATCAGAGAGAGAGAGACTGAGCTCTCCCTGTGGTCCATGAGTCCATTTGATCAGCTGAATCCCTGTGCAGGCTGTCCAGAAAATAACAAATAGAGAAAGATTCTCTTGTCCTAAACGTGTGCATCTGCTGTCATCTCAGTTGTTCAAAGGAAATCATCCTCCTGCTCAGAAATGATGCCTCAGATACCACCTTCTCAGAGCAGATACATTAGAACATGTAGTTACCTCCATGTCTCTTGGACCAGCTCTGGCACCTCAAATGTCACCAGGTGTTTGCATCTGAACACCTCACTCCTGGCCTCCATCTCCAGTAATTATCACGGGAGCTGAGACAAGTGGCTCCCAAGCAGCAGGTGCCTGTTTTGTGCCCATCTGAACTAAGGCAAGGGGAACCCCATCACCTGTGCGTTTGTGGCAGGCATGGGAGGGAGCTGCGTCCCCTTCTAGCCCCAGGACTACAGACCCAGAATGAGATGCCTCAACTGACTGAGCTGAATCCCTTCCATCAGCAGGAGGGATAAAAGAGATTACACCCTGTCCTTGTCTGTGTGTCCTGCCTAATGCTGGGACAAGAAAATAGGATTCTGAAGCCTCATTGTTCTTCTGATACATGAAATGACAGTGCTGGAAAGAAGTGTCTCTCCCCAGCTGAGAGAGGGAACATGAGTGATTCCTTCAGCCTGTTTCACAGCAGGTTCCCCTGGAGCCCCAGGGACACCTGGAGGGAGCCCAGAGGGGCAGAGAAAGTGCTGCCTTGGGCTGAGCCTCTGCTGCTGAGCTGGGCTGGGCTCCTGGGATGGAGGGAGCTCCTGGCAAGTGGGCAGCCCTGCAGAGAGACAGCTCTGCCCAGGAGCAGCTCCTCTGCAAAGCGCAGCAGGGCTGAGGGCACTGCCTGCCGGCACCGAGGGGAGAGGAGCCAGGCAGAGAGAGGTGTTAAAGGCAGTCAGCACTGTGAGAGCTCACTAGGAGTGAAATCTCCACAGCCCTTGACACGGTAAGTCTCTGGCTGTAGGAATCTCCTAAAGCTGGTACCTCCCACAGTTGACAGGATCTGTCAGGTTGACTTACAGTATCCCTGTTGTAGAGGAGAAGAACATGCTCCAGAGCAGGGCTTCCCTGCTGCACTGTCAGAGGGACAGGACACGATTGCTGCCTTTTCATGGGGACAACTGCAGGGTGTGAAGCTGGGTGTACAGCCATGGGTTCCCAGGGCTGTCTTTCAGAGAAGGGTCCCTGCACCCCAGGGGGCTGTGTGCTGGGGCAGGGACTCTGCCTCCTGCCTGGGTCAGCACTCAGCCTGCCCAGGGAGCTGCCCACGATGCTGCAGGGACAAGCTGTGGGTGGGAGGAGTGACCCCTGGCAGGGCAGGGTGCTTCTGCTGTTGAGAGGGTGCTATGTGGGTCGGGGCCGCTCACAGCTCCAGATCACCACTAGGAAACTCCAAGGGGATGTTTCAAGGGGAAGTTCAAGGCAGGGTTTACAATAAAGATAAGGAGATTTCCCGAGTCTGTGTTTTCAGTTTCGTACTGTGAGGGCAGGGGAGAGAAGAGGGGCAGTGGGGGAGTGAAAGAGAAAAGGACCTGTCAAGTTTGAACAAGCCATTGAGACTCCTGAGCTGCAACTTGGAATGGTCAGTAGGTCTGCTAATAGCCTCCTAAAGTGCCTTCAGCTGCTCTTCTGCCTATGGACAGCTCCAGCATCACGTCTGCTGGACCCATCAGGGTTGTTCTGAACTTTTGACACTCCCAACAGGAACATGTGCCCAGCCAGTCCCTGCAAACAGAAGGGATGCCATCTTTAGGGCACTTGGCTGTCTATTTGAGTTGTTCTTCCAAGCCTTGAACTGCCCTCAAGGATGCAAAGCTGTCCCATAGCACCTCTCTTTTCTCTGAAAGCCCCATGGAGAACACAGAGAATCTACGACGGAGGAAATGCTGTCGGGTTGGTGAAATGAGGCATGTGTGTCCTTGGCTAGAGCGGGGTTCTGAGACCTTGAGAACAAGTGAGGCATTTAGTGGTCTGCAGTGAATCCCGCTGCTCTCAGCAGTGTCTGGTGGTCTTCAGGGCACCATGGGAGTGTGGTCATTCTCCATCTCGAAAGGTGCAAGCCCAGGGCAGCTGGGAACAAGGCAGAGGGACAGACCAGCTCCCTTCGCTCTGCTCTAAGCCACAGGCAATCCTCCTGCCTCTCAGGACTCCCTCTGTTCTCCCTGAGGGCAGCAGAAATTCTGAGGTTTCTGACATCCAAGAACACTCCTCAGGGGAAACGGAGGGAAACTTTAAGAATAAACTCTGAAATTGCCCTCTACCATTCTGCTTCCTTCCCACAGGGAGTGCAGGTGCTGACAGGCCCTTCTGCGTTAAGAGCAGTTTCATCTGACAAAGTCAAACACCAGGACTGGGTCCTTCCCCCACCTTTCCCATGAACCCACTCCTGCAGAGTAGGGCTGACTCCTCGGCAGGCAGCAGGCAGAGCCCATATTTCTCATGGCACATTCAGCCAGCACCAAGCAGGGTTTCAGAAATGGAGCTGAAGGAAGTTCCCATAGAAAAGTAAAAAGGGGGTGGGTGTAGAAAGGGGAGCAACTAGGAGAAATGGCTTTTGTTTTGTTTAGAGAAGTCTCCCCTAACTTCTCACTGCATTTTCCTCCTTGGACAGTCACTCATGACCAGAGGCAGCAGATTACCAATGCCAGCTTCATTACCGAGTTCCTCCTCCGGGTTTTCGCAGACACGCGGGAGCTGCAGCTCCTGACCTTCTGGCTCTTCCTGGCCATCTACCTGGCTGCCCTCCTGGGCAACGGCCTCATCATCACCGCCGTAGCCTGCGAACACCACCTCCACACCCCCATGTACTTCTTCCTTCTCAACCTCTCCCTCCTCGACCTGGGTTCCATCTCCACCACTCTCCCCAAGTCCATGGCCAATGCCCTGTGGGACACCAGGGCCATATCCTACCTGGGATGTGCTGCACAGGTCTTTTTTTTCTTTTTCTGTGCTACAGCAGAGTTTTATCTCCTCACAGTCATGGCCTATGACCGCTACGTGGCCATCTGCAAACGCCTGCAATATGGGACCCTGCTGGGCAGCAGAGCTTGTGTCCACATGGCAGCAGCTGCCTGGGGCAGTGCGTTTCTCAACTCTCTCTTTCACACTGCTAATACATTTTCCCTACCCCTCTGCCAAGGCAATGTCCTGGACCAGTTCTTCTGTGAGACCCCTCAGATCCTCAAGCTCTCCTGCTCAGATGCCGACCTCAGGGAAGTGGGGCTTATTGTGGTTAGTGCCTCTTTAATCTTTGGGTGTTTTGTTTTCCTTGTGGTGTCCTATGTGCAGATCCTCAGGGCTGTGCTGAGGATCCCCTCTGAGCAGGGACGCCACAAAGCCTTTTCCACATGCCTCCCTCACCTGGCCGTGGTCTCCCTGTTTCTCAGCACCTCATTTTTTGCCTACCTGAAGCCCCCCTCCATCTCATCCCCATCCCTGGATCTGGTGGTGGCAGTGCTCTACTCTGTGGTGCCTCCAGCAGTGAACCCCGTCATCTACAGCCTGAGGAGCCAGGAGCTCAAAGACCCACTGAAGAAGCTGAAGAAACTATGTAGCTGCTGCTTCCAGGTTCAGGGAGTTAAAAACTTTCCTATCTTCCAGTAGTATGTCTCAATATCTCTTTAGCCAACTCTTCAATTGTGTTTATGTCTATTCTTTTTTATCTCTACGTCTCAAAGAGCTCTTGTATGAATGGTCCTTGAGAAAGGCGGACTGCGTCAGATGCAGTTTGCACTTAGCATAAGGTTGAGGAGAGTAGGTTATGGTGTTCTGAATTACATCATGTTTCAATTTTTTTGTTAGCAAGGAAGTTAAGCATGCTGTGTCTGTGTGCAGCCAGTTCACTGAGGAACTCAATGAACTGAGAAAAATGAACTGAGTTCATTGAGTCAGTGCCGCTCACTTGGCGGCTGGTCACAAGTGGTGTTCCCCAGGGCTCAGTACTGGGGCCAGTTCTGTTTAATATCTTTATCAGTGATTTGGAGGAGGGCATCCACTGCACCCTCAGTAAATTTGCAGATAACACCAAGTTGGACAGGAGTGTTGATCTGCTGGAGGGTAGGAAGGCTCTACAGAGGGATCTGGAGAGGCTGGATTGATGGGCCGAGGCCAATTGTATGAGGGTCAAGAAGGCCAAGTGCTGGGTCCTGCACTTGGGTCAACCCCACACAACACTACAGGCCCTCAGGGAAGAGTGACTGGAAAGCTGCCTGGTGGAAAAGAACGTGGGGATGCTCGTCGACAACCAGCTGAATGAGCTGGCAGTGTGCTCTGGTGGCCAAGAATAGCATCTTGCCTTGCATCTGGAATAGTGTGGCCAGCAGGACCAGGGAGGTGACAGTGCCCCTGTACTCGGCCCTGGTGAGGCTGCACCTCGAGTACTGTGTTCAGTTTTGGGCCCCTCACTACAAGAAGGACATCGAGGTGCTGGAGCGTGTCCAGAGGAGGGCAACGAAGCTGGTGAAGGGTCTAGAGCACAAGTCTTATGAGGAGCGGCTGGGGGAGCTGGGGTTGTTTAGCATGGAGAAAAGGAGGCTGAGGGGAGACCTTCTCACTCTCTACAACTACCTGAAAGGAGGTTGTAGCGCGGTGGGGGTCAGTCTCTTTTCCCAAGTAACAAGTGATAGGACAAGAGGAAACAGCCTCAAGTTGGGCCAGGGGAGCTTTCGATTGGATATTAAGAAAAATTTCTTCGCTGAATGCGTTATCAAGCATTGGAACAGGCTGCCCAGGGAAGGGGTTGAGTCCCCATCCTGGAGGTATTTAAAAGACGGGTAGATGTGGTGCTTAGGGACATGGTTTAGTGGTGGACTTGGCAGTGTTAGGTTTATGGTTGGACTTGATGATCTTAAAGGTCTTTTCCAACCTCAATGCTTCTATGCTTCTACAATTCCATCATCTTCCTGACAAGGGTAACTGAGGAGGCAGTGAGGTGAGGCACCCTGTAGGACTTCCTACTTGCAAACAATGAAGAGCTGGTCAGGGATGAGAAGGTAGAGCTGAGGCTCCTGAGAGAGGGGAACAAGGCAAAGAGCAGGACTTGAGGAGAGCAGGCTTTGGCCTGACCTGCTTGGAAGAATCCCATGGGATACAGCCCTGCAGAGAAGAGGGGTGCAGAGAGCTGTTTGATGGTCAAGGGTCTCTTCTTTCAGCTCCAAAATGGTCCACCCTGACAGGCAGGAAGTCCTGCAGAGGTGGCAGGAGGAAGGCATGGATGAGAAAGGAGCTCCTCACTGAAACCAAGCATGAAGAGGAAACACAGAAAAGGTGGAAGCTGGATGACTCAAGAGTTCTGTGGTTCTGTGCTGGAGAGACCTCTTTGCATGTGTGTGTTCTTGTCTGTGCATAGGGGGACGAGGGGATCCCAGGGCCAGGTTCTGGATAGACAGAGTGTCTAAGACAGCTTCCTGGAGGGATCTGTACTGTCTCCATTTCTATATAGGTATACATCTTACACTAACATCGTATAGCATACAAACAGCCCAATCCTTGTTTCCCTTTTTCCACTGACTATGGTTTTGCTTGGCTGACAGACCTCCCAGGGTCCCTTCCAGGATGAGTGATTGTGCATTTCCTTCCACCATGGGTCTTCCCTTGACGGTACAGCATTGGTGGGGCAGCAGGACTGGGTCAGTGCAGGGACAGGGCTGGCTCTGACAGGGGCCATGAAGCAGCTGCCGGGAGGTGACAGCAAGGACAGTTTACAAGGGAGAAATGTATATATAGAGTAACTTCATTGTTTTTAGGAAGGCAAGGCTCTGGCAAAGCTCAAGCTGTCGCTGGCAGAGGTCCCACAAAGTCAATCTGCACTTGTGCCTGTGGGCCTTCAATACGTTGTTGCTGGACTGGACTTTTACTCCAGTGTAATCTGCATTGGTCGTGGCACGAGACAGACAGTTCCTACACCAGCAATCTACACCCTTCTTCATGTTAGGCCACCACTCACTGTCCTTCACTCTGCTCTGGAAATTAATGCCATCCCAGCCAGCCCCAGTACAATCTCCACCACTTATTCCTACTATTTGCGTTATGCTCAGGACCTGTACTATCCAAGACATCCTTATCAACACCCGCTACCCTCCTGTCCTTTGATATGTACACCGGCATCTGGAAGCCTCATGGTCACAAGTCTTGCTTCTCATGGTGTAGTTTAATAAGCCCCAAATCACTGGATGGCCAGTAGGGCTGGGCACCAGCAGCCCAGGAGCATCCCAGAGGATGCTGAAGATAATCTGTTGTCACAGACATTAATGAGCTGACTTGGGCTGCACTCCGTTACTCATAACAAAGGCAAAACTGGATGGGTATATCAGTGCTGAGGATAGCCACAGCTGCAATGACTGTGAGCTGGTGGAGAAGTAAGAGAAAGAGCAGCATCATTGCCCAGAATTGCCCAAAAGCAGATTCCAGCTGGTTCAGGAGCGGATTGATCTGACCTGCGTAAACTGAGTGGCTCTTCAGAACAAAGTTTCTGCGCTAACAGCGTTGGTGAGAAATGTGGTTTTATGAATGACTACACAAAAATATGCTCCTAGAGTGAGAGAGCAACAACTGTGGTGTGCACACTTGGCGCTGCCAGTAAAATGAAAGAAGAAAATCATTGGAATTGATACCAAAAAATCATTAGACCTGGCAAAAAAAAATTTGAAGTTTAGAGAAAGATGACTTTTCTTCAGTTATTGCCTAGATTTATTTTTGAGCTAGGTTTCAACTCATGACAAGATCCACATTCGGGTCTTGAATAATTTGGCCACGTAGAGAGTCTGTTTCTGCCTGAGATTCCCTGGGGTAGCTTGGAAACATGACACGGGACCTCCGGGGTCCCTTCTGGAGCATTAGCTGGTAACCACCAGAAAAGCACCTCTGGACATATCAGTTGAAATAACTTCTTGCTCTCCACTGACTACAGAGGGAAGTCTAGACAACCTGATTGGTCATAGACATCTGCACGGAATTGTTTCATACAGAGTGAGACCACTCTCATCTATTTCTTCACCTAAACCAGTGTCACGCATCACATACCTTGTAGGGGATGAAAAGGAAACGTGGTTTGATGTCTAAGAACTCCTTTAGGAAGCCACTGTAACAGATATGTAAGACGAGCGCAAATGTAGTCATCCAAACCCAAGGTGTTTCAATGCTACTGGTCACTCTGCTCCCCTGTAGCAGGTGAGAAAGCTGGGCACCCGAATGTGACTTGCTGTGTGCAAAGAGTGAGGAGGGATATGCACAGTCCTGGGCAGGGACTCTTTTGAGGGGGGCACTGGGCTTTCTGCAAGACAGAAAATGATCTCTTTGAATGCTGTAGGCCTGACTAGCATCAGAAAATGTAAAAAAACCAAAAACCCAAAAAACCAAAAACCCACACACAAAACCAAAAAATAAAACCAACAGAGAAAAGAAGAAAATGATCTAGAATGAAGAAAATGCTAAGCCTCTCAGATTCTTTGTGTTCTTATCCTCCTGGATTTGGTTTGGTTTGTATTAAATTTGTATTTGCTCATCTTTGGTGATTTCATGTGCTGGGAAGGATGCAGTTCCAGGGACACAGATGCCTGGTGCCAGTGTAGATGCCCCGTGTAGTAAGATAAGGGCTGGCGACCGGAAGATCACGCGCTGTACGGAAAGAGTTAAGGGTCGACCCTCCCTTGTCTCCGCCCCTTATAACATGACACGCCTACTGCTGGGAGTATAAAGGTAAACTACTGCGCAATAAACGGGGGAGTTGAACACCCACACTGCGTGTGCTGACTGTTCCTTCCCCAGCCCGGGTCGGCTGGAGATCCACCGGTATAACCTTGATATGTAACAAACGCTACATAGTGGTGACCCCGACGTGATCGGCTGCAGGTAGCAGCGATGGAGCTCATGGAACTCGTAAAGGTATTAAAGGTGGTAGCAACGGAGGTGGGCGAGGATAGGGTGATAAGGAAAAGGCCCACAGGCGACTGCATCCAATGGATGCTACACCGGGGAGTGCTCGGCGCTCCCACAGAAGTTTTCGACACCTCAAATTGGGGAAAAATACGCAACGAGCTGACAGAAGCGATCATAAATAATGTTGGATGAGCCAGTGACTGGCTTCGCGCCTGGGGAACAGTAGAAAGGGTGCTCAAGAAGGGGTTTGCAGCAAAGCGGTACTGGCTTGCCGCACGTAGCGCGCTGATGGGGCATGAATCTCCTGGGAACGAAAAGCCAACGGGTTTAGTTTCGGAGGGGACACAGGCTGGCTGGGAAGGAGTGCCCTGTGGGACACAGACGGAACTGTCGCTACTGGGGGCTGAGCCAACGGAGGAAGGGGAGGCGCAAGGAGGCTATGGCGCAACGGGAACAAAGGAGTCGGGAAAGGTGTTCCCATTACGAGTGGGGAGTTTAGGGCGGCCGCCCACGGAACCTTCGGCGCCCCCTGCACCGGCGGATCCGCCACTTCCTCAATACCCCTGGGGCGAGTTGCAACAATGTGTGGAAAGGGAGCTGACTGATAGGTTGCTGGATTGGGTCCCGGGGGCCGATGTGGGATCCCAGCGGTATCGTGATTTACGTGAAGGAAGATGGCAGGAAGGAGAAAAGGAGGGCAAGGCACTATCACCTTCTGAGGATGCCCTGTTGGATCCCAGTGATCGACGGGTGCTGGACACACAGAGAGCGGAGCGCAGGAAAAGATCTGAGGAACAAGGAGAACCGGTGTCACGGCTGACGACATCTAAGGGGGGTGGTAGGGCTCCCCCGGCACTGCCAGTGATACCTGAGCCACCAGAGGGACCCCCTACCCCTTGGGCAGTGGGAAAGCAAACTGGTATTCCCTCACAGTGGAGGGAGCCTGTACACGATTATCCCATGAGCTCTGATAGCAGTGAGGACGAAAGGGGCAACGAGGAATCCTCGACTGTTGCTCATCCGCCCCCACTTCCAAGATCATTACCAAAGAGGGGCGAATCTTTAAAAAAGGGAGTGGGATTCCAGACTAACAAGGTTTCAAGAGAACTCGAGACATTGATCAGCCGATTGAGAGGGGTGGTGGCGAATGCAGAAAGTCTAATGCCAGGGGAAAAGCCGAAAGAGAGGGCAAACGGGACGGACTGGCGGATGATTGCAAAAAATTGTGTCTTGGAAGGAGTGCGATTCCAGGCCCCTCCGGTTCAAGCATTTCCTATCCGAGCAGCTGCAGGCGGGGGATATGAGTGGCAACCGTTAGATACAAAGTTGGTGAAAGAATTGGCCACAACGGTGAAAAGTCATGGATTAAACTCCCCAGAGACCCAAGTCCTACTAGACTGTGTTTTTGCAACGCCGCTTGCACCTTTTGATATTATTCAGTTGATGCGGGCCGTATTGACCCCCTCGATGATGGTATTGTTTAGGGAGGAATGGAGGAATCGGTGCACCCAAATTGTTACCGAGGCGCAACAGGCCGGCCATCCCATGGCAGGAGTGACTTCAGAGCAGCTGATGGGTGAAGGGCAGTTCGCAACTCCTCAGGCACAGGCTCAGCGAATGCGGGGGCGCGATTTTGCTGCATCTTCGAATGCTGCCCAAGAAGCGATACGCATCGTCGTGGCTCTTGATAAAAGGGAGCCTCCATGGGTCCAAATACGTCAATCGTTAAGTGAGCCCTTCACAAAGTTTTTAGACCGGCTGCAAGCGGCGCTCAAGGTTGCTCGACTTCCCGAGCAAGCTAAGGAGGCGATATTGCTTGACTGTGCACGTACGCAAGCAAACCCACAAACCGCAGTGTTGCTAAGACAGTTACCCATAGGGACCACGCTTTCACAGACGATTCGTACGTGCTGGAACAGGAACAGATGCAAAGTATGCAACTGGTAGTGGCTGCAGTCCATGCAGCCTGCCGCGGTGCACGACTTATGTGCCATAAGTGTGGGGGGCAAGGACACATGGCGCGACAATGCCCTTCAAAAACAAACACCCCTGGAACAGGGGAAGGAGAGAGAGACCTACGATGCTGGCGCTGCGGGCGACTAGGCCACAGAGCTCGACAGTGCAAAGTGGGGAGTCAGCAATGGAGACCGGACTGGGGAAACAAGAAGAGGGGATGGCAGGGGGCCGTGCCATCCCCACCTGCCCCAGCGATCAGCTCAACAGGCCCGACGACAGCAGCGCAATATGTGGTACAGGCAGTCTTTCCTTCCCCGGGACCAGCACAGTCGCCTGCGGTTCCAATAACGCAGTTTCCAACTCAGCTGCCTTGGGGAGATGGGATCGCGCAATACAGGACGCTGGGGATAGAGCCTCACCATATGTGGCACTCACCCTAAACATGACCACACGGCCAGAAGTAGATATTGTAGTTACCCCATGGCTCCCAGAGTTGGGGGGACCACCACGCCTCGTATTAAGAGCCCTTTTGGATACAGGGGCGGACGTTACAGTAATCCCATCACATCTATGGCCAGATGATTGGCCACTCGAACCGAGAGGTTCGCTGCAAGGCGTGGGAGGCATGCAGAACTCGCATCAAAGCAGAAGCCCAATGCAAATTATGTTGAAGGATCCGGAATCCGGACAAGCTAGGGTAGCATGGTGTAACCCCGCCATTGCTGAGTTACCCATTGTCATCTTGGGACGATGTTGCTTGTAGAAGATGAATATAGTGCTGCATACAAATTTATCATAATGGCCACTGCCTGTGTCCGCCCATTAAAACTCACCTGGTTGACAGATAAGCCAGTGTGGGTAGAGCAGTGGCCATTAACAGAGGAAAAGGGGGCGGCTGTTCGACAATTGGTACAACGAGAACTTGACGCAGGACACATCGAACCCTCTACAAGTCCCTGGAACACCCCCATTTTCGTGATAAAGAAAAAATCGGGAGCGTGGCGACTGCTACATGATCTACGCGCAGTTAATGCATGTATACAAGACGGGCCCGCTACAAGCAGGCCTCCCCTCTCCAGCCATGGTTCCACCTGACTATCAAATAGTGATTATGGATATTAGAGATTGCTTTTTTAGTGTTCCCTTGCATAAAGAAGATAGAGTACGCTTTGCTTTTACTGTTTCTGAGCCTAACAATCAACACCCGTGCGCCAGATATCAATGGAAGGTGTTACCCCAGGGCATGAAAAGCTCGCCAGTCTTGTGTCAAATTGCTGTAGCTGCTGCGATACGCCCTATTCGAAAAAATTTCCCTACGGTCATCATTTTCCATTACATGGATGACGTGTTATTGGCATCCAACCAAGAGGAGTTACTGGAAAAGGCGCGCGTGCAGCTGATAGTCAGTTTGGAGCAACATGGGTTACACATTGAGCCTCGGAAAACGCAGGTAGGACGTGCAGTAAAGTATTTAGGTACTCAACTGAGGCCACGAAGCGTGACAGCACAATCATTTGAAATTCGGACTCCAGTGACAACACTCCATGAGGCGCAAAAGTTAATTGGACAACTATTATGGCTTAGAAACTTTATTCCAATATCTGACGCAGAAATGAGTACCTTATATCAACTCCCGAAAGGAGGAGATTCCCCCCTAGCTCCAAGAACTCTTTCAAAAAACCATCAGGAGATTCTTAGGACAATTATGGGACGGGCCCAGCATTGGGGTCTCGCTCGATTTACACCTGAACAACCGGTCGCTGCCCTGATTTACATGACCGACACCGCTGGCCATGGTTTACTAATTCAAAATAGTGGTGAAAAAGGCTGGCCTTTTGCTTGGTTGTATCAAGGCAAACCAAAGACAGCTTTAATTTCTTGGCCAACTTTATTATCCCAGCTTATTCTCTGTTGTCGGAGGCAAACTCAACACTTAACAGGAAAAGACCCGGAGGTCATCGCGTTGCCCTGTTCTTTGGCACAGTGGGAGTTGGTACTTCCGCAAGTCGGGTTTCTGCAAGCGGCGATAGCTGAATTTACGGGTCGTATTGAAGGTCTAAGACCACACCCCTGTGGGGAGATAATCCAGGTACTCCATCTTTTGCCAGCTAGTGCCATAGTTGAACAACCCACCGGAGGCCGCACGGTTTTTACCAACGCGTCATCGGTTACTGGGAAAGCTGTCGTTACATGGTAGGAGGATGGTCAGTGGACCCACATTAGTTATCAAGATCAAGGGCAATCCGTGCAATATCTTGAGGCCAAGGCGGTATGGATGGCTCTCACTCAATGGCCCAAAGAGGCCTTAGATCTAATCACAGACTCTTGCTATGTATATAAGTTACTAAAGAAATGCCGATGGGCACTTGGGGCAACGTCGGAGATTGCCGGAATGTTGCTCACCGCACTGCAAATGAGAACCGCTCCTGTCTGTCCTATCCATGTTAATAGTCATAGTTCCATACCGAGTTTTCTTTCTGCTGGGAATGAAGTAGCGGACAGCTTAGCAAAGAGCATACTGGCGGTTGAAGAAACTTCCAACCTAAGGCGAGCTTTCCGCCTGCATGAGCTGCTCCACTGTGGAGCTCGCGGTTTAGCTAGGCTCGCTGGCATTACGTTGCAAGGTGCTCGCTCTGTGATTGCTGCTTGTCCTGTGTGTTCCAAAGGTCCCCTCTGGGAGGCAGGGGTAAACCCTCGAGGGTTGCAGCCCAACCAAATATGGCAGTCTGATGTTACAATTTATGAACCCTTTAATCCACCTAAGTATCTACATGTCACAGTTGATACCTGCAGTGGAGTTATTTTAGCCACTATGCATGCTAAACAAAATGCTCTCGCAGTTATTTTACATTGGCAGGACTGTATGGCGCAACTTGGCATCCCACAAAAAATTAAAACAGATAATGGAGCGGCATACGTCAGCAAGAAGACAAAGGACTTTTGTGCGCACTGGGATATTCAGTTGAGTCATGGCATTCCCTATAACAGTACGGGCCAAAGCATTGTAGAACGCGCGCATCGCACATTAAAAGAGTTACTCGACCGACTTAGGGAGGGGGAAAAGATAAGCCCAGGAACAGGGGTTCCCCCTCCCCTTGACCCTCCCTTATTTCGGGCACAGCGTCTGTTGACGACGGCACTAATTACCTTAAATCATACCATTCGAGGGAACACCTATAAAACCCAGACTGCAACCCAGGCACATTTCCGGCTCGATGAGAACGAAGGGCCTTACCCTTTGGTTCAAGTACGGGACCTGCAAACCTGTGAATGGGGGGGGCCTTTTTCCATCCGTTGCCTGGGATGTGGGTATGCCTGTGTGCAAACCGAGAAAGGGACGCTAGAATGGGTACCCAGTCGAAATATTCGACCGTATAGACATTAATCAATCTATTGAGTCTTATCTTGACAGGTTACCATTTCCCTATGCATCCTGATGGTGTGGGGGAGTAATGAGGGAGCCGCGACGAACTACTGGCTGGACTGGGCAAAATCCACGAACATAACGGATGCGTGTCTGTATAAGTCTTACCATATATCGATTATTTTACACGCAGCTTCCCCAGCAAGATCCAGAACTACTGGAGCTAAGGGAGGGGGAAATGTAGTAAAGATAAGGGCTGGTGACCGGAAGATCACGTGCTGTACGGAAAGAGTTAAGGGTCGACCCTCCCTTGTCTCCGCCCCTTATAACATGACACGCCTAGTACTGGGGGTATAAAGCCCGGGTCAGCTGGAGATCTGGCGGGATAACCTTGATGTGTAGTGTTTGCTACAATAAAAAACCTAGGAGTGTGGTGCTGCACTGCAGCAGGACACCCAGAGTGTCTCTGTGATCCCCACCCTGTGATCCCCACCCTGATTTTCAGGTCTCAGCTCCCAAAAGTGCCACCAGCCTGACCACGGGGTTGGTGGTAGTTACCCTTTGGGCAGGAGGACAGGCTGGAGACCCCCAGCACTCCTTTTCCCACCCACGCTTCCACCAGCAGCCTGTGCCTTGCAGTATGCCCTAGAAGAAGGGATTCAGTTGAAGGTGAGGGTGTCTCTATCAGGCTCAGGGGAAGATTCAGAGAAGAAAGCAGCTCAAGCGATCTCTAGTCCACTGTGCAGCTCAAAGCAAGGCCAGCTCTGAGGTCAGACCAGGTTGCTCCCTAAATGTTGGTATTCATGAAAAGGCTCTAAAGAGGAGCCAGGCATCTAAGCCATGGTTAGAGAATCAGAGACAAGGCATTTGACCAGCTCCCTGAAGACAGGTATTGGGAACACCTCCCCTTTTGGTCCTCTACTGGTTTTGGTTGGGATAGAGTTGATTTTAATCATAGTAGCTCGTATGGTTTTATGGTTTGGATTTCTGATGAAAACAGATTGATAACACAACGATGGTTTAGCGATTGCTGAACTGTGCTGACACTGGGTCAAGGCCTTTTCTGTTTCCCAGTCTGCCCTGCCAGTGAGTAGGCTGGGAGTGGGCAAGAAGTTGGGAGGGGACACAGCCAAGACAGCTGGGGGAATCTCAACTTAATTGCGGAAAGGAAGGTTCTCTGCTGCGGATTTCAGGCTTCAGAGATAGGATCTGAAGAGAAGAGCTTTGAACTAGCAAAACTTTTCTATCATTGTGCATGTGTTGCCTCACTTCCCCGCTTTCACTCATTGGCACCCAGAAGCATCACCTTCTTCAATTTGCTTTCCTCTGAAATATAGCCAAGTGATGGGAAGAAAGGAAGAAGAAGGAGAGAGGAGGTCTTTTTCAGTCCGTATACGGCTGAATTTCACAGGTATAATTCAGATTAATTTTGCTACAAACCTTGATTGTTTGAAAGTGTTCAAGGGACTCCCCTCCCGCCGCCCACCTTTGGCCCTGGCCTGGTGAGCACCTCCAGGGCCTGGTTCTACAAGCACTGCAGTGCCATGGCTGTGCTGGGCCTTTGTGTATCGGCCGGAGCCTGGCACTTGGAGGGACAGGGTGTTGTGCCATTGTGCATCCATAATGGCTCAAGCTGGGAAGTGAGTCTGCGAGTCAGACCCAACGAGGTCCATGGCCAGGCATGGCTGTGCCCATGGCTGTGGCTGGAGACCAGTATGCCCACAGCGTAGCTCAGGTCAGACTGACACTGGATTTCACATCCCTGAGCCACTTTTCCCTGTTTGCAAGTACCAGATCCAGGTGAGCATCACCTCTGTTGGCACATCTGGCAGCTGGGCTAAGAAGCTGGCCCCAGGAACCAGAAGAAACCTCTGGGATTGTTTGTACCCTGCAGTTTCCCCTTCTCGTGAGCGTCAGGGTGATTAGAGTCCCCAGGGGTGATGTGGGGTCAATGGACTTCCTCCCATTGCTTAAATAAGACTGTGTCCCCTTCCTCACCTGCTTCCAGCTATTTAGCTCCTACCACAATGTCTCCCTAACTGGTCTCTGCTGTGACCCCCACCCACAAGAGCTCACCCAATCTGCTGCCCATCCCATAGAGGACCTCCAACCATCCAGGCAGCTCCCTCCCACTGAGGGCATCCCCCTCCTGATCTTCCCCACCTCTCTACCTCTCTCCTCTGAACAGCCTCTATCCATGCATCACAGAACCTTAAGGTTTCTGACCTGTCCCACCACACCTCAGCAGGTATTTACATCAATATCACAGCTCTGTGACAGCACACAGGGCTCCATCCCCTCCTGTCTGTGCCCCAGGTTGAGGCCATTGGTGCACATCTGGGCTGCAGCCCCTCAGCTTGGTGCCACCAGGCCCAACCTCAGACTTGTCAGAGATCTTGCGCCCAAGATCCTGTGCAAGCAAAGACATTGCTTCAGAGCAGAGACATGCTGGCGTGGATGGCAGATGGCAATGTGAGGATGAAATGAGGGGCCCACAAGGTGAGCAAACCCTGTGCTCCCCAATGCCAGAGAGAAACAGGTTTGGACTGTGCGGCCCTGGCAGGAGAGGGCTTTGCTGTCTGCAATGTCACTGCAGCCCAGAGAGGCTGTGGTGGAGGTGAAGCTGATCACCAAGAAGGACAGGTTGCTGCTGAAAATATCCTTGACTGTGGACATCCTGTTATCCAGGCACGCTGTGAAAATCATTCACCTGTTCCTTGATTGTACCATCAAGGAGGTGAACAAAGAATGGGGGTAAGAAGATTCAGCAACATTTGAAAGTGTTGGCACATGAGTGGAGACCCTGCTGTGGTGTGCCTCGTACTCATGCACTGCCCCATGCATCTAACGGCTAGACGTGGGACAGGCACTGCTTCCCTGCAGTGGTGGCATTCAGTAGCTTGCTCCTAAGCCCCAAATCTGTCTGAGATGCCATTAGAGGTGTCTGTTAGTGACCAGCTCTGAACGGGGATTGCTGTCCGATAGGTCCTAAGACGCCCTCGTCAGATGCCCTTGTGCTGGGCAGCTTTGGCATCTGAGCTAGCACCACAGGCCGGTATTTGGCCATTAAAGTGAGCAGCTGCCCTGTCCCTGTCTGGGTGACTGGTCTCATACCCGAACAAAAGAAGGCGATTCTTAGACCTAACTCTGACAGAAATGACACAGCTGGAAAGGAGTGTCTCTCCCCAGCTGAAGGAGGGAACATGAGTGATTCCTTCAGCCTGTTTCACAGCAGGTTCCCCTGGAGCCCCAGGGACACCTGGAGGGAGCCCAGAGGGGCAGGGAAAGTGCTGCCTTGGGCTGGGCCTCTGCTGCTGAGCTGGGCTGGGCTCCTGGGATGGAGGGAGCTCCTGGCAAGTGGGCAGCCCTGCAGAGAGACAGCTCTGCCCAGGAGCAGCTCCTCTGCAAAGCACAGCAGGGCTGAGGGCACTGCCTGGGGGCACCGAGGGGTGAGGAGCGAGGCAGAGAGAGGTTAAAGGCAGACGTGAGTAGGAAGGTGCACAGAGCTCACGGGAGCAGAAATCTCCACAGCCCTTGACACGGTAAGGCTCTGGCTGCAGGGCAATGCACTTGAGTATCCTGGAGGGATCTCCTAGAGCTGGCACATCCCATGGTTGGTGCAGTGGAGAGGGGTGTCCTCCAGAGCAGTGATTCTGTGCTGGGGCAGGGACCCTGCCGCCTGCCAGGGTCAGCTCTCAGCCGGCCCAGGGAGCTCCCCACAGCAATCTAGGGAGAAGCTGTGGGTGGAAGCAGCAACCCTCGGCAGGTTCTGCTGTTGAGAGGGTGCTGCATGGGACAGGGCTGCTCACAGCTCCAGATCACCCCCAGGACATTTGCAGAGGGTCCTTTTGAAGAAGGACATTGAGGCAGCATTTACCCGAAGGAGAAGGTGGCTGGGTGGGCAGTGGGAGATGGGAATTTCCTTCTGCCTTGTGGAAAAGGCATGGAGACCACAGTTCTCATTAGCACTTGTCTGAGCTGCTCCTCAGCCCCTGCAGGCACAGAGATGCCCGTGGACAGTGCCCTGCTGCCAGGAGGGGTCTGCAGGACAGAGCTGAGCACACAGTGGGGGGGACTGGCTGTTTGAGCACGGACAGGGAGGAGATGTGGGGACAGAGAACCAGCCCCTGGCAGGGACAGCTCCAGGCACCAGAGACGTGGGCAGGGAGTGAAAGGGATCTGCTCCCAGAAGCGCCATGGGAAGGTGGGGATTCAGGCACCTCTCTGCCATCCCCTGCACTGCAGATGCCTTCCCTGGAGCAACTCCCTGGTCTCCTCTCCCACCCAGAAGAGCCTCTGTCCCTATGGCCCCAGGGTCCAGGGCATGAGTTACCTCCTGCACAGCTGGACCTCCAGAAAAGAAGCACATGGGTCCTACAATTAATATTGATGTGTGCTTGTGTCTGTGAGGTGGAGAGCACAGCTGGGTATGGAGAAGGCTTCCCTGCATGCCTCTCTGCCTTCCTCTCCTTCCTTCATTGTTTTTGTTTTTTTTTGGAGCGTAGCAGTATCCTTCCTTGATTCCCTCCCTGTCAGCAATGCTCTTGTTCTCTGGGGCTGAGGTGGGGCTTCAGGTCAGCTTCTCTTCTAACTATGACTGGGGGTCCTTCAATGGAGGTATCTTCATGGGAACTAGGTGCCCACGGTCTATTTACAGCTGTGAGGCGCCATATCATTCAGTTGACAGGGTTGGGGACTGAGCTGACTCAGTACTCATTCAGCTCAGGGAGGGGGATTTCAATGAGAAATGGCATGGGATTTTCGAGAGAAGATTCTCCTAACCTGTCGCTGTCTATTCCTTTTTGGACAGTGCCCAGAGGAAGCAAATGTCCAATGGCAGCTCCATCACTCAGTTCCTCCTCCTGGCATTCGCAGACACGCGGGAGCTGCAGCTCTTGCACTTCTGGCTCTTCCTGGCCATCTACCTGGCTGCCCTCCTGGGCAACGGCCTCATCATCACCGCCATAGCCTGGGACTACTGCCTCCACACCCCCATGTACTTCTTCCTCCTCAACCTCTCCCTCCTCGACCTGGCCTCCATCTCCACTACTCTCCCCAAAGCCATGGCCAGTTCCCTGTGGGACAGCAGGGCCATCTCCTACCTGGGATGTGCTGCACAGGTCTTTTTCTTTCTCTTCTTGTTTGCAGCAGAGTTTTCTCTCCTCGCTGTCATGGCCTATGACCGCTACGTGGCCATCTGCAAACCCCTGCACTACAGGACCCTCCTGGGCAGCAGAGCTTGTGTCCACATGGCAGCAGCTGCCTGGGGCACTGGGTTTCTTAATGCTCTCTTGCACACTGCCAATACATTCTCACTGCCACTCTGCCAAGGCAATGTCCTGGACCAGTTCTTCTGTGAAATCCCCCAGATCCTCAAGCTCTCCTGCTCAGATGCCTACCTCAGGGAAGTGGGGCTTATTCTGGTGAGTGCCTGTTTCATCTTTGGGTGTTTTGTTTTCCTTGTGGTGTCCTATGTGCAGATCTTCAGGGCTGTGCTGAGGATCCCCTCTGAGCAGGGACGGCACAAAGCCTTTTCCACGTGCCTCCCTCACCTGGCCGTGGTCTCCCTGTTTGTCAGCACTGTAATGTTTGCCTACCTGAAGTCCCCCTCCATCTCCTCCCAATCCCTGGATGTGGTGGTGGCAGTTCTGTACTCTGTGGTGCCTCCATCAGTGAACCCCCTCATCTACAGCATGAGGAACCAGGAGCTCAAAGATGTCTTGAGGAAAGTGATTTCAAGGGCTTTTTTCTGGAGGCATAAACTTCCCTTCTGTCTCCACAAATAACTCCCATGGTAAACCATTCCAGGCCTTTCCTTTGTGAGGTTTTCTATTATCATTAGCATCACTATATTTGTCATTATCATTATCTTTTTCATTGTCATTATCATCATTATCATTATCACTATCATTATTGCTTCTTTGAGCTTTCTCTGTCTTGCCTGTAGCATGTATTTATGTATGTCTAGCACTGGGTCAGTGCTGAATCTCTCATAGCAGCTCTTTAATAAATGGCTTCTCCCCAGTGCAGTGCCTGAAGCCTCGACTTCTCTTCCAAAGCTGTTGCCAAGAGTGGTCATGAGCAACTGCACCCCAAAAGCGCCTGTTGCTCCCTGGACTCAGGAGCAAAGAGCTCAATGTCATGTTGTGACCTGTTAGAGAGCAAGGTTTGGATTCAAGTTTCTAGTTACAGTGGAGATGGTGAATGGTCACCGAGGTACATATGCAGGGCTGTCCCACATGGGGGAAATATCCCAGGGCTTCCAGATTTGGCAGGTGATGTCCTTAAGGGTGGGAGTCTGGAGTTGCCTGGGGAGCCTGGGGCATCTCCATGGACAGCGTGCGCTTGGGGTGGGCAGTGACATGAGCCCCACAAAGTGAGAGGTCCCCCACAATGGAGTCGCCCAAAGGGCAAGTGCTAAACCCAGGGATCTGTAGGGGAACGAGGACTCTGCAGTCCCAGGGGAGGCAGTGGGCACCAAGCAGGTACAAAAAAGGAAGACTGGAGAGTGATTCTTGTCACCCTCGGGCCCTAATGAACACAGCTACTGTCCTTGGAAAAGCACCACAGTCCCTTCAAGCACCTGCCACATCCAGAGACCCCCAGGGAGGCAGATTAGCGGTAGCGATCCCCATCCAGGTCAAGGCCCTGCAGGGAGCATGGGGAGGGGGCCAGGAAACGTCCAGCTGCATCAGAGGAGAGGTGGGGAAAATTTGGGTGGCAGCTGATGTGGGCTGGAAATTGCCTGGGGGAGACAAATTCTGGCATTGCGCTCATCAGCAGTAGTGCCCAGACTGTGGTTACCCTAAAGCATGCTCACGGTGCAGAGCCAGAAGTCCTTTCTGTCGTGGTGCTCCATGAGGTCTGGGAAGTGGATGAAGCAGAATTGGCATCCCTCACTCCCCACCCCTTAGTGCCATGGTTCCTCCTGAAGCGTGGCATTGAAAGGGAGGCTGGGAACCTTTGTCAGGGCTTGCGCTGAAGGAAGCATGACCCCGTGAGTTTGCTGTTGTCCCTCAGTCCCTGAGCCCAGCACATGCCCTTGAGACAGTCTCCCCCAGCCCATATGCTGGCCCCAAAGTCACCCCCAGTCCTGACCCTTTGTGTTTTCCAGCCCTGGCCATTCACCATGGTCCAGGTGTGGGCTGATCATTTAAATGTGACCGGCTCCGCCTACACTGGGAGAACATCCAGCCCTTCCCCAACTCACACATGCCCAGACCCCGGCAGACCCCTGTCTATGAACCCCTGCACGGGACACAGCCAAGTCTGGGCAGGGACGAGTGCTGGGGAGGGCTGCCAAAGCAGGAGGGCTGCAGAGGGATGTGGCGCTGAGGTCTATTGGGCAGACCGTACCAGGGGGATGTTTGCCCACCCCCGAATGCACCCTGCCCCATTGATGCCTGCACAGCTGGGCTGTGTGGCAGCAGAGCTGCGCTGGTGCAGGGATGGGATGGGAATGAGAACAAGAGCCATGATGCTCCAGGAAGCTCCCACACTGCCAGGACCCCAAACGACCCTCACAATGACCCTCAAACAGGCAGGGCTGTCACCCCAGTCATAGTACTGGAGGGGGAGGGGGAGCTCTAACAGCTCCTGCTCTGCCAGCAGACTCTCTGAAGCCAGAGCAGCTCCCCACAGTCAGGAGAGCACTCACTGCTGCTCGCAGGCTTGGGGGGTGCCTTGGGGGTGCAGCCCCTGTCACCGCTTCCAGGAGGCCCAAGACACGGAGGCAAGCATCGGTTCCCTGCACCGCAGCCCCTGGTGCCTCTTTCCCTGTGTCACCATCCTCTCTCAGGAGCACCACTGGGTGCATTACTCCCTGCCTTGGTTGAAGAGGAGCTGCTGGAGGTCGTCTCTGATGTCCTCCATGGCCCCTTGCTCTGCCCCAGCACCAGCTCCCATTCACTACCACAGTCCTTCTGTAGGGCATGTCTCTGCTTGGATCTGGCCACCCCAGCCTGCCTGCATGGTTCCAGAGGGTCCTAGTGAGGCTGTGCTTGGAGAGGAGGTTGTGATTCTCCTTGGTCTGAGTAGGTGCGATGATCTGGCTGGAGATCATGAAGGGAAGGAAGGGACAAGAGACCATAAAGACAAGCAGCAGTAAGGAGAATTTCTTATCAGGTTAAGGAAAGAAAAAAATAAATGCATCTATATACTCATACACACACATATAGAGAGAGTTTTTTAAACATCTATATACACATATATCACCACGATAGTTGATAAAGAGTGGATCAGGGGCACAGAGGTTTTCAAAACTCAGCTGGAGAAAGCACTGACCTCCCTGATCTAACCATAAACTTCTCCCTGCTCAGAGCAGACCTTCAGATGTCCCTTCCGACTCAAATGCTGAAGGAAGAAGGGGCTGGACATGGACTCAGGGGTAGGGGACACTGCTGCATGTTGAGGCATTGCTGCCATTTATAATCACTGTTTCACCCTGTCCTCAGGGTTACAAGGTGAGGGAGATCATCCTCAGGAGGAGGCTCCGCTCCAAGGGACACCAGGAGTCCCGTTGGTGTGGAGATACTACAGAAAAGTTCTCAGAAACCCTGCCAGGCATTACAGACCCAGAGAATCACAGAATAGTTGGGGTTGGAAAGGATCTCTGGAGGTCACCTAGTCCAGCAGCCTTGCTCAAAGCAGGGTCAGCTGGGGCAGGTTGCCAAAAGCCATTGGGTCCAGCTGGGTTGTGAATATTTCCAAGGATGGAGACTCTCTGGGAAACTTGATCCAGTGTTTGACCTCCCTCACATTTTAAACAAGTGTTGTCTTGTGTTCAGATGGAATTTCATGGGGTTTCATCTTTTTTTTTCTGTCACTGGGTACCACTGAGAAGAGTCTGGATCCCTCTTCTTCACTCCCTCCCATCAGGTTTTTTTACACTTTAATGAGATTCCCCCAGAGCCTTCTCTTCTCTAGGCTGAACAGTCCCAGCTCTCTCAGCCTCTCTTCATGTGAAAGATGCTCTGGTCCTCAGTCATCTTCATGGCCCAGAGCCAGACTTGTTTCTGCAAGTTCTCAATTTCATTGCACTGAGGAGCTCAGAACTGGACCCAGCACTCCAGGTATTGCCTCACCAGTGCTGAGGAGAGGAGGAAGGATCACCTGCCTCTGCCTGCTGCCCTTCCTAATGCAGCCAAGGATGCTGATTGCCTTCTATACACATTGCTAGCACATTGCTGGCTGATGTCGCACTTCTTGTCCACCAGGACCTGCAGGTCCTATTCTGTAAAGGACCTTGCTCTTCCCTTTGTGGAACTTCATGAGGATCTCCTCTGAACCACTTCTCCAGCCTGTTGAGGTCCCTCAGAATCCCAGTGCAACCCTCTGGTTTATCAGCCACTCCTCCCAGTATCCTGTCATCTGTTAACTCCCTGAGGGTGCCCTCGGTCTCATCCTCCAGACCAGTAAGAGATGAAACAGTATTGGCCCTAATATTGGACCCTGGGGAATACCATGAGGGACTTGCCTCCCGCTGGAGTTTGTGTTGCTGGTCACAAGAGCTGTGAGCCCAGCAAGTCACGCAGTTTGCCATTCCCCTCACTTTCCACTTCTCTAGTCCATTCTTGGTCTAGGAGGGTGTTATGGGAGCCTGGCTGAGCAGCTCCACAGCTCCTCCTGCTCGTCCTCCTTGAAGACAGGAGTGACATACGCTTTCTTCCAGTCCTCACAAGTCTCACCCAAAAGCCATGGGACCTTTCAAAGGTGACCAAGAGTGGCTTCACAATGACATTGGCCACATCGCTAAGCCCTCACGAGCACATCTTGTCAGCTCCCATTGCCTTGTTTATATCTGGTTTGTCTAAAGGTTCCCTAACCTGATCCTCCTCCACCAGACTTGCCCTCTGGTCTCAGGGGCCTGGGATTCCTGAAGGCCAGTCTCACCAAGAAGGCACTGGGTGCCTTGGCCCTTTCTGCATCCTCTGTCACTACAGCCCCAGCCCCATTTAGCAGCAGGCCTGTGTTTTTTCCCAGCCTGCCTTTTGCTGCTGATGTCACTGTAGAAGCTGCTCTTGTTCTTCAAATTCCTCCACAGGTGCAACTTCAGGTGGGCTTTGGCTTTCCAAGCCCATTCTCTGCATTCTTGGGAAGTTATCATTGATGGTCTCCAGAAACTGCCTGGATTGCATGCGTCCTGCCCTGTTGTCCTTCCAGCAAATATCAGGGTGGTTCAAGTCCTCATGAGGACCAGGGCTGTGAGTGTGAGGTTTCTGCCTGTTGCCTGAAGAAGGCCTCCTCTGGTGCTTCCTGCTCAGGTGCTCTGTACCAGGCACAACATCAGTGATGCTGGTCTGCCTGCTAATCCTGACCCATCCCAAGGCAGAGCTCCATGCATTCCTGCTGACCTCTCAGGTAAAGGGCAGCTCCCTCTCCTTTCCTTCCCTTCCCAAAAAGCTTGGATCCTGCCTACATGTGCTTGAGGTCTTTGTCCCCTTGGCCATGGCAGCTGTCTGTGCTACCGACGTCTACGAGGAGACAGGTTGCTCTCAAGGCACTGGGGCCTTATTGTCTCCTTGCAGCCCCTGGGAAGGCCGGCCACTGCCATACTCTTGTCCTTCACTAAGCATTGCACATCCCACATCACCCTGCCCCAGGAAGAGCCCTGAGCTCTGTGAGGGACAGGATCTCCCTTCCCACAGGCTGGAGGTCAGCACTTGGCCTTTCTGCTTTATCAAGTCAACCAAGGCTTGACTCACATCAGAGCCACCTGCACAGTGCCTTTGCCTACCTGTAATCACAGCCTCCAGTTATCTGCTCTGACAAGTCCATGAGGAGGCTTTGTCAGTAATGGCCCTCAGTGGGGCTCAGACTGGCCAAAGGGCTATTCCATACCATATGACGTCATGCTCAGTATATAAGCTGGGGGAAGAAGAAGGAAGGGGGGGACATTGGGTGCGATGGTGTCTGTCTTCCCAAGTAATCGTCACATGTGATGAAGCCCTGCTTTCCTGGAGATGGCTGAGCACCTGCCTGCCGATGGGAAGGAGTGAATGAATTCCTTGTTTTGCTTTGTTTGTGTGCAAGGCTTTTGCTTTGACTATTTAACTGTTCTAATTTATTTTACTTCAATTATTAAACTGTTCTTATCTCAACCCAGGAGTTTTCTCCCTTTTACCCTCCTGATTCTCTCCCCCATCCCACCAAGGGGGGAGTGAGCGAGCGGCTGCGTGGTGCTTAGTTGCCAGCTGCAGTTATACCACGATACATGGCCACACAGCTCAGCTAACATTGGCGCTGTCCTCTCCCGGGCACTTCCCAGCCCAGCCCAGCCCAGCCCAGCCCAGCCCAGTCCCTCCCCAGCTCTCCCCACCTCCCCTGCCCTCTCCCCAGTCCAGCCCAGCAGAGCAGCCCAGCCTGGGCTGGTCCCATGGCAGTGCCCACCGCAGGGTGCTGCAGAGCTCTGGGCACCCACCCCACAGCCCCAGCCCCTCTGAAGGGCAGAGCAGCTGCTGGGGGGCAGAGAAGGGTCAGCCTCCCCATCAGCCCCAGGGCTGGAGGCTCACCATGGCATGAGGAAACGGAGGTTAGTGAAGCCGAAGAACTCCTGGTCTGGGGTCCTGGAGCTCCCCACCACAGACTGCCTCTGCCAGCTCAGTGCCAGCCCCTCTCCCCAGGCCAGCACAAGAGTCCTGGTTTCTCTTTCTCATGGATTCCTCCCTGCAGGCACAGAAATGCTCCCTTGCTCTTCTCCCTGAACATCCCTTTCCCCAGGTGGGCATGTCCAGGCTGGCCTGGCCAGCCTGTCTTGGTTCCCACCCCGTGCTCTCCACAGGGCCCTGAGCTGGCACTGCTGCTCTGAAAAGAGCAGGTCCTGATGTTGTCCATGGCCACGCCTCCAGAGAAGCAGCAGCCGTGGTGTGAAGGTGGCAGAAAGGATCTGTCCACTGAGGCAGCAAGGGGCAGCCCTGAGGTCCACAAGTGCCTGCTTCTCCATGTGGCAGCTGGGCTCGTGGCTCCTTGACCCCTCCTGTGTGCTAGGGCTGCACCCGCAGCTCCAGAGGAGATGTAAGAGATGGGAGGAGAGGCAAATAATTTGCTGCTGGATTCTTTATTGTGTTTACCTGCCCAGGGAGGCTGGCTCCATAGGCACATGATGTCTTTTAGGTCGGAAAACACTGGCAGGCATATGGATAATATTATTTATGTGGAAGTCCTGTATGAAGTATAATAAACAAAGAGAAAACAGGACAGAGAAGATCAAAAGAGCATCCGAGCTTTTCTTGAGAATGATGGACACCTTATTGATGCTGCAGAAGTATATGTTCAAACGGTTTCCGCAGGGCCTCCTTGATCTCCTTGTTCCTCATGCTGTAGATGACAGGGTTTGCTGCTGGAGGCACCACACTGTACAGCACTGCCACCACCAGATCCAGGGATGAGGAGGAGATGGAGGGGGGCTTCAAGTAGGCAAACATTACAGTGCTGAGGAAAAGGGAAACCACGACTAGGTGAGGGAGGCACGTGGAAAAGGATTTGCAGCGCCCCTGCTCAGAGGGGATCCTCAGCACAGCCCTGAAGATCTGCACATAGGACACCACAAGGAAAACAAAACAACCAAATGTTAAACAGACACTAACCACAATTAGCCCCACTTCCCTGAGGTAGGCATCTGAGCAGGAGAGCTTGAGGATCTGGGGGATTTCACAGAAGAATTGGTCCACAGCATTGCCTTGGCAGAGTGGCAGTGAGAATGTATTGGCAGTGTGCAAGACAGCATTGAGAAACCCAGTGCCCCAGGCAGCTGCTGCCATGTGGACACAAGCTCTGCTGCCCAGGAGGGTCCTGTAGTGCAGGGGTTTACAGATGGCCACGTAGCGGTCATAGGCCATGACAGTGAGAATACAATATTCTCCTCCAATGAAGAAGAGAAAGAAAAAGAGCTGGGCAGCACACCCTTGGTAGGAAATGGCCCTGGTGTCCCACAGGGCATTGGCCATGGACTTGGGGAGAGTGGTGGAGATGGAGCCCAGGTCGAGGAGGGAGAGGTTGAGGAGGAAGAAGTACATGGGGGTGTGGAGGTGGTGGTTCCAAGCTATGGCAGTGATGATGAGGCCGTTGCCCAGGAGGGCAGCCAGGTAGATGCCCAGGAAGAGGCAGAAGTGCAAGAGCTGCAGCTCCTGCGTGTCTGTGAATGCCAGGAGGAGGAACTCGTTCGTGGAGTTGCCATTGGACATCTGCTGCTTCTGGGCATGGAAACTGCCAAAGGAGAGAAAACAGAAAAAATCAGAGAAGCTTCCCTGAGCAAAATTTCATTCATTCATTGTGCAATACCTAAGGGTGCTTTTCTTCCCTCGGGGGGGGCGGGTTGTTATGCAGCTCCGAGGCTTCAGCTCTGGTTTGTGCTGGCTGAGTGTGCTGTGCAGAGCCGTGCCCTCTCCCCAGGGGCTCCGGAAGGGTCAGCCCTGCTTTCCAGCAAGGACCCATGGAGGCAGCAACAGCCCCGGGTGTTTGGAGGGAGGCTTCCTGGGGAGGAGTTCCCTGTGCTGCACTAGAGCGGAGGGCAAAAAGCCCAGAAGGACGCTTTCTTCCCCAGAGGAAGCTGGGAGATGAGGCGCAGCAAACGTGTGTCGGTACACTGTGTTTTAGTATGCAGACACGCTCATCCCACTTGGGAAATGGTCTTGGAAAGGGTCACATCCCCCATGGCCCCATTGCTCTCAGTGCAAACCTGCGTCAGTGCTCCCATGCAGGAGGGCTGCTCTGTCCATCAGCCTGGTGCCCAGCTGCTCTGGGCTTGCACCGCTCTCAGCTGCAGGACGACTGCACCCAGAGGTTGCTCTGCAAAAGACACTGGAGTGTCCTGGGAGCAGAGGGGTCCTGTTCCAGGTGCAGAGTTCAAAACACCTCTCCTTTCCAGCACAGCTCTGCAGAGTATGATGAAGAGGACAGGGCAAGGATGCTGATTGGCATGGGCAGATCGGGTGCTCTCCGACATCTCCAAGGTCCTGCAGGAGAGCTGTGTCCTTCTGGAGGGATGCTCACAGCCCCGCAGGACTCCCTGCCCAGCATAATCAGGTGTCTTAAGGTGCTGTCTGCTAAGGGAAGCAGTGCCTCATTGCCCAAGCACTGAGTGCAGTGTCTGGAGCCTGGAAAATGAAGAGAGGGCTTGGGCACCTTGGTCCCATGGAAACACCTCCAGGGCAGCGCCCTCCAGGTCAGGGCCAGAGCAGGCACTCCACACCCCCACCCCTTGCCCCACACCACCACCGTTACTGCCAGGGACCCCACGAGCAGGAAGAAGAGCAGCACAAGCAGGGGCAGGAACAAAGAAGAACTCTGTGACTCTCCTCCTAAGGGAAGCAAGGAGAGGAGAGGCGGCCGGGCACTCAGGAAAGCCTTCTCCTTCCCCAGCAGAGCACAGCACCTCCCACTTAGCAAAAGCGCAGGGCAGTCGCTCTCAGCCCCTTTGCCCTGCAGAGGGAAGCGGCCACGTGTCAGGAGAGATGCCCCTCTGCTGTGCCAGAGCTCTGGCTGCAGAGGAGGCAACTCCTGCCCTGGACCACACAGCCTTGAGGGCAGAGGCTGTGCTGGGTGGGAGACGAGAGCAGGGGTCTTGCGCAGAGGAAGGTGTCTGCACTGAAGGGCATGACAGGGAGCTTCCCAAATTCTCCCTCCCATGCCATTTGGGGTTGGAGTTTCCTAGAGCTCTCTGCCCATGTATCTGCTGCCTGGAGCTATCCCTGCCGGGAACTGTTTCTCTGCCCTCCAGTTTTTCCCTGTCAGGGATCACAGTCCCCATCACCCACTCCTGTCTGCTCAGCTCTGACCTAAAGAAACCTCCCGGTTCCAGGCACTCTCTAGAGGTACTCCCCGCTTGCAGGCAGTAAGGAGCAGGTCAGAGAAACCCTGCTGAGGCCAGCAAAGGTGATGCTGGTGCTCTCTGGAGGTAGAGGAGTGGATGGAAGCAGTTGCCTTGGCTCCTGCCAGACCTACTGATCTCTCAGGGTGGCAGCTCAGGACTCTCAGGCTCCCTCGCCAAACGCAGCAGCACCTTTTCCCTTTGTCCTGAAACAGCAGGAAACTGGAAGCACGGCCTCAGGAAAGCTCTTTAGCTGTAAGGTATCCCCTGCCTTGCTCTTCCTCTGCAAGAGTGCCCTCTGAAATGCCCTGGGCAGCTCTGGCTGCACACCCTGCCTTCACCCCTTCCCCCTTGTCTAACATGAGCCCCTGGGCTGGGAGGCCTCCTGACAGACCCTGGAGGCTATAAATGCTTTCGGAGACCCTTCCCGCAATGGCAGCTGCATTGCCCTGCACCAAGAGACTTCCCGTGTCAAGGGCTGGAAAGGTTTCTTCCCTTGCAGCTCTCCTCTCTCCTCCCACTCCAGCCTGCCTTTAATCTCGCTCTGCCCTACTCCTTTGCCCAGAGCCCTGCTGCGCTTGGCAGAGGAGTTGCTCCTTGGCAGAGCTGTCTCTCTGCACTGCTGCCTGCTTCCCAGGAGCTCCCTCCACCCCAGGAGCCTGTCTCAGCCCCGGAGGAGGGCACCTGCCCAAGATGTCACTTTCTCTGCCCCCCACCCCACTCGGCGCTCCCTCCAGGTGTCCCTGGGGCTCTCCAGGAACCTGCTTGGGAAGAGACCGATGTTGCCTCTCTCACCTCTGCAGAGAGGTTTCTTTGCATCAGTGGCCTTTCTCCTCTCCGAGACACAGTTAGGTCTGAGAATCCCCCTGCCTTGGCCCATCATGAGGCAGGACACCTGGACACTGCCAGGGAGGCATCTCCTTTAGCCATGCTGAGGGAAGGCAATCAGCTGAGTCAATGGAGGCATCTCATGCTGGATTTGTAGTGCTGGGGCTGGAAGGGACCTCAGCTCCCTCCCCTGCCTGCCACAAACCCCCAGGAGGTGGGATTCCTCTTGCTTCAGTCATGGCGTCTGTTACAAATAGGCACCTGCACTCCTACAGTCCCATGTTCATCCCCCTGTCTCTCCAGAAATCCAGATGGGTTCTGCCCCTTTATAGCTTGATGGCATTAGGGTACACTGTGTACCGGTGTGCATTAGAGCCTTATCATCCTGCGGGTCTCCTGTTCCAGGCCATCAATTCCATACAGTCCAGTAAACCCGGTTGTCCCTTTCCGCCACCTGGCTGGAGGCAGGATCCCCTCTAATCCTGGTCATAGCATTCATAGAATCATAGAATCAAAGAATCATAGAATGGTTTGGGTGCAAAGGGACCTTTAGTGGTCATCTAGTTAAACCCCCCTGCAATGGGCAGGGACTTCTATAACTAGATCAGGTTGCTCAGAGCCCCATCTAGCCTGTCCTTGAATGTTTCCAAGGATGCGGCATCTACCACCTCTCTGGGAAACCCATTCCAGTGTTTCACTCCCCTCATTGGGAAAAATTTTTCCTTGTGTTCAATCTAAATCTACCCTCCTACAGCAGCCTTCTCTTCTCCAGGCTGAACACCCCCAGCTCTTTCAGCCTTTCCTCATAGCAGAGGTGTTCCATCCCTCGGATCATTTTTGTGGCCCTCCTCTGGACCCGCTCCAACAGGTCCATGTCCTTCCTGTACTGAGGACTCCAGAGCTGGACTCAGTACTCCATGTAGGGTCTCACCAGAGCAGAGTAGAGGGGCAGAATCCCCTCCCTCGACCTGCTGGCCACGCTTCTTTTCATGCAGCCCAGGATACAGTTGGCTTTCTGGGCTGTGAGAGCACATTGCCCGCTCATGTCCAGCTTTTCATCTACCAGTGCCCCCAAGTCCTTCTCCTCAGGGCTGCTCTCCATCCCTTCATCCCCCAGCCTGTATTGACACCAGGGGTTGCCCCGACTCAGGTGCAGGACCGTGCACTTGGCCTTGTTGAACCTCACGAGGTTCACATGGGCCCCCTTCTCAAGCTTGTCCAGGTCCCTCTGGATGGCACCCTGACCCTCGGGAGTGTCACCTGCCCCACTCAGCTTGGTGGCATCTCAAAACTTGCACTCAGTTGCACTATTCATGTCCTTGATAAAGATATTCAACAGTACTGGTCCCAGCATGGACCCCTGAGGGACACCACTTGTGCGTTGGGTATCTCCAGGGGTGGTCTCCACTCTAAGGTGGGCTTTGACTAGATGATCTCCAGCACCTACAACCTCTCTTCTTCCTCTTAGATTTGACCTTGAAGCTTTTGCCGGATTTCTGATGTCTCCACTGGAGTGGTTGTCTTCTCAGTCAACACCCAAGGTTGAGCTTGAGACCTTCTAAAGATCTAATGGCCACCCGGCACCAGCGGAGGAGGACAAGCCTTGAGCCCACCCAAGCTCAGGTGAAGGCCTGGGCAGAGGCTTCCCTCCAAGGAAGGCTGGATGAGGTGAGGGGGAGTCTCAGCCAAGGGCTGAAGGCACTGGGGGAGGTGAGGCTGGCCCACAGCAAGGTGAAGGTCAAGAAGCGGGGCTGCAGCTGGGGCCAGAGGACACATGGAGCATGGCATAGTGGAGGGAAGGGAGGGAGGGGTATGGACAATGGACGCACTTAGGGGTGCCAAGGTTGCACTTAGTGGTCCATGGGGGCCCTTAGGGGTCTGGGGGGCAGTTAGGGGTCTGTACAGGGATGAGACCCAGTCTGTGCTGGGAAGGGGACCAAGGGCTCCAGTTTATACTGGGACAGGGCAAAGTCTGTGCTGGGAGGGGTTAAAAGGAATCAGTTTGTACTGGGACAGGGCCCAGTCTGTATTGGCAGGTATTAAATGTGTCCAGTTTGCACTGGGAGAGGCCCCATTCTGTACTGGGAGGTGTTTGAAGGATCCACTTTGTATTGGGAGGGGGCCCAGTCTGTACTGGGAGAGGTAAAGGGATCAGGTTTGTACTGGGACGGGGCCCAGTCTGTACTGGGAGGGGGTCAGGGGATGCAGTTTATAACGTGACAGGGCCCAGTCTGTACTGGGAGGGGTTAAAGGGACGCAGTTTCTGCTTGGAGGGCGGTCAGTCTGTACTGAGAGGGGTTAAAGGGTTCCAGTTTGTACTGGGACTGGTCCCAGTCCAAACTGGAAGGAGTTCAGAAAAAGAAATCTAGGTAATAGCTGAGAAAGTCTTAATTTCCAGCTTTTCATGACTTTTTAAGAAATTTTGCTGATCCCTGAGGGATGCTGCTAGTATCTGGCTCCTCGGAGGACTTTGTACCACTGACAGGTTTGTTCCTGATCGTCCAGCCAACTTCCCACCCACCGCATCATCCACTTCTTCAGTCCAGATGTCAACAATCCGCTCTAGGGAGACCACGGGAAACCACATCCAAAGAGTTGCAAAAGTCCAGGTACACAGCATGCCCTTCTTTCCCCTCCCACATGGGTTCAGCAATCCTTTTCTTGTCCTTCAAGTGATGGAGATAGCTGCAAGAGCATTTGCCCTGCCACCTTCCCAGGGACTGAGGTGAAGCTGACCAACCTGTAACACTCCCAATCCTCCTTCTTGCCCTTCTTGAGGATGAGTTTGATATTTGCCTTTTCTGAGGACCTTGCAGCCTCCCTGATCTCTCTGCCCCTTCCAAGATGTTTGAGAGAGGTCTCATGATGACACCAGCCAGCTCCACCAGCACCTCTCTGCTCCTTCCCACACCAGAAGCCTTCTTCGTATCCCACCCTTCCAGCGGAGTGCCCAGGACACAGCACATGCCAGTCCAGGTCCTCTGGCCTTGCTCAGAAGAGAGCCAGAAGTGATTTCTTCCTGCAGGCCCACAGCTCCAGTGGGGTCTCTGTGCAGCTCACAGCTTCCCTGAGCATTTTTCTCAGTGTCCCCCAACCTTTCTAGTCCACAGGCTGTAGATGAAGGGATTGAACAGGGATGTGAGGATGGTGGAGAAAAAGGGTTTTGTCAAACTGTCTCAGGAGGGCTGTTCTGGGCATCACACCCCCAAGGATGAGGGTGTCATAGAAAAGAGTGGCACTAGTGAGGTGAGAGGAGCAGGTGGAGAAGGCTTTCTGCCTGCCCACGCTGGATGGGAGAGCTGCCCCAGGGAGGCATCTCCGATGCACACAGGATGACCATGTGAACAGGAAGGGGAGGATGGGATCTAAAAAGCAGGTTATGACAGCAAAGAGCACGAGTGTCGCAGTGTCATTGCGTGAGAGCTCCACAATGGGGTGAAATCACAGAAGAAGTAGTCCACTCCACTGGGGCCACACAACTGTATCTGGGACACGACTGAAATTAAGACTGTAGATGACAGAAATGCCCCTAGCGAAGGGGCAGCTGCCCTCTGGAGACAGACCTGCCGGTTCATGAGTCTTGTAGAGAGCAGGGCGTGGCACACAGCCCAGTACTGATCGTAGGGTGTGATCATGGGTAGTAAACACTCGGTACATGCAAAAGGTGCAGGAAACAATACTAACACCGTGATGAGCAGAGATGGTGCTGTCCCCAGTCATGCAGCTGGCCATCAGCTGGGGCAGGTGGTGGGTCTGTAGAAGATCTCCAGGGAAGACAAATGGCCCAAGAAGAAGCCATGGGGGTGTGCAGACGCTAGTTTGCCACCACGTGCATGATGATGAGGGTTTTCTCAAGCACAAACACTACGCAGGTCATGAGAGAGAGAGGGAAGAGATTTGCCTAAGGGCTGGGAACGTTCCCCATTCTGTAGGTATGGGGGACTCCATCATGGCCCCTGTCCTGGTTTCAGCTGGGATAGAGTAAATTTTCTTCTTAGTAGCTGGTAGAGTGCTGTGTTTTGGATTTAGGATGAGAGTAATGTTGATAACACACTGATGTTTTCATTCTTGCTGAGCAGAGTTTACACCAGTCAAGGACTTTTCAGCTTCCCATGCTCTGCCAGGTGCACAAGAAGCTGGGAGGGGGCACAGCCAGGGGGCGTGACCCAGACTGGCCAAAGGGCTATTCCATACCATATGACATCATGCTCAGTATATAAAGCTGGGGGAAGAAGAAGGAAGGGGGGGACGTTTGGCGTGATGGCGTTTGTCTTCCCTAGTAACCGTTACGCATGATGGAGCCCTGCTTTCATGGGGATGGCTGAACACCTGCCTGCTGATAGGAAGCAGTGAATGAATTCCTTGCTTTGCTTTGCTTGTGCGCGTGGCTTTTGCATTCCCTATTAAACCGTCCTTATCTTAACCCACGAGTTTTGTCCCTTTTACTCTTCTGATTCTCTCCCCCATCCCACCTTGGGGGAGTGAGCGAGCGGCTGTGTGGTTCACAGTTGCTGGCTGGGGTTAAACCATGACAGCCCCATTGCCCTTTCTTCACCTATGAGGATGAATATTTGGTTCAGTTTTAGTTGCTTGGGTCTCAGACGGACAAATCAATGCAAGTACATTTATTTTGTTTAATTAGAGAAGGAGTATAGCTCCTTATTTACACAGTCGGTGGGTCACACTAGTGAGGAAGATAATGAAGTAGAAGTGGGGTGTCCGCATTTCTTTGTGGACAACATTATCACAAGTTAAAAAAGCAAGAAAAGGAAAAACTTACCCAACAACAATAATGACAACAAAAATTAATCAAGAAAGGCTGGGCCTGTTATGAGTTACATTATGAGTCATCTGTTGAAGAAGATGGACACTCTGTAGCTCCTGGAGAACATCCAGTCATCAGTTTCCACACTGCTTCCTTGAGCTCCTGGTTCCTCATGCTGTAGATGAGGGGGTTCACTGCTGGAGGCATCACCGAGTACAGGGCAGCAACCACTCGATTCAGGGATGGGGAGGAGGTGGCAGGGGGCTTCAGGTAGGCAAATGTGGCAGTGCTCAGAAACAGGGAGACCACGGCCAGGTGAGGGAGGCACATGGAAAAGGCTTTGTGGCGTCCCTGCTCAGAGGGGATCCTCAGCACGGCCCTGAAGATCTGCACATAGGACACCACAAGGAAAACAAAACACCCCAAAAAGACAAAAGTACTAAACACAAGAAGTTTAAATTCCCTGAGGTAGGCATCTGAGCAGGAGAGCTTGAGGATCTGGGGAAGTTCACAGAAGAACTGCTCCAGGGCATTGCCTCGGCAGAGGGGTAAGGAAAATGTATTGGCAGTGTGCAGAAGAGCATAGAAGAAACCACTGTCCCAGGCAGCTGCTGCCATGTGGACACAAGCTCTGCTGCCCAGCAGGGTCCCGTAGTGCAGGGGTTTGCAGATGGCCACGTAGCAGTCATAGGCCATGACAGTGAGAAGACAATACTCTGCTGAAATGAAAAAGACAAATAGAAAGAGCTGGGCAGCACATCCTGCATAGGAAATGGCCCTGGTGTCCCACAGGGCATTGGCCATGGACTTGGGGAGAGTGGTAGAGATGGAGGCCAGGTCGAGGAGGGAGAGGTTGAGGAGGAAGAAGTACATGGGGGTGTGGAGGCGGTAGTCACAGGCTACGGCGGTGATGATGAGGCCGTTGCCCAGGAGGGCAGCCAGGTAGATGGCCAGGAAGAGCCAGAAGTGCAAGAGCTGCAGCTCCCGCGTGTCTACAAATGCCAGGAGAAGGAACTCAATAATGGAACTGCCGTTGGACATCTGCCTCTCTGCATGGGGACCTGCCCAAGGAGGTAAAGGCAGTGAGAAGTTAGGGTAGAGTTCTCTGAGCAAAGCCTATTGCAGTTCTCATGGAAACACCCCAGACTGCCTTGCACCTTTCAGGGAGATCTTTGGCAGGTCCCTTTCATGAGCTCTGGTTGGTGCTGGCTGAGGGTGCCATGTGGAGCAGGGGGCTCTGCTGTGGGCTCTGGAGGTGTCAGTCCTGTCCTACAGCAATAGGTAATAGCAACATGGGGTTATCTCAGATTAAATCCACTTTGGGTATCAATGGGCTTTCAGCATTGTTGCTCCCATTTCACCCCACTGCAGAGCAGAGCCGAAGGGATTTTGTTTTTTTTATCTTGTTCTAGTTGCCACACCACAACTGAGAAGTGCTTGTAAAGCAGAAATCCTTGGCACTTCTGCTGTACTCCAAGTGACATGTTGTGGGTGTTGACAGGCAAAGGGACTGTCCCTTAGTGCAGGGTGTGGAGAGCTGGTCCGTCCATCAGCCCTGGTCTCAGCTGCCTTTTCCTTGCAGCTCTTTGAGCTGGAGGATGATCACCAGATGTTCCCCTGAGAAGAAACCTGGAAACTTCTGAGAGCGGAGGAATCCAGTTCCCAAGTGCAGATCTCCAAACCCCTCCCCACCATCTCATCGTACCTGAGCAGGATCTCAGCTCTCCCCTCCCAGCCACGCACACAGGGCTCATTGCAGCTGCCCACACAGATGATGAGCCACATTGCCATGGCCTTAGCACTGAGTTGTCTTCTCCATGGGACACAGAGAGCCTATGGGAGAGCTGTGCCCTTCTGGAGGACAGCCTGCATCCCAGCAGGACCCCCAGGGAAAGAGTCAGATGTCCGGAAGACAGGGAGTCCTTAGGTGAGGGTCAGCTCATTGCCAGCCCCACACACTGCAGTGCCCAGAGCCCCCAGGTAAGGTGGGGACAAAGGCAGCAAGGCCAGGAGGGGAAACAGAGAAATGTCCCAATGCTCCTGCCATGGGAGGAAGGACAGGGACAGACAGACAGGCACACAGATTTCTCCTCACTGTGGGTTGGGCTGCCAAGAAGAAGGCAGCCTGAAACCCCATGACCCTGGGGGCAAAGGCTGTGCTGGGTGGGAGAGGAGACCAGGAGGGTGCTCCCTGAAGGTGTCTGTGCTGCAGGGGATGGCAGGGAGGTGCCTGAATCCCCACTGCCATGGTGTTTATGGGAGCAGCTCCCTCTCCCTCCCTGCCCACGTCTCTGCTGCCTGGAGCTGTCCCTGCCAGGAGCTGGTTCTCTGTCCCCAGGTCTCCTCCCTGTCCATGCTCAAACAGCCAGTCCCCCCCACTGTGTGCTCAGCTCTGCCCTGCAGACATCTCCTGGCAGCAGGGCACTGCCCAGGGGCATCTCTGCATGTGCAGGGGCTCAGGAGAAGCTCAGACAAGTCCCAGTGAGAAGCAGGGTCTCAGTGCCTTCTCCAGAGCAGAGGAATAAATTCCCATCTCCCACTGCCCACCCAGCCAACTAAGAGTGGAAAACGGAAAGCACAGATTCCTTCCCTTTTAGGTAATCCTCATCTTGACCTTCCTCTTGAAAAGTCCCCTTGGAAATCCCCTGGGAGTAATATGGAGCTGCAGGCAGCCCTGACCCATGCAGCACCCTCTCAACAGAGGGACCCAGTCTTACCCTGCCAGGGGTCACTCCTTGCACACACAGCTTCTCCCTGCAGCGTTGTGGGCAGCTCCTCGGGCAGGCTGAGTGCTGACCTTGGCAGGCGGCAGAGTCCCTTGCCCTGGCACACAGCCCCCTGGGGTGCAGACACCCTGCTCTGAAGGATGGCCCTGGGCACATCTGGGTGCTCATCCGGCTTCACGCCCTTGCAGCCATCCCCAGGAGAAGGCAGCCATCATGACCTTTCCTTCAGATGGAGCGGCAGGAAAGCCCTGCTCTGGAGCACGTCCTCCTTCTCCACACCAGAGAAGCCAAGCAAAACATCCTGATAGGTCCTGTCAGTCATGGGATGTACCAGCTCTGGAAGACCCCTCCACGATACTCATCTGAATTTCCCTGCTGCCAGAGACTTACTGTGTCAAATGCTGTGAGGATTTCTCTGTGAACAAGCTCAGCTCTTCCTTCCACCCCAGACTGCTTTTAACCTCTCTCTGCCTCGCTCCTCTCCCCTCGGTGCCTGCAGGCAGTGCCCTCAGCCCTGCTGCGCTTTGCAGAGGAGCTGCTCCTGGGCAGAGCTGTCTCTCTGGAGTGCTGCCCACTTGCCAGGAGCTCCCTCCAGCCCAGGAGCCCAGCCCAGCTCAGCGGCAGAGGCCCAGCCTAAGGCAGCGCTTTCTCTGCCCCTCTGGGCTCCCTCCAGGTGTCCCTGGGGCTCCAGGGGAACCTGCTGTGAAACAGGCTGAAGGAATCACTCATGTTCCCTCCTTCAGCTGGGGAGAGACACTTCTTTCCAGCAGTGTCATTTCTCCTATCAGAGATGGAGTTAGGTCTAAAAATCACCCTTTTGTCTTACCATGAAGTAGGACACCCAGACAATGACAGGCAGGGATCTTCTTTAATCCTGATGAGGAATAGGATTCAGCTGGAGACTGAGACTCAGTGGAGGCATCTCATCCTGTGTTTCCATTGCTAAGCACTGGAAGGGGACTCAGCTCATTCCTATGCCTGCCGCAAACGCACAGGAGGTGGGATTCCTCTTGCCTCAGTTCAGGTGGGCATTAAATAGGCAGCTGCATGTGAGCTCCTTGTCTCAGCTCCTGTGGTCACTGGTGAAGATGTAGGTCAGGAGTCGGCTGTTCAGATGAAATACCTGCTGACATCTGAGGTGCCAGAGGTTGTCCAAGGCACGTGCAAGGCAACTGCACTTGTCCCTGTTTACTACTTTCTTGGCAGCCTATGCTGCCATCTGACCAAATGAGGTCATGTATCATAGGGAGAACTAAGCTTTGCTCTGTCTTTTCCATCAGCTGGGTTGACTAGATCTCCATGGCCTGTAATGATGGTTTTCATCCTCACATTGCCTGATCAAACTGCGGACTGTTACTCGATTTCATGTCCAAATAGATGTCTGTAGTGTTCTGTGGGATGCCAAGGCTCTCACCCGTACCTACATGTGGCTGGCAGGTACAGCACAAGAAAGCCATCCCCATTCAGAACGAGTGTGTGTCGGACACCCCAGACAGCATTGCAGACAGGTTCGGTGCCTTTGTGCAAGAAACTGTTTGCCACCACTGCAGTGTGGCAAGGTCCGTCCCTTCTCTACCCAGTAGATGTAAGGCAGGCCAGGAACACAAGGCACATCACACTGGGGTCTCCACTTGTGTGCCTATGTTCTCAGACTGCTGTTTTATCTCTCCACCAGCCTTTACTCACCCCCTTGATGATACAATCAAGGAACGGACCAAGAGGTTTCACATTGGCCTGACAGCAGCACCTTGTCATTCACAGAGATCACCTTCACGTCCACCAAAGGCCCTAAGAGGCAGCAGAGGCACCACTGAAATAAACCTCTTTCTTTCCAGGGCTGCACTTCCCAGCCCCATTTTCCTCTGGCCTTGGGGATAGCAGGGTTTGCTCACTATTGTGGCAGCCAATTGCAGCTTTATGTTTCCATCTGATGTCCACTCTGGAACGTCTCTGCTCTGAAGCAAAGCCTTTGCAAACAAGGCTTCTCGGACGCTGGGTACCAGGTTTCCATAAGACAAGTCAGAGTTTTGCCTGGAGCCACAGCTGAGGAGCTACAGCCCAAATGTGCACTGATGCCCTCAGCCAGGGGCACAGCCAGGCCGAGCTGGAGCCTGTGCTTTTTGACATCGATGGAGTAACTGCCAAGGCATGATGGGACAAGTCACACGGCTTGGGGTGCTGCAATGGATGGGTACAGGCTTTTCAGGAGAGATAGGCTGGAAGGATCAGGAGTGGGGCTCTCTCAGAGTGAAGAAATTAACTGCACGTATGGAGCTCCTCTGTGGGGCAAGTGACAAGTTGCGTGAGCCCTTGTAAGCGAGGGCCAGAGGAGGGGCCAGTAAAGGTGACACCGTGGTGGGAGATGAGAAACCCACAGTCAGGGTGGGAAAGTTGGCCTAGTCTTTTCTAAGCATCCAAATGAAGTCCCTGGATGTAGAAGCCTGGGTCTCACTGGAGACTGCAATGTCCCTGGCATTTAATGGAAGAGGAACACAGCAGGATTGTCGTGGTTTAACCCCAGTCGGCAACCAAGCACCACACAGCCGTTCGCTCACCCTCCCCCCAGCTGGTGGGATGAGGGAGAGAATCTGAAGAGCAAAGGTAAAAAAACTTGTGAGTTGGGATAAGAACGGTTTAATAATGGAAAAAAAATAAAATTAACTTAAAAAAAAAATCTGTAATGAAAAGGAAGACAACAAGAGAGAGAGAGGGGAACAAAACCCAGGAAAATCAAGTGATGCAACCGCCTACCAGTCACTGACCAATGCCCAGCCAGTCTCCGAGCAGCCATCACTGCCCCCTGGCCAACTCCTTCCAGTTTATATACTGAACATGACATCATATGGTATGGAATAGCCCTTTGGCTAGCTTGGGTCAGCTGTCCTGGCTGTGCTCCCTCCCAGCTACTTGTGCACCTCCTGGCTGGCAGAGTATGGGAAGCTGAAAAGTCCTTGTCTTAATATAAGCACTAGAATCACAGAATCATAGAATGTCCTGGCTTGGAAGGGACCCACACGGATCATGGAGTCCAACACTACTTAGCAACAACTAAAACACCAGTGTGCTGTCACGTTATTCTCATGCTAAATCCAAACCACAGCACTATACCAGCTACTAGGAAGAAAATGAACTCTGTCCCAGCTAAAACCAGGACAGCATCCACCCCTTATTCTATACCATCTATGTCGTGCCCAGGTCCCATACTTTCCAATACATTTCAATTAATTGCCACCACTTTTCCAGTCTTTTAATATATACACACAGACATCATTCCCTTGGTCTATGGGCCGTGCCTCTAAAATGTCCGTTGGGTTCATTGAGTCCATGACTTTGGGCTTTATCTGTCATAACAGTCTTTCAGGGCAGTAAAGATGGTGTGTGGTCTTGGATCGTTGCATGCTGAAGTCAGTTCTGGTTCCATCACTGCTGCACTTCGCTTGGTTTCATCAAAGTTCATTCTTTATTAATCTGGGTGATTCTTACTGTAATACCATTGATATGGCATATAGGCACCATAGAAGTGATGACATACACTATCATTTGGCAATTAACATCATACGATTCAGTTCATCATTGGCTATTTTCACCCAAAATCAAATCCCCCTGAGGTACACATCGGACTTCCCCATCCTTCCACATCACCCACCAAGTGCACCCACGTCCTTGAGCAAAAGCAATCCCACGAGTGGGTTTGCCTTTGCCTGAGGTGGGAGTAACCCAGACTGTCTGCCCCAGCATATTTTTTATGTGCGCTACATGGACTTTATTCCCTTTTACATTACGTAGAAGTTTTGGTTGGGCAGGGCCAGCTCGATTGGCAGATGCCCTAGTGTTGACTAACCAGGTCTTTGCTAAATGTGTGTCCCAGTGTTTGAATGTCCCATCACCCGTTGCTCTCAGTATAGTCTTTAACAGTCCATTGTATCATTCGATTTTCCCAGAGGCTGGTGCGTGATAGGGGATGTGATACACCCACTCGATGCCATGCTTTTTGGCCCAGGGGTCTATGAGGTTATTTCAGAAATGAGCCCCATTGTCTGACTCAATTCTTTCTGGGGTGCCATGTCGCCATAGGACTTGCTTTTCAAGGCCCAGGATAGTGTTCGGGGCGGTGGCATGGGGCACAGGACATGTTTCCAGCCATCCAGTGGTTGCTTCCACCATTGTAAGCACATGGCGCTTCCCTTGGCGGGTTTGTGGGAGTGTGATATCATCAATCTGCCAGGCCTCCCCATATTGATATTTCAGCCATCGTCCTCCATCCCAGAGAGGCTTGAAAGCTTGGCTCGCTTGATTGCAGAGCATGTTTTGCATTCATGGATAACCAGTGCAATAGTGTCCATGGTCAGGTCTGCCCCTCAATCACAAGCCCATCTATGTGTTGCATCTCTTCCTTGATGGCCTCAGGTGTCATGGGCCCACCGAGCTAGAAATAATTCACCCTTATGTTGCCAGTCCAGACCCACCTGAGCCACTTCAGTCTTAGCAGCCTGATCCACCTGCTGATTGTTTTGAGGTTCTTCAGTGGCCCGACTCTTGGGTACGTGAGCATCTACGTGACGTACTTTTACAGCCAGGTCCTCTACCCAGGCAGCAATATCTTGCCACAGTGTAGCAGCCCAGATGGGTTTGCCTCTGCGCTGCCAGTTGCTCTGCTTCCATTGCTGCAACCACCCGCACAGGGCATTTGCCACCATCCATGAGTCAGTACAGAGATGGAGCATTGACCACTTTTCTCAGTCAGCAATATCTAAAGGCAGCTGGATGGCTTTCACCTCTGCAAACTGACTCGATTCACCTTCTCCTTCAGCAGTTTCTGCAACTTCTTGTATAGGACTCCATACAGGAGCTTTCCACCTCCAATGCTTCCCCACAAGATGACAGGACCTGTCAGTGAACAGGGCATATTGCTTCTCATTTTCTGGCAGTTTATTATACAGTGGGGCCTCCTCAGCACACGTCACCTCCTTCTCTGGTGATATTCCAAGATCTTTGCCTTCTGGCCAGTCCATGATCACTTCCAAGATTCCTGGGCGACTGGGGTTTCCTGTTCGAGCCCGTTGTGTGATGCGTGTGACCCACTTACTCCATGTAGCATCAGTTGCATGATGTCTAGAAGGGACACTGTCTTTGAACATCCAGCCCAGCACTGGCAATTGCGGTGCCAGGAGGAACTGTGCTTCAGTACCAACCACTTCTGGAGCAGCTCAAACCCCTTCATATGCTGCCAGTATCTCTTTTTCAGTTGGAGTATAGTGGGCCTCGGATCCTCTGTATCCCTGACTCCAAAACCCTAAGGGTCAACCTTGAGTCTCCCCCGGTGTTTTCTGCCTGAGGCTCCAGGAAGGGCTGTTCTCCCTGGCTGTGCTGTAGAGCACATTTTTTACACCTTGTCCTGCCCAGACTGGCCCAAGGGCTACTGCATGAATTACCTCCTGTTTAATTTGTTCAAAGGCTTGTTGTTGCTCAGGGCCCCATTTGAAATCGTTCTTCTTCCAGGTCACTTCATAGAGAAGGCTTAAAACCAGACTGTCATTAGGAATATGCATTCTCCAAAAACCCACAATGCCCAAGAAAGCTTGTGTTTCCTTTTTGCTGGTTGTTGGAGACATAGCTGTTATTTTGTTGATCACATCCATTGGGATCATGCCCCACTTCTCATCTTCCCTGTTGGTCTCTCCTCAAGACATTGAATCTCCATCCACCGCAAAAGCCATGGGAGCTGTCCTTCCCCACCTCAGCTCTTATTCCTCTGATGTCACAGCTCTGTGATGGCACAGGGGGCTCCCGCTCTCTGTGCCCCAGGCTCTGGGCTTTGGTGCTCGTTTGGGCTGCAGCACCTCAGATGTGGCACCAGGGCCAAGGGCAGACTTGTCACATGGAAACCTGGTGCCCAGAGATGGGACCCCGTGTGTGGAAAGGCTTGGCTTCCCAGCAGAGGCATGCTGGAGTGGGTGGCAGGTGGTGCCATAATGATGAATGAGGTTCCAACACCGAGAGCAAAAGCTGCAGTCCCCAAGGGCAGAGAGAAAGAGGCCTGGGCTGTGCAGCCCTGGCAGGAGAGGGCTTTGCTGTCCCGGGTGACTCTGCAGCAGCGTGGGGCCTGTGCCAGAGGTGGAGCTGATCTGCAAGAAGGACAAGGTGCTGCTGAGAAAGTCCCTGGGGGAGGGCAGCCTGTGATCCAGCCACACTGTGGACATCATGCTGAGGGCTGACTGGACAGAAAGCAGCTCTGCAGAGAAGGATCTTGGCATCCCAGAGGAAAAGCAGCTGAGCATAAGCCAGCAATGCACCCCCATGGCAAAGGCCAACAGCCTCCTGGGCTGCATTATGAAAAGCATGGCTGGCAGATGGAGGGAGGTGACCCTTGCCCTCCACTCAGCACTGGCGAGGCCCCATCTGGAGTGCTGTGTCCAGTGCTGGGCTCCTCACTACAATAAAGTTCTTGACCTGCGAAAGCAAGTCCAGCAAAGGGCCATAAAGCTGTTTTAAGGGACTGCAGCATCTTTCATAGAAAGAAATGCTGAGAGATGTGGGACTGTTCAGTCTGGAGAAGAAAAGGCTCGGAGGGATCTTATTCATGCATATAAATACCTGATGGGAGGGCATGAAGACCAGGGAGCCAAACTCTTCTCAGTAGTTCCCAGTGACAAGACAAGGGGCGATGGACACAGCTAAAAACACATGAAATGCCATCTGAACCCAAGAAAGCACTTTTTGGCTGTGAGGGTGGTCAACCACTGGAACAGGATGCCAAGAGAGGTTGTGGAGTCTCCATCCATGGAGATATTCCCAACCCAGCTAGGCAAGGTGCTCAGCAACCTGCTCTAGCTGACGCTGCCTCAGTTGGAGGGTTGAACTAGATGATCTCCAGAGGTCCTTTCCAATCTCAACATTTCCATGATTCTGTGAGTATGAAGGAGAAAAGTAAGAGAGAAAGAAAGGAACAACACAGCCTTGACTGCAAATACAGTGGGATCCCATGGAGAGGATGGAAGCTGGAGCAGGGGAGAAGTGTGAGGAGGAAGGAGCAGGAGAGATGCTCTGTAGTGACTGTTAACCACCTCTTCACCATCCTCCTTGCTCCTCGTGGTTTTGATGTAGGTAGAAGAACTGGGAACAATGGAGTAATGTGAGCCTGGGCAAAAGTGTGAGGGGAATGGTCTTTAATATTTTTCTCATTGTTTCTCACAATCTGAATCTTCTTATAATTGGCAACAAATGAATTTGATCTTCCCTAAGTCAACGGGTCTTTGCCCATGATGGTAATCGGTAACTGATCTCCTTTACTTATCTTGACCCATAAGTTATTCCATCTTATTTTTTCCCTTTGTCCTGCTGAGTCAGGGGATTGAGTGAGCATCTGGGTGGGTGTCTGGCTGCTGGCCAAGGTTAACCCACTACAGAACCACCACATCAGTACTGCTGCATGCAGCATGGGTCTTCCCAGCACAAGAAAGAGCCTGACAGAATGGAGCAAGTCCTGCAGAGGCCAGAAGGGTGGCTGGGACCTGCAGAACATTATGGACAAGGAGAGGCTGAGCGTGCTGAATTTTTGAGAAATCCCTCGAGTCAAACACTCAAGGAAGGACCCACTCCAGTTGAGGGATCTCACTCAATGGAGATAGTCAATATTTGTTGAGACAAGGCCATGAGAACCTGTTCAAGCTGGATCTGTCTGAGAACTGGCTTGGCTGAGAGACCAGCTGTGGCAAGAGCTGTGGGGCTTGTGTGTAATAAGTGTCAGCATGAAACTGCTTCCCTTTTTCTGAATACTGGTGGTGGAGTTTGGTATAACTGAGCCCCGGAGGAGGACAAAGGTGACCATGCAGCAAGTCCCTTCTCAAGGATGGGATGTACGACCAGAGATGGAAATGGCTGGTGTGTGACACTGTTCTGGGACAGTTTTCCCAGGGCAGCTTCCCTGGGGTGTCCAGGGAACATGGCACAGACCTGGCCCCTCTCTTCTGCACCTTCGGTGCCTTGCTTCCTTCACCATGATGCCTGACTCTGCACTGGCAGCACCCTGCTGGGTGCCCCCACCCTGCACACTCACACAGCTTAGCTCTACACTGGTGCTTTCTTCTCCCGGGCACTTTCCAGCCCAGCCCAGCCCCTCCCCAGCAATCCCCAGCTCCCCTGCCCCCTCCTCCAGCCCTGCCCAGCAGAGCAGCCCAGTCTGGGCTGGCCCCATGGCAGTGCCCACCGCAGGGTGCTGCAGAGCTCTGGGTACTCACCCCACAGCCCCAGTCCCTCTGAAGCGGACAGCAGCTGCTGGGGGGCAGAGAGGGGCATTCAGGCTCCCAGTCAACCCCAAGGCTGGTGCTGGCCCCAAGGCCATGAGGAAACAGGCTAGGCACTCTCTGGCTCTCCTGAATTCATATTGTAGGTGGTGCCCATACCTGACTGAATTTGTCACCTCCTCTGCCTCCACCAGCCCCACTCCTCACAACAGCATGGCAGTCCTGGCCCTGGGCCTCTTCAGGCAGCTCCCGAATCTCTCCAGTCTCCCCTCCCTCGGTCTTCTGAGTCCCCACTGACTCCCATGGCACTGCAGAGTCCTTGTTAGTGGATAAGATGATTTAGTGCTTTCCTTTTGGGGGACTTCACCACTGAGGGTGTTTCACCTTCTGAGCCTCCATTCATTCCAACCCCAGGGCACGTGGTGAGTCCCCATCCTCTCCTCTCCTCACCCCTCCAAATTCATTTCCCAAGAGTCTCATATTTGCCATCAGTCCTTTCATACATGAAGAAACCTGAGGAGAGAATGGGAGCTCATGGGCCATCTCCCCTCCCATTGGACACCAAGAAGAGAGCTTTTAAATCCAGAGCGCTTGGCCCAGTGGAACCCAATGTGACCATGAGACTAACTCCCAAAATATTGAGAAGAGAATGAGAACAGACTCCTTAAAACACTAATTCCTTGGACATTTTCTTGGCAGCAGCTTTGGAGGAAGAACCCAGCCTTCAGGCACTGGACCTGGGAGATTCTTTTTTATTGAAGGGATGCTATTGGGCATGCCACATATCATACAGTGCTCTGCAAGAGTCAGAGACAATAAGATCAAGCCTCAAGAGAAGAAGTATGAACCCAGCAAATTATCTATAATCAGGATTATCATAAGAGGAAACAGCAGACTCGTGGCCTAAGAGAAACTCTGAGAAATGTGCAGAGAATGGGAGGCAGGTTATTGTTGCTGAAACAGCATCCCTTGGGCCAGTTTCCATAGGGCATCCCTGAGCTCCTGGTTCCTCATGCTATAGATGAGCGGGTTCACTGCTGGAGGCACCACCGAATACAGAACTGCCACCACCACATCCAGGAATGGGGAGGAGGTGGCAGGGGGCTTCAGGTAGGCAAACATTACAGTGCTGAGAAACAGGGAGACCACAGCCAGGTGAGGCAGGCACGTGGAAAAGGCTTTCTGGCGTCCCTGCTCAGAGGGGATCCTCAGCACGGCCCTGAAGATCTGCACATAGGACACCACAAGGAAAACAAAACACCCCAAAAAGACAAAAGTACTAAACACAAGAAGTTTAAATTCCCTGAGGTAGGCATCTGAGCAGGAGAGCTTGAGGATCTGGGGAAGTTCACAGAAGAACTGCTCCAGGGCATTGCCTCGGCAGAGGGGTAAGGAAAATGTATTGGCAGTGTGCAGAAGAGCATAGAAGAAACCACTGTCCCAGGCAGCTGCTGCCATGTGGACACAAGCTCTGCTGCCCAGCAGGGTCCCGTAGTGCAGGGGTTTGCAGATGGCCACGTAGCGGTCATAGGCCATGACAGCGAGGAGAGAAAACTCTGCTGCAATCAAGAAGGTGAGCATAAAGATCTGGGCAGCACATCCCTGGTAGGAGATGGCCCTGGTGTCCCACAGGGCATTGGCCATGGACTTGGGGAGAGTGGTGGAGATGGAACCCAGGTCAAGGAGGGAGAGGTTGAGGAGGAAGAAGTACATGGGGGTGTGGAGGTGGTGGTCACAGGCTATGGCGGTGATGATGAGGCCGTTGCCCAGGAGGGCAGCCAGGTAGATGCCCAGGAAGAGCCAGAAAGTCAGGAGCTGCAGGTCCCGTGTGTCTGTGAATGCCAGGAGGAGGAACTGGGTGATGGAGCTGCTGTTGGACATTTTTTCACTTTGGCATGTGGACTATTCAAGGAAGAAAACACAGTATGTTAGCAGAGACTTCTCTGAGCAAAATCAAAGCCATTTCCCATAGACTCTGCTCATGCTACACACACCCCCTTTTCATTTTCCAGGAGACCTTCCTCAGCTCCGTGGCTGGAGCTCTGGTTGGTGCTGGCAGAATGTGCCATTAGGAGCACGGCCCTTGACCGCTGGTTGCTGAGGAGTCAGTCCTGCTCTGCAGCAGTGGGGTCATGGGAATGGTGGGAGCAGGGTCCAGTCCTGGCCTTCAGCTTTGTCAGGTGGAACCATACCTAACACAGAAGGGCCTGTCAGCACCTGCACTGCCAGTGCCAAGGAACTGGGATAGCAGAAGGCAGTTTGAGAGGTTTGGGGTTTTTTACAGCTCCCCCCATCTCCCCAGGGATTGTCCTGGGATGTCAGGAACCCTCAGCATTTCTGCTGCTCTCACGGAGAACAGAGTGAGCCCTGCGAGGCAAGACGACTGCCTGTGGCTCAGTGCAGTGAGGGGATCTGGTCACTCCCTCCGTCTTGTCCCCAGCTGCCTTGGGCTCGCACCTTCATGAGACGGAGGGCAAGCACACTCTTATGTTACGCAGCCAGACACTGCTGAGAGCAGAGGGATCCAGTGCAGACTACTAAATATGTCAGCCTTTCTCACGGTCTCAGCACCCCACTTCTAGCCCAGGACACGCATGCCTCCTTTCACCGACCCAACAGCATTTCCTCAGCCATAGAGTCTCTGCATTTCTCCATGGGGCTTCCAGAGAACACAAAGGTGCTATGGGACAGGTTTGCATGCTGGAAGGCAGCTCACAGCTTGGAAGGACACCCTAAGGAGATGATAGCCAATTGTCTTAATGTTGGCATCTCATGAAGAGAAAATTGACTCCTTCCCCAGCCCCACAGGCTGCATTGCCCACAGCCCCACAGATTAGAGGAAAGCTGGGACACTTGTTCCCATCGACATGCCTGCATGAATGGACAAACAAGATCAGTGTGTGACTCTGCAGCTGAAATTCCCATCCCCAGGGAGTCTGACAGCAATAAAAAGATGACTTTAAAATGGGCAAGTGGAGAAACAAGGAAAAATACAGTGAGGGTCTGGCTGAGAGAGGCAACGGGGGAGGCAGACGGACACTCAGGACAGCGTTACCCTTAGCCAGCTGTGCACGCCACGTCCCAGACAGTGATAATGCAGGACAGTTGCCCTCAGCCCAATTGCCAGTCAGTGGGAAATGGGGATGTGGCAGGAGGGATATGCCCTTGCTTCTTCTGCTGGTCTACTGGACAGAGAGGTGACTCCCACCCGAGACCCCATGGTTGTGAGGGCCGAGGGCTGTGCTGGGTGGGAGAGGAGAGATGAAGGGATTGCTCAGGGAAGTCATCTACATTGCAGGGGTGGCCGGGAGGTGCCCAGATCTGCCCTGCAACAGGGCTTCCATCAGCAGGTCCTTCCTTTCCTGCCCATCTCTACTGCCTGCAGCTGTCCCTGCGACGAGCTGTTGCTCTGGCCCCACGTCTCTTCCCTGCCAGTGCTCACAGACCCCATCTCAGGCCCTGTGTGCCCAGCTCTGCCCTGCAGCCTCTCCATGTGTGCAGGGCTAAAGAGCAGGTCCCACAAACCCTGATGAGACTGGAAAGGTGCTGCTGGTGCCATCTGTAGCCCACCCAGCCAACCAAGAGGAGAAACCTCAAAAGACAGACACCTTCCTTTACAGGAACTCCATCTTGAAAACTTCCCTCAGAAACGCCTGGGGTGAGCTGGAGCTGAGAGCAAACCTGACCCACACAGCACCCTCTCGACAGCAGAAGGACCCTGCCCTGCCAGGTGTCACTCCCTCCACCCACAGCTTCTCCCTGCAGCTACATGGGGAGGTCTCCAGGCAGGCTGAGTGCTGACCCTGGCAGGTGACAGAGTCCCTGCCCCAGCACACAGCCCCCTGGGGTGCAGGGACCCTGCTCTGAAGGACAGCCCTGGGCACCCCTGGCTGCACACCCACCTTCACACCCCTTTGTCCGTTCCTGGAAGAAGGCAGCTGTCATGCCCTGTCCCTCTGACAGTGCGGCAGAGAAGCCCTGCTTTGGAGCATGTCCTCCTCCTCCACACCAGAGAAGTACTGAGAGTCCTCCTGAAACATCCCATAGAATGTGGGATGTGGCAGCTTTGGAGATCTCTCCAGGAACTGCAGCTTCTTTGCCCTGCTGCCACAGACTTAGCGTGTCAAGGGCTGTGAAGATTTCTCCCTTTGTTAACTCTCAGCGTCCTCCCGCCACCAACTGCCTTTACCCTCTCTCTGCCTCGCTCCTCTCCCCTCGGTGCCTGCAGGCAGTGCCCTCAGCCCTGCTGCACTTTGCAAGAGGAGCTGCTCCTGGGCAGAGCTGTCTCTCTGCAGGGCTGCCCACTTGCCAGCAGCTCCCTCCAGCCCAGGAGCCCAGCCCAGCTCAGCAGCAGAGGCCCAGCCCAAGGCAGCGCTTTCTCTGCCCCTCTGGGCTCCCTCCAGGTGTCCCTGGGCCTCCAGGGCTGACAGCTCCTGCAAGACAGCAGGGTCTCTCCTGGGGAACAGAACTTGAAGCAGACTGAAGTCTCCACCAACTCTCCCTCCCTAAACACTGCACAGACTGATTCCTGCAGTGGGAATTGCTCTGCCAGGGTGTGCGGAGCTACAGGAGGTGTCAATGTTCCCCTCTGGACACTTACATCCCTGTGCCATGGTCAGGCAGGGCATGTAGGCAGTGACAGGCAGGGGATCATTTCCACCTGTGCAGGGCAGGGATCGAGCTAAAGCAAATGTCAGCATCGCAGCTCTCATCAGTATTCCTGAGGCCGGAGGGGCATTCAGCTTCTCCAGTGCACCCAACAGACCCACAGGAGGTGGGATTCCTCTTGCCTCAGCTTGGCTGCACAAAAGAGCTGTCAGCTCCTTCTCTAAGCTGCTGTCTTAATAATGGGGACAGAGGCCAGGAGTGAGCTTTTCCGATGCCAACGCCCGGTGACATTGGAGCTGCCCGAGGTGGTTCAGGACATGTGCAGGAAACTCCAAGCTCTAATGGAGCAGTTGTGAGAGACAGGGCAGCATCTGGGGGCATTGCCTTGGCTGCTGGTGGGGAATCCCTTTGGCCAACTGAAATGGTAGAAAACGATGACAGTTAGGACAACCCAACCTGTCCCTCCTCAGTATGCTTAGGGCAGCCGACAGAGGTATTCATCTGACCAAATGGAGTCACGTGCCCCAGGGGAGCTCAGTCTGTCTTCCTCTCCTCCATCAGCTGTATTTCCTACATCTCCACTAAGTGTAACCAAAGGTTTCCCATGGACATCCCTACATTGCCTAAGCAAATGCAGGGCAGCTGCTCGACTTAATGGCCAAATGCAGGCCTGTAGTTCCACCTCAGATGCCAAAGCTGCCCAGCACAACCGGAGCGTCCAGCTGGCTGGGCAGTGCAGGACCCACAGGACAGCTGTCCCCATCCCAGGCTGGTACATAACAGACACCCCAGGGCATCTCAGATAGATTTGGTGTGTACGAGCACGTGACTGAATGGCACTGCTGCAGGGAGCCAAGGTCTGTCCCATGTCTATCCAGGAGATGCAGGCAGTACATGAATATGAGGCACATCACAGCACTCATATGCCAACACTGTTAAATGCTGCTGATGCTTCTTACCCCCATCCTTTATTCACCTCCTTGATGATACAATCAAGGAACGGGTGAATGATTTTCTGATTTACCTGGATGACACAATGTCCATAGCCAAGGACTTTCTCAGCAGCACCTTGTCCCTCCTGGAGATCAGCTTGGCCTCCACCACAGGCTCACAGGGACTGCAGAGACACCACAGACAGCAAAGCCCTCTCCCGTCAGGGCTGCAAGGAATCCACCCCTCTTTGTCTCTTGCCTTGGGGAGCACAGGATTTGCTCACCTTGTGGGTCCCTCATTTCATCCTCACATTGCCATCTGCCATCCACGCCAGCATGTCTCTGCTCTGAAGCAAAGCCTTGGCTTGCACAGGATCTTGGGCACAAGAACTGTGACAAGTCTGAGGTTGGCCCTGCTGGCACCAAGCTGAGGGGCTGCAGCCCAAATGCTCACCAATGGCCTCAGCCTGGGGCACAGACAGGAGGGGATGGAGCCCTGTGTGCTGTCACAGAGCTGTGATATTGATGTAAATACCTGCTGAGGTGTGGTGGGACAGGTCAGAAACCTTAAGGTTCTGTGATGCATGGATAGAGGCTGTTCAGAGGAGAGAGGTGGGGAAGATCAGGAGGGGGATGCCCTCAGTGGGAGGGAGCTGCCTGGATGGATGGAGGTCCTCTATGGGATGGGAATCAGATTGGGTAAAGCCTTTTGGGTGAGGGTCAGAGGACAGGCCCATTAGGGAGACATCCTGGTAGGATGTAAGTACCTGCAAGAAGGTGAGGAAGGGGACAAAGTCTTATTTAAGCAATTCCAGTTCAATGACCCCACATCACCCTTGGGGACTTCCATCACCCTGACACTGATGGGAAGGGGACAGTGCAGGCTGCAAACAGACCCGGATGTTTCTGTGGGTTCTTGGGGCCAGCTTCGTAGCCCAGCGGCCTGATGGCCAGCATTGGTGATGCTCACCTGGATCTCATACTTGGAATCAGGGAAAAACAGGTCAGGGATACTGCTGTTGTGCGGCAGTATTTTCCCCCTTCTTAAATATGTTATCACAGAGGCTATACACCACCATCACTGATTTGCTCAGCTTTATTGTGCCAGCAGTGGGTCCATCTTGGAGCCGGCTGGCACTGGCTCTGTTGGACGTGGGGGAAAGCTTCTGGCACCTTCTCACAGAAGCCAACCCTGTAGCCCCACCCACTATCAAAACCTTGCCATGCAAAACCAATACAGGTGCTCCTCTGGCACTTCTCCTCAGGACACTCCTCAGCTGCCCTCTCTCCATCGTCACAGCCTGTCCCTGATGCACAGGAGGTTGTTCTGCCCCCAGGGCAGACCTTGCCCCTTTGCCTTGCAAAAACTCCAGGACGTGTCTGTTGGCCAAATCCACAAGAGTGTCAAGGTCCCTCTGCACTGAAACTCTAAGGTGTCAGCATTATTAAAGCTTGGGGGCCAGTGTCTGAAACAAAAGAATATGGGGAATTGCAGGACACTAGAGGCCAAAGTGAAGCAGACTTACGCGCTTCATGGAGTTGCTACCCAAGGTGGAAACTATCACAGCAGCCATCTCAGAAATACCCAAAGGAGATGGAAAACCAGAGGAAATGCATGGCCAATGGGGGAAAAGATTAACAGGGCAGGCAGTTCTTTTTGGAGTTTATTACGACAGTTACAGAGAAGAACTTTGGCTGGGGGAAGTGAAAGCAAAGGAGAGAAGTCAGGGCTGTTTTACAGGGGCATCTGTGAAGCAGACCAGCACCTGATGGGAGTTACTGCTGTGGCCAGGGAGTCCCATGACCCTCCTGCTTTTGCAGCCTCCCACAGTGTTGTGGTTTAACCCCAGCCAGCAACTCAACACCACGCAGCCGCTGCATGCTCACTCCCCACCAGTGGGATGGGGGAGAGAATCAGAAGGGTAAAAAGGGAGAAAACTCAGGGGTTGAGATAAGAACAGTTTAATAATTGAAGTAAAATAAATTAGAACAGTTAAATAGGCAAAGCAAAAACGGTGCACGCAAACAAAGCAAACAAGGAATTCATTCACTACTTCCCATGGGCACGCAGGTGTTCAGCCATCCCCCAGGAAAGCAGGGCTCCATCACACGTAACAGTTACTTGGGAAGACAAATGCCACCATACCCAATGTCCCCCCCTTCCTTCTTCTTCCCCCAGCTTGTATACTGAG